>NC_056734.1:69906323-70260073 GCF_019279795.1 Protopterus annectens
TGTGGCAGATGTGTTTGCTGCCAGTATATTTTTACTAGAAAAAGATTCACTTTTCCTCATTCTAATTTTACTGTTATATTTGCCTATCATTATGAATGTAATTCTATTAACACTGTTTATGCTGCTTTTTGTGATGGTTACCTACATTTTTACATTGGGAAAATGTGTTGCAAGTTGTCTGACAGGATCAAAGAACATTATGGGGCTATCAGAGCACACGATTCACATAACTCTCTTGCGAGACATGCAGTGAGATGTACTCAGTTCTCCAAATTTTATGTTCTGGTTTTGGAACATGTGGATATATTTTTTGGTGACTGACACTCTCTTAGAGGTTAAAGAGCTTAAATGGCAACTGCTTTTGGGGGCAGATAATGCTTCAGGTCTGAACGACAGCCTTAACTTGAAATGTGCTTTATGATGGCATATGTAATGTGATTTTTCAAGCTATAGACTTGTTTTTATTACTTCTTGTAACAACATTGCATTTAAACCATTTTTACTGAATTAGTTGTATTATTACTACTTTTTCAATGTGACTCTAATCTTATGTTTCTTACAGTATAGCTGGGATATTAGTAGTCATGCCATTGGTTATTGTTTACTTTGCTGTTTTATTTGGTTAGTCTTCCTTAGCTACATGTTTTATTGGTTGCCTAAATTTTCTACATACCTGTAAGACTTACTGACTTCTCTGGTTTCTTAATGGCTGTTCCCTGTGTACAACACTTTATGATAGGCCACAGCAATACGTAAGGTTTATTAATGACTTAATTGCATAACTGCATTCATATTTAAGGACAGCTAGCCTGCTTACACCTTACTGGCTATTTTACTAGTTGCATACATTTATTTTATCATTGTTGTGTATTTTAGTATTTTATGACATTTTCTGCCTGTATATTAACCCGTTTGTTTTCATTTTGGTATTCTGATTAAGTTTTTACATAATAAATAACGAAAGCGCTAATTATCAGTTACTGTGTCGTGTGATTTCTTTCCATTGCTCGTGAAGTGTTTTTCAGTACACACACACACATATATATATATATATATATATATATATATATATATATATATATATATATATATATATATATATATATATATACACACACACACACAAACACATATACACACACACAGGCACACACACTCACATATATATATATATATATATATATATATATATAGATAGATATATAAATATATACACACGCACACACATATATATATGTATACACACACACACGTGTGTGTGTGTGTGTGTGTGTATATGTATATGTATATATATATATATATATATATATATATATACACACACACATGCGCGCACACACAGACACAGACATACACACATATATCCTTATGTCCCGTATGTCCCTAAAGCAAGTGAAAATCACTCTCTGCTAAATGCTGTCTGAAGAGAAAGTACAGTTGTGTAATAAATTTACAAAAACAGTAAATGTTAGAATGATCACTGCTGCAGTAGCTTAAGCTATATGGATTATATTTTGCACAGGTTATAAAGGCAGACCAGCTTCCAAAGCTTCAGGGCACTTTCCACATGCCCAACCCATTAATCAACGTCAGCTGTACTGACTAGAAGACAGGACTGGGTGCCAATCCCTTCAGAGTTTTCAAGCCAACTAAGAGAGAGAGGCAGAGAACTGACAGGGCATTGCTAGGAACAACAAAACATAAATGTCCGCACTCTGGCATAAAAATACACCAAAAACAAGAGGGAAGGAGGGAGTGACTACTGCAGCAGTTATTATTCTAACATCTACTGTTATGGTAAGATTACTTACACAACTGTACTATGTATATTTATCATACTGCTGCAGTAGCCTAAGCTATATGGGGAGGTAGAAGGGGAAGGGTCCAAGAGCCACTGGGGAGTGGTCCTAGCAAAGTCTGACCTAGGCATGGAAAAGGAATCAAGCTTTTACAGCTTTGTAAAAGTATGTAAAGATGATCAAGTTGCTGCTACTTTAATACTTCTAGAGTAAAACCTCTTCCAAAAAGCAACAGATGAAGCCAAGGTCCTAGCAGAATGTGACTTGACCCTGCCTGGAATAGTTTTGTTGTGGTGGGAATAACAGAAGCTAATAGCCTGAGAATACCAATTAGAAATAGTCTGTTTTGAAACAGGTTGTCCCCTTTTTTCTTACCTTCACAAGAAAAGAACTGATAGAACAAAATCTTTCAGATCTTCCTGTTAAGACAGTACTGTAGTTGTCTGTGAACATCGAAGGTATGAAATATCCTTTCTCACTCATTTTGGGTTCAGGAAAGAACACAAGGAGACAGACAGTCTGGCTTAAAGTAATCCTGGATATCATTTTAGGCATTAAAAGATTAGTTCTTAAGGAATCCCTGCCACTGTTGAAAATGAAATAAGTTTGACTCACTCTAAGAGCTCGCAACTCAGATACTCTTCTTGCAGAGGTCAGAGGAATCAGTAAAACTGTTTTCCATGTTAAGAACCTCAAGTCAGATATATGTGCTGGTTTAAATGGAGAAAGTGTTAGCTTCTCTAACACAAAATTAAGATCCCAATGAAAAGTCAAAGGTTTTCCTGGAGGTCTCTTATGCAATACGCCATTTCAAAAATATTTTGACATTATAATGCCTTGAAAGAGGGGGATCCCATGGGTGCACATGCAGAAATGGTTGACAAACGAACCTTGACAGAGTAATATAAGTCAAAGGAAAGTAGCTCGCACAAATACTGTAAAACCAGACAAAATTAGTCCTGAATGGGTGCTGGTTATGTTGTTGGGATCAACAAGAAAATATTTTCCATTTGCTTATGTATGATTTTCTAGTAGCAATCCTTCTTACCTCCATTAGTATCTGCTGCACGTCCTCAGTAAACAGACGCCTAAAAGGTATTAAGGCCTATCATCCAAGCAGCCAGTTGAAGTTGTTTGGGGTCGGGCTGTATCAAACACCTCTGTTCTTGTGTAAGTAGATCCAGTCTGTAAGGAAATTTGTGGCAATTGCCTTGGGTCAATTTCAAGAGAAGGGAGGATCACTGACACTGGTGCCAGAAAGAAGTCACCACAATGATCTAATGGGAGTCATTCTGAATCTTCAGGAAACCCTGTATATCAGGTGAAAGGGTGAAAAAGCATACAGGAGCATACTTGTCCAAGGAAAAGAAAAGACATCTGTCTTACAAGCCTTCTTGCATGGAGTCCTTTTGAACAGAAGTTTGTCAGCTGATTGTTCAGAAAGGATGCAAAAAGGTCTACCTGAGGAACTCCCCACAGATGGATCAAATCTTCTAAGACTAAGACCCCCGATCTAGTTTTCATTTGTGAGGGTCTGCCTTCGTCCTGCTCAGCTTGTCTGCTAGACAGTTTTGCTCTGATGGAATACATGAAGCCTGTGGAGCAAGACTGTGCTATAAAGCAATAGCCCATGCTAACATTGCTAATCTGCATATTGGTAAGTGCTGGCTCCCCCTTGATTATGTACCACACCACTGTGGTATTGTCCATAACAACTTCAAGTAATCTTGGATACTAAAGTTGAGTCAGAGAGTTGAGTTCCTTGATAAGGGTATGCATATATTTTATATTTATGTACTTGCATCAGTCTTTGTTGTCTGATATACCTTGCGCTTTTATCCCCCTTGACACTGACCCTGAGCAAAGTCAGAGGTGTCTGTGGTAACCAAATGCTTTGGAGCAGGTAGGGAAAGGGGAGACCTGGATTTAAATACATCTGATGTCTCAATCAAGTGATTTCTCTCCTCACAAATCTTAGAACTGGAATCTGAACAGATAATGGGTGTAGCTATGGGGACCAAAGAGACTTCAAATACCATTGTATCTTTGTCATGTGGAGTCTTGACAGAGGTATCATGAGAATCATAGATAACATGAGATGCAGAAGCCAGAGGAATTCCCTTGCAGTGACTGAAGTTTGAGTTGAAAACGCCTGAAATAGACTGAAATATAGATCTATTTTTTCCTGTGGAAGAAAAGCTCTTTGTACTGAGGGGGTCAAGCAGACACCCCAAGAACAAAATCCTGTGTGATGCAGACAAAAAATACTTTTGAAATTTCTCTTGGAATCTCAGCCTTCTTAGAAAATCTCTCTCCCAAGTGAGAGATTCCTGACACTTTGAAAAAGACCCTGCACAGATAAGCAAGTCATCTAACTATGGAAAATGTGGACACCTTGTAGCCTGCAATGGATTATAATTGGAGCTATACACTTGGTGAACACTCTTGGAACAGTGGACAGCGCAAAGAGTAAGGTAGAGAACTGATAATGTGCTCCAGACATAAAAAAAAAACTTAAGAAACAGCTGAAGTCTGGATGAATAGGAATATGATAAGCATATTTTAAATCTAAGATTACAGAAAAAAGAAAAAAACTTAAAGGAGGAAGATATACAACAAGTAGTGAAGTAAAGGCATTTTGAACTTGGGCACCATCACATACTAGTTTAGTAAAGAAAGTTCTAGAGCTCATCTCCAAGCATTTTCTTTCTTTGACACCAGACACATTCTTGAATAAAAACCTCTTCCCAACTGGGAAGGAGGAACTGGTTCTATCACCCCCTAAGAAAGCATGTGCTGTAGGACAGGAAGGAACAGAGTGGTTTGGTCTGCTGGATGTGAAATAACTCCCTGGAAAGGAGAGATTTCTTCTCACTGCCATCTGTAACCATGCCGAATCAGTCTCACAACCCACTTGTCTGAAACAATCTTACTGCCAAACAAAAAAATGGAGATTCAGACTTTCTAGAAAGGATGAGGGACTGCCAGGGTGTGAGGTTCTGAGAATGCAGCCAGGCAAATCTCATCAACATATTACCAGTGAATGTTCTTCCTACAGAGTCACAAACACACTTTTAAATAATGAGTAGCGAACTGAGAAATTAGCTGCTGGGACAGATCTGGGATGAGTATATAAAAACTTAAAAGACTGAGGAACTGTGTACAGTCTATCTACTTTCTTTGGTGCAGGAAGCAGGCTATAAGGGAAACCACAGACTGAGAAACACATCATCCAATGCTGACAGCACTGGTGAGATGGGAGGAGGTTACAGAAATTCCATTTGTAATAATTCTTACAATTTTCTGAGGGACTGAGAAACCTCAGTGTTCTCCCACTTCAAATACTGGCACATTCTGGAAATAGTCTCAGAGAAAGAGAATCTTTGACAGGAGTTCCGGGTAACATGCTTTCTACTGGGTTTGAAACAAAAATCTGAGGAGAAAAAAAAATCTGTCCCATCACATTTCTTTCCCAGATTAAATTTCTTGAATCTCTTCAGGAAAAGAGGAATCCATTTTCCTTTTACCAGAAACCACCTGAAAGGAAGGGTCAATAGCCTGTACAAGACCCTGTGCCATACTTAATAAACTACTAATGTCCAGTGAAACTGGTGCAAGAAAACAGACACTTAGTTTTGTATTTCTTTTTTACAGGAATTTGAGGAAAAACAGGATTATTAATGGCAGCATCAGCATCACCAGGGATAGGCACATCATTCTGACTAAACAGCAGCACCTCCCCTGTCCCTTTTCTGAAAACTAACAACAGTGGCTCTCCCTTGGCCATTGAGGGGACCCCAGGTGCCACTTGGCTAACCCCCTGGTTTGTACTGGCTGTATGGATGACAACAGAGGGACCCAGGGAAAAATATGAGTGGTCTGAGTAACCAGCTTTGGCCACAGCAGAGTTACCCACCTGTGGTTGAGGCAAATTGCTAGCCTGCTATGGTGGCAAAGACTGTTTAGTTAACTTTTTCTTTTCTGTGGCTGGAAAGAAGGACTGGCCACAGGACTGGTAATTTGTTTGGTGGTCAAACCAAAAGTGATGCTTCATTTCTGGGGGAACTACAGAGAATAATATTAAATAATAACTTTTCCTTTAAAAAACACAGTAAAAAGCACTCTGATATACTTTACCAACCCGAAAAAGTAATCTAAACACAGTTTCTACACAGAAAAAACCCACAGTTTTAGAATGTATAAAATAACTTTAATTTGGATGTGTGGGAGCTGCCCAGCAGCTCTGCAAGCTGGATGGCTGTTGTATCATACTCAGGGTATAATCCATGTAGCTTAGGCTAGTGCAACAGTGATCAATATGAAAACATCTGTGCTGTTCTTGAAATACACTGTTTAGGAAGAAACTGGATTCAGCTAACAGTTGCTTGTCTGTGTGTATATAATAAGCCAAGCTTATTGGGAAGAAAAAGCAAAATAAGGAAATGTGCATTGTACAAAAAACACATACATAGTGAAACCATATACAGAACTGAATCTTACAAGCTGCTGTCAGAAACTGGTTCTCTTTAGTGAACAGCAGAAAGAAATCTGACGCAAAGTGCATGAGAGGCATAATAAAGACTTTGTGAGAAGTGAATTATTCACATCGAGGAACTGTGATATCTAAAAGAAAAACTTACCCTGTGCCCACACAATGACATTCCAGCAATAAAGACTAAGACTTTGTGGCATTTAAATTATTTTGGAAAAGACAATTCGCTGTTAATCAGAGACTTGATACTAAAAGGGTGTAAGAGGTAAAAATATTTTACAAACACACTAATTGCACTTTTGTGTAACTAAAGATCGTGTAAGATGTCTATAAAAAATGAAACCCTCTGACATTGGAAAGAGGTTCATTCTGAGTACTAAAAACTGTGCAAATTGCCTGCACTGAAAAATGAAGACAAAAGAAGCAATCAGCAAAACAATAAACTTGTTACTATTATAGAAGGGGAACAGATGTTAAGCTTTGCTAAGATTCATTAATGTGGGATTACAAAATAAAGCTGTGTTGGCCAAAGAAGACAACAAATGAATACTCCATGGGTTCTTTTGGTTATAACTGAACTGGTTTTAATCTGTTAAATGATCTTATTCATTTCAAATTTTGGAGCATCTCAACTGCCTACCATGCTTTACAGACATGTTAAAAAACATCCATTTGGAATCATCAGTTGTTCGGATTGGTCCATTTAAAACCCTTAACCTGGTGTGTTGGAACTTGAAAGACAAAAGAGAAGTCAGCTTCAGACTCAAGCTGGCATTATGTATCTAAACAGATATAAGAAAGAACTGTGGTAAGAGCTGCAAAAATATTAATAAAACTCTGCTTGATCTAAAAGTAATGTGTTAGAATGTGCATACTGAGAATGACTTATTAAAATACAACTCCAACAGACTAATACTAAAGTCAAGAACTGTATATAACTGTATACTCATAGCAATGTAGTGACCCAGCTTGCACAACTAAAGTGTAAATGAAAGTAAACAGTTGCCACTTATCAGTGAGGAATTTAAAAAAGGCTACATGTAAAGAAATAAGCAGAAACAAAAGCAACTGCCCTTTCTCAACACATCCTGAGGATGAAGCAAAAATACAAAAAAGAAAGACTTTTTAATCTGAAGAACGAGAGATGACAAACACTACAAAGAACAACAGTATGATGCTACTCATGGGTTAACCACAAAATGTAAAACATTGGAGGCCAATAATAAAATCTAAAGAAATCTTTGGTGGAAGTAAACACTATGCTAAAAAAAGAAGTTATGTACTCACAATAACATTCCATCTGTGTTGTCCATTTGCATTTCTCCTCAACTGATGCATAGCCGGCGTTAGGCACCCGCCGAACCCACGGCCGCGGGGAGCTCCCGATTATCTCATCACATATGAGGGCCCCCAAATGAAGCAGCCGCGGGTTTCTTCCGCTCCTTGCTCGGTGCCTCATTTAGCTGTACAGCGTCATCGCGCAATTCCTTTTTTTTTTTTTGGAAAGAACTTGCTTCCTTGACTGTTGCAGCTAATCAGGTCCCTTGCTTCACTTGTAAGCTGCACTCAATCAGGTCCACTCAGTGAAGCAAGGGACCTGATTGGCTGCAGCAGTCAAGGAAGCAAACCTTTTCCACAATTAAGCTTCTGTAAATTAAAAATACCCACCCATTAAGAAATGAAACTGCTTAAGCTATTAGTACCATTTTTCTAGTGTTACAATTATATATTGTGTATAATATGAGTTCCAGTACTTGTGAGGCTTATCACAACCAAACAAGGTCTGAAGGTCCTACAGTGATACGCAAGGAAACCAGAAAAGATGCTCCAGAATTCTGCAAACAACTGTCGAAATGCAATGCATCTAGGATTTCCAAGTTTACATTTAATGCATCTACATCTCTGTGATGAATGTTCTGAGTTATGCTTTGCTTCAACAGTACTGAGGACATAGAGTTTTGTAATACAGAATCCTCGTAGTTCAAAGAAGAAACCTTCATGGCAGATCCTTATGAGTTGTCTAGATCCAGAAAAAGCACTTTCTTCTGGAACAAGGGTGAAAGTCAATTCTAAAAGCCCATTTACTTTATGAATCCCACTCTTTAATGTTGCTGACTGGCAGCTTAACCTAAATGTTTTGCACTTAAGAAAGACGCTTTTGACTCTAGAATTCAATATGCTGCTGTAGATCCCAGACAGACGTCAATTCATACCTCTCAACCATACCGAATTCCTCAGTATTTACCGGGGTGTCACGAATTCACATGTGGCCACTTTAATTCCCGATTTATTATTATTATTTTTTGTATTGCAACTTTAAATTTGTGGCTGACGTCACCACGCATCTCCAGCCTACAGGGGCGTGCATGATGACATCAGCTACTGCTGGTTGAACTCTGTCTGTGAATATTTATTTTAAACTGTTTGGAGGGAGAGAAATAGGAAATGATGGCAGCAGTTATAAGTTTTGCAGAGCAGAGCATCCAACAACTCACATGTCTGCCTCAGCCTCTAGGTAAATAACAAGAACTGTATTTTTATCAGATGCGAGCTCGCTGTTTTGTTACTGTAAGTGCACTCACTCGGACTCCTGCTAACTCATCAGATATGCTATGCTGCCAGCCCATTTTGTTAATGGCATCACTTTATCACCATGACCATTGTTTTTGGACTTTATTTAAGGCGGGTTTATTACTGCGGTGTTGTTTTTGGTGTGTGTAGGGAGTTCCAGCCATTCAGAAGGTCCAGAAGACATTCTGTTAGGGTGCAGTCATTTAGAAGGCACATTCTGCATTTATCGGTTATTCAAAAGGAAGGTATGTATACTGGCCCATTTTGTTATCGTAAGTGGACTCATGACTCAATGCTCACTCCTGCTAACTCTTATCAGGTACACCGCTGGCCCGTTTGCTTACTTTAGTTGTATTTTAAGGAGGTCCGGAAGGTGTGGAAGACATCCGTTAAGCATTCTGAAAGTGTGTGTGTGTGTGTGTGTGTGTGTGTGTGTGTGTGTGTGTGTGTGTGTGTGTGTGTATATATATAAGGAGGGAATTAATGAAAAGAAAGCATCCAAGCATTGCATAGTTCTACAATTGTAAATAATACAATGATTTAAAGTATTTGCCTTGCTAAGGTGATGTTTGTGTGATGAAAGGACAGCAGCGTAGTGCATGTGTAGAGACAAGTTAACTGATGAACAGAGTTTGGTCATTCCTGCTGGTTTCCTTGAAGTGATGGTTGTGTGCAATAATGCAAATTTATGGTTTTGTGTGTTTGAGATGACAGCATCACCCAGTTTGGGCACATAATGGGGAACAAACTCTCTTGAGGTTCATAGCAGAACAGCCTGACTTGCACTCTTAGCATTTTAATGGTTACCCTGACTTTTACTGCATGCACTTTGATTGTGACGTAATTGTTTAAACAAAATATCAAAAGAAAAAAAGAATAATTGAACGGAGAAGAAGAGAATTGTTATGTCATTAAGTACTATACATGTATCCAACATAAAGACAATCCAGTTGGCAATAGTAAAACAAAACAAAATTCATGTCTCAAAAATAAATAAAAAATCACTCATAGAATTCTCATCTAATTGAAGTTTCTGATATTTCCAGTTTATTTTGAATCCCCCCTCCCATTCCTTACCAAAAACTATTAGCAATACCATAATGGTGTTAAAAAAGTTAACCTTGTCTGCTCATTTTCATTAACTGACTTTCAAAATAATGCCTTATTTGTCAAATGCCCTTTATTCTATTTGCACATTGCAAACATCCTGGAAATAATTCAGTCTAGAACTGACTGGCTGAAGTTCCAAACAATCAAGAAACAAAGGCAGCAGGGCAAAGATTTTAAGTACTAAAATTCAGGATAGCAAAGTGGCATTTAAATGATTGCTCTTGTATTGCAAGTAAAAAATAAGGTTCCAGTTAATGAGTTATGCTTTAATCATTTTAGTTAAACTATATCACACGACAGCATAACTGAATTTCAGAAAATTCAGACAGTGTCTTTCAATATATATATAAAAAAATAACTGAATCACTTATTGCAATCATAATTTCTATTTGTGTCTCCTTTTTGGGATGCAGCAATAAATGACTTCCAACAAAAAAATACTTGCATTAGATCCTAGATAAGCCACATCCAACTCCTGATTAAAATCAGCACTATCTGGACAGAATAGGCTGACAGTTTAACAAAAACTCCTTTAATCTGAACATTCCACATATTGTGATTTACCTCATTTTAGAGTCAGAAAAAAATGTGCAGTACTCTTCTGAAAAAATGGATTTAGTCTAGGCAGAGGATTTTAAGAAAGGAGAAGAAATGATGCAACAGTAGCTGCGATGTCATCTGCATTTGGCCCCACTACAAACTCAGAAATGTACTCTGGCCTTTAGTGGTCATAATTGAGAGTCCAAATATAAATACAACTGTACGGGTGAAGCATATTTTTGTTAGCATCAGAGTGGAAAGCCCTCATCACCACATCTTGCATTTTGTCACTACTATTTGGTATCCTTGTCTAGATTCCTGCAAACTTAGAGTACTACTAACATTTAGCAAGGGACCAGACATTGATATTTTTATTATCCCTCATCTGCAGGATTAATATTTGTATGTATTTAGTATGAAACCATAAACAAATACTGATAATTCTACATAAATTATGGTTCAATAAGTCAGAAACTACACAGTAGTCCAACCAAAAATTACAAAATATCCTTTATTATGCAAGCTATGTATTAAAAAAATGAGCACTTTCACATTAATATCACATTTCCTCAGGTTTAAAAAATGAAGAATTGCGATGTTAATGTGAGAATGTTTGATTTGCACTGCATTCATTGGTTGCCAATAAATTATATTTCATGATTCCTGGTTGGCCTACTGAATATTCTATTTATTTAATCAGCTCAGCTCATAAAACCTTCACAAGTCATACTTGCCCATCCCCATTACCCACACTGCACAGTGTGAGAGGAGCTATCTCTAGATCTCTTCAGCCATGCAGAAGTCAGCAGCTCTGAAAAGTGGCCCTGGGCTATCTGGCTACATATCATAAGGGCTAGAGGGTGTTTTTGTTTTATTTTTAGCAAATATGTCTTTTGCATATACATTCAAGATGAGTCTGTTGCTTTTATAGTGACATTTAATCCAGTATCTCATGCTTTATGGTCTTTTTCCTCCCATCAGTCTTGACAGTGGGATTTTACAGGGAGCTCTTCTAAGTCATTCTCTGTCGTCTACATATGAGTTTACTAATTGAATTGGATGTGCACAGATAGCTACTTCAGAAACCACCAGCAGGCCTGCATGTGGAAATCCAATCTCCTGTCTAACATTTATGTTAGTGGTTGGGCGTTCTAATTGAACTGTAGGTCTTTCTCAAACTTTGGATGCCTTTTGTTGAAATGTGTGTTGATTTATTGTGGAGACTGTTGGAATGTCATTGAATAGTAATTAGGAAACAGAAAGTACATTAGAATAAGATGATATTAGGGAAGGATTGTAAGTCACACCCTCAGAAGTTGTAAGGAAGGACTAACTGTAAAGGTGGAAAGATTAGGTAGATGAGGAAAAGGCAAGTAGAGTAGGAACATTTAGAGAAAAAGCTGATAGCATTTAACTAGTTTTATTCAATAAAGTATATTAAAAAAGTGGAGGAGGCAAAGTAGCAAGAGTTGTTAAAAGAACTTCTTTCTGGGAGATTTTATGTATTTATTCTGTCTGTTAGCTAGTATTATCTGTTAACCCCAAATAGGTGTGGGATATTGGCATAATACTTGAGGTGTTTACCTTACAAACAAAAGGTGCTGGGTTTAATTCTCACACGAGGAAACCCACATGAATGCAGGGAGGACATGCAAAATCTGCATAGAAGGCACCCCAGCTGAGAATCAAAATGGAGAACCTCTTGTTGTGGGGCGACAATGTTAACTGCTGCACCACTGCACAGTCCCAGTCAGTGTGTGTGTATACCATTGTGAGTGGCTACCTTGCTGTGGTACAGGGGCTAGTCATAATGTAACATTGGTACCAAATGCCAGCCAGCATATACCTTGACATTTCACGTCTTTTTAATGTTCTGAATGTAGTAACACTACACAGTGATTGTTAAATGGTGCTACATGAGCTTGATAGTGAAGGGGACGTGATGGCAATGTGGTCATACTTTTTATATTCTCCTAGGTAGAGCCCCCAAAATGCTAGCACTGGTCCTGAACTGATGGGTTAGGATCTGATCCTTTGATCTGACTCGGCCGTTACTACAGCTTATAGTAACAAAAAAGCTCTCTCCCTTACCCATAATGCACCAACCCCTAAGTTACCTCAGATCTTGTTTGCTGATTTTACTAGAAGTATGCACTAATATGTGTAAATAAAGAAAAAATAAAGGGATACATGTGTCCTAAAGAGAAAACTATATCAGGAGCTCAATCAAAAGGACTGTGATGTCCCTATAACAGGTCAATCATCTAGAGATTTGTATATATAAGGGATGGGGGTTGGTGGGTGGGAAGCTGAGGAAGAATGAAAATGGACAACACAGATGGAATGTTATGGTGAGTACATAACTTCTTTATCTGATGATGTCAATTTTCATTCTATCCTCAACTGATGGGACAGAATCCCCAGCTACGTATAATCCTGGGTGGACTCGAAGGATATTCCTGAGCACATTTGAAACAAATGATGCTCTACTGGAGACGAGAAACTGTACCACTTGAGGTAAGGTAATACCCAATTTGTTACACATAAATAAAATGCAATCAGTTAGCTTGAGGATGGATGGATTTCTTCAAAGGAAATAAACAATTGTTCTGTTTCTCTGATTTCTTTGTTCTATGTAGGTAAAAACATAATTGTTTGTGAACATCCAATAAATGTAACATGCATTTGCTTTTGTTTTCAAAACTAAGAAAGAATGCTGGCAAATTAATGGATTGATTGATATTAGATTCTGACATCACCTTGGGAAGGAAGGAGGTGTGAGTTTGTACCATAACTCTATCCTTGTGAAAGATCAAGTACGGAGGTTTAGAAGACAAGGCGTGAATCTCTGAAATTCATCTAGCAGAGGTAATGGCTAATAGAAGAACAGTTTCCCAAGTAAGATACTTAAGGTCACATTTAGCTGCTGGAACAAAAGGGGCATGCAGTAGTGCCTGCAGTACCAAATTCAGATCCCATGGGGGAGGAAGGTCCTTCAATGGAGGTCTCAAAAGAAAAGTGCCTCATACGAAAGCTCTGAACAACTTATGAGAGGCTACTGAAGAATCTTCCAATCCAGTGTGAACATTTGATATTGCTTTTAACTGAAATTTAATGATCAACTAGCTCCTTTAAAAAGTAAAGCTAAAACTCGAGTATGTTACGTATCAGAGCTGAAAATGGCTCAACATGATTTTGCTATGCCCAGTAAGCAAATATTTTCCATTTACTTGTATAGAGTTTTCATGTTGAAGGTTTATATGAAGATAAAGGAATAAGTTGGACCCCGGGAAGAGAGCATCAATTGTCTGGCTATTAATGGAATTGGAGAAACCAGGCCATCAGCCTGAGGTTTGAGATGTCTTAATGGATCATGCCCATCGGGTGAGACAGGAGGTCTGGAGTCAGATCCAGAATCTAAGGTTGGTGAAGTAAATAAGGCCAAAGGAAAATAACCACACCTGATGAGGACAGTAAGGTGCAATGAAGATGACTTTGATCTTCAACCTGGCAGCTTTCTGGTAATGCAAAATGTAAACTCGGGGCCAATCGTGAAGTACAGCATCCCTCGGTAATTCCCCCTGTGGGGGGGGGGGGTTAGGGCAAAATAGCTTCTGCATTTGTTCTTTAGGGAAAAAGTAAGAAGACTGCAGTAAGGCTAGCCCCATCAATGAAAAATCATTCTTCTGTCACTTTCTTTTTGACAGACCACTCATGAGATAAAAAAATGTACCTGCGCAGTTTGTCTGCTATCACACTGGACATCCCTGGAATGTGTGTTGCTACGAGAAAGCAGTTAGATGAAATTGCCCATTGCCACACTCTCGAGTGCTTCTCGTCACAAAGGGTATGACTTAGTCCCTCCCTGTTTGTCGATGTACTAAACTACCTACATATTGTGTACTTGAATAGCAACTATCCCTGAAGGGAGAGCATTCTGGAAGGCCTGCAATGCTAACAGCACTGCTCTCATCTCCAGGACATTCATATGCAAATTGGCTTCTTTGGAGGGCCAACTGCCAGACTGTCTTGCCCAGAAAGTGCCCCAGCCCACCCCAACTGGAAAGCGTCCGTGGACACTATGGCCTTGGGCAGAGGGAAAGTGAATGGATGGCTTTGTAGAACCTGATCTGATTGAATCTACCATGTGAGATCTCTTTTGCATGACCGAGTGAATCGTATCTAAGTTGACATGTAGTGAAGGCTCCACTATTGAGTTGCTGGCATCCACCGAAGAATCCTCATATGGAATCTGGCCAAAAGTACTAAGGTTATCATTGCTGACACTGATCCTAGAAGCTCGAGGGACCAACCAAGCTGAAATCTTGGTACTGCAGATTATTTTTCTGACCTATAATCTGATATTCAGTACTCTGGATAGAGGTAGTGAGGCTATCATAGACTTCATGTTGAAAACTGATCCAATGAATTCCAAATTTTGAGTTGGTTGTAGATGAGATTTGACATAATTTATGGTTATCTCCAGATGAGAACAAGTCTGGAGAACCTGATTCCTTGCCCTTATCAACAGCTGCCTGGTCGGGGCAGTAAAGACAGTCGTCTAGATATGAAAACACTGGAATTTCTGCAATCTCAAGTAAGCTGCTGCTACTGACATACATCTGATAAACATTCTGGGGGCTGTGGTGATGCCAAAGGGCAGAGCTCTGAACTGGTAGTGACTGGCTCCCAGCTGGAAGCGTAAAAACCTTCTGGATTGTCTGTTCATCTTTATGTGACAGTACACATCCTGAAGGTATATAGAGCACATCCAGCAGTCATCCTTGCCCAGAAAAGAAAGAATGGACTGAACCCTGACCATCCAAAACTCTGAGTTGAACTGACTTTTTCAAGTTGCTAAGATTCAAAAATGGTCTCCAGTCCCCTGTTTTCTTTGGCACTATAAAGAACCTTGAGTAAGTTCTGGATTCTATTTGGTCTGGTGGCACCTCTTGGATGATTCTTTTCTCTCGTTTTCTCTAACAGATTTTGAATTTGAATTGCTGCTTCTTCCCTCTGACTGGGTGGAACATCAGGGATTTTCCTTGGGTTTGGAAGTGGAAGGGAAAAAGGGTTATAATATAACCTCTGAGTATAATCCTCTGCACCCAAGTATCTTTTGTTATGTCTAGCCAGGCTCACTGGTGCAGAGATAGTCATATCCAAATTGTCTCTAGAGGTGAGCAATTGGGCATCCTTTCAGGAGCGCTGGAAGGGTATGCCAGCGAAAGAATCTCTGGACCCCTTGTGCTGGGAGCCTCCTCTGCTGTGGGGGCACCGTCGACTGTTAGAAAGTTTCCCTATGGGCAGAGGGGGGAATTCTAAGTGTATGTCCTGGAAAGGACCCTGGGACTTCCTGAACTACATCTTCTGCCCGCTTTGTTGATTCCTTGAAAAAGATCTTTGAGGGGTCAAAAAACATACACCCACTGCATACATGGTCTTTCCATCCTTCTCACACCCGATAAAGTGCTCTTAACTGTGGGTCCGAGCAAAGACGTGCCATCAAAGGGAGCACTGACAAATGATGACTTGAAGGGCTCTGCATAAGCACATCCAGCCATGCCTCCTAATGGAAATGCCTGAACCCGCTGACCTTGAGGCACCTTTGGCTGCATGCAAAATTAACTTTATGGATGAATTTGAAATAGACTGTAGAGTAAAGTAGATTATTCTATTGAATAGGAAAACAGCAGAAATTTCAAAAAGCTTTGATAAAAACAATTATATTAAATTTACGAGGGTAAAGGAAAGATAAAAGAAGAAAAATATGAGGAAAAAGTATAACTTATTTTAAAAAATAAGTGATGAAACTCAAGAGCTATGGCAACCATATCTTTCGCAAAAAGCAGCAAACAAAATCTGAAGTAACTTAAGGTTGGTGCATTATGGGTAAGAGAAGTCTGACAGCTTTTTGGTTACCACAAACTTTAGTCATTGCCGAGTCAGATCTGAGGATTGGAGCAGAACCCATTAGTTGAAGACAGAATGAAAAGTGACATCAGATAAAATGTTTGTCAACTCTTGCTATTAATGTTAACCTGCTGCATTGATCATACTGCTGTAAAAAGGAAATAATCCTTCAAACAGTAGGAAGATGCACTAATCTTGTGTGGATGACAGAGGTGACTATATGGAAAACAGTAGAGACATTCAGAGTCAAAAACTGACAAACAACTGAACAGAAAATTACTGAAGGCCAAATTCATACGTCTATAATAACTACAGAACAAACAATTACACAACTCAAAGCTACAAAGACAAACCTAGGTCAAACTAGAAATAAAAGAATGACCAAGGTGTACCTAATTTCGAATATATTCCAGTCGTGGAGTCTAAACAATGGGCTAAATGGCTCTGGCTGAGTTAAGTTATTTCCAGGGAGACTTAGAGGGATTAAGGT
Source organism: Protopterus annectens (assembly GCF_019279795.1). Lineage (NCBI taxonomy): Eukaryota > Metazoa > Chordata > Ceratodontiformes > Protopteridae > Protopterus > Protopterus annectens. The sequence continues at coordinate 69,923,239 of NC_056734.1, forward strand.
ATCAATATAAAATGAGGAAACTCTTTCTGTATGTGAAAATTCAGTAACTGAGCTAGTGATAGGCAGCTCAGGGGAAAAAAATGGCATCAAACAGCCTGATGCCACAGAAACTATGCTTCTGTTGTTCTTTTACTATTGGTTATGCCAGTGCTAATTTCATTAGGGTAAGTGTTTTATTATTATGTTCACACTATCATTTATAAGTTGAATAAATGGCTCAGACTTTACTTCCCATGGAGGTTGCAGTACGTTTGTTACAATTGTGTATACGTTTATGTATTTATCTCCTGATCTGGTACAAAATTGTTGGGCATTGGAGATACTACACTTGCCTTGTACACAGGAAGTGGTGAAGTGCACATTTCTTTGTATATAGTTGGTAACAGTTTTGTACTGATAAGAGTTTTATCTTAACATACTTTTTCCTTTTCCTGTTTACAATCTGTTTCAGAGTTGATGTTATCAGTATTTGTATTAAGAGGTTTGTAATGACAGCTTACTACTGTGTAGCAGCTGTGCTGTGTTCTATGGAGAGGCTGCACCTATTGCAATATGCTGTGGCCAGGATATTCACATACCTGCCTGTTTTGGGGTAGATGGATATGAAAGCATAACAGCTGTTATATAAAGACAGTTAGTTTACACTTTAATGGTATTAACTTTCCCATTAAGAGCGCCAGGTTATGAACATGGGTAGGAAGGCAACCTCTAGACCTCTTAGCTATACAGAAGACATATTTGTCGAATATGGAACACCTTAAATCAGCTGTCTGGGGATATCACCTGTGCAGATAGGTGAAGGCTGCCAGCCTAGCCAGATATAATTTTGTAGATAATTCTGTCATTTGTAAATATTAATGTAAGCCACAGGCTTGTTCTCTTAAATGTGAAAAGACTGCATTGGATATTGAACTGCAAAAATGTAACAATAGTGCACTCTGCTGCAAGAAAGCTAAGTCAAGCATTTTATGACTGTCTTTGATGTCAAAATTCGGAACCAATATGTCTAGAGGGAGGCATCCTGCCTTTTCTTTTAAGACCATAGTTAATGGCTAGAATTTGCATGCATAAATGTCCTTCTGGTTTCTGACCAGATGTAAAGAATGTAAATGTAGTTTTTGTTAGCCTGGGAATACAAGAGAAGTGTGAAGAATGATGTCATGTGAAACAGTTCTGTGTTATCAGTTTAAAGAGAGAGAATCAGAGAGCTCTGAGCATTTTGTCTTTTGAACATCCAACATCACCAGCACTGCCTGTTTCTATATTTAAGTTATTTAGAACTGTGTCTTCTCTTAGAAATAGCTAGGAATTAGGAAGATTAGACTAAGTATTTTTCTGTGTTGATGTTAGAACTTTACTACGGTATTATTTTAAGTATTTCTCTGTGATCGTTGAACTCTTGATTAGCACTGTGTAGTAAGAAGTATTGTCTTGTGTTTTTATTATTTATTATTAAATATTTTAAACCTTTCAACTATGGCTGTTTTATGCAGAGTTAATGTAAGCTCTAAAGTGTATTGCATGTATATAGTGATGCTGTACCAAGTCCCTCCAAACAAGTCTTGACTGTTAGGTCACACTTACCATTTGGATAATAATACTGCACAGTAATAATTGGACACCATTTTAAGGCCTTTGAGTAGCTGATAAATATTAGTGGGCAGCTGGTACTATCTTTTAGACTGGGCAGAAAAGGGGCACAGCTGGAGAACCTGTGCCAGCCTTCCCCAGGAGTGTCTGTGTGGTTGTATAAATGCTTATCTCAATGTGTGTGTGTGTGTGTGTGTGTGTGTGTGTGTGTGTGTGTGTGTGTGTCAGCTACTTGGGCAGGGACACAAAGCACTGGTTAGACAGAGAGGGTGCTGGAGGTTTTAGCTTTCCCACTAGGCTGATATCAGGGCCCTATAGCTGTGCCAGTGAGGAGTCTTACTGGGGACCTGGAGAGAAAGTGACTGTGATCTCTGTGTGCTCTTAAGGGAAATTGTACTTTACTGTGTGTGTATTTATTATCCTTTCCCCTAAATGGACGCCCCTCACTGGTGTTAATGGTGGGGATTGAGGCTCCTTGATTGCTGGGCCACAGCACGGGCTTCACATCACCCTGTAATAATTTCTGCTCATGCTTCCTGTAAGAAGAGAGGAGTGATAAACCTTTTCAAAATGAGTGCTGTAACCTTTTAAATTTTAAATATATTTTGCTTGATGGGGTTGTGGGCATAGTGTTTAAGTCTGCACACTATATTATTATGCTCATTAACATATATTTACACCCAACTATGGGGGTTAAAGCTGCTAGATCACTATTTCAGTTCATACAGAAGTGGATAAGGAGCACTCCTGTTCTCCTTGGAGACTTTAATTTTATTGCCTCTGCTATATATTCATCTGTTAGAAATGCCCCTCATGTTTCAGCCCTAGCAAAATTCTTACATTCTTGGGTCAGTGAGCTTTCATTAGTTGATATGTGCTTACGGTTAACCCCATATACTCCTGCCTTTACACCTGCCTTGTGTTCAATTGGACTGAACACACAAAATATATGTTGATAGGTTATTACTGAATTATGTTCATCTCTTGATCTTAATCCCTGTGCTTATTCTAATCATGAAGCTTTGGTTTATTTTTCCAAGCTACATGCTCTCATTTCCCAGTCCTGGAAAATTTTACATTAGGACACTTGAATTCTCTATGCTACTTAAGGAAGCTACTCAAGAATTTTTACAATCCCGTGAAGACAAACCTATTTCCCACATACTTTGTGGGATGCTTTTGAAAGTTTCTGCATGCTAAACTGCTATCCTGGGCAAATGGGTTATGGAATATATGGAGTAATAAACTTAATTATCTTCAAGAGAAGTATCAGAATGATGTGGGGAGATCCCAGGTTTTTGTTTGAGATCTCCAATACTTAGAGATTGAATACAAAAAATGTGTGAATATGGAAACAGTGATTGCTCTACATAGACTGCACATGCAATACTGTGATGTCTCCTCCTCAGTATATTCCAGGTTGGCTGGGAAATGCAAATTCAGGGCCACCCAGGCTTCTCCGTCAGTAAATACAATGTATAATGGATGGGTCCTAATAAGGGAGATATTAGAGAAATACAGGCTTTATTTTCCAAAATAATTAGAGAAATACAGGATTTATTTTCCAAAATATCTCAATGCAGATGTAGAAAATAATACCTGTGCAGTGGATCTATCTAGGAACACCGACAATGTTGTTTATAACATGCTGGTATTCACAGAAGATATGATTCAACTTTTAAACAACCTACTTATTAAAGATGATTTATTTCTTCTATTAGGCACTCAGAAGTTCAATAAAGCATCAAGAGCAGATGGCCTTCCACTAGAGGTACACAGGCACCTACCCTCTTCAACCCTTTGTATCCTTTGGTGAGCAGGTATAGCTGTGTCAGTAAATAATTTACAACTCCCATTTTGGAAACAATCAATCAATCGTGGTACCACTTTTAAAGATGCAAGATGGGTAAAACCCAACCCTCCACAATCGTTATTATCCTACATCACTTCAAAATGCGGACTGCAAGGTTTACATAGAAGTTTAGGCAACACATTTAGTTTCCATGATACCCACTCTCATTCACTCCCACCAGGTAGGTTTTGTGAAAGGAAGGAAAAATTCATACTGTGCAGCGTAATGACTAGGAAGAAAACAAATAAGTATTCCATGGGTTCTTCTGTCAATAATTAAACAGGCTTTTAACTGTGTCAGATGGTCTTATTATTTAACATTTTGGAGCATCTCAATTTCTCACCATGCTTTACAGACATGTTAAAAAAACATGTACTTGGGACCATCAGTAGTTGTTCGGACTGGCCTCTTCATAACCTTCACTTTATTATTTCTGGGGGGGGGTAGAATAAGGCTGCCCACTTGTTCCTCTGTTATTTATGCTAGCTACCGAACCTTTAGCCATTGCTCTTAGAACTATTAATTTGGGATATCTGGCTTTGTTTGCAGATTACCTCCAGAATTGTTTCTAAGGATCTGATGGATCTCTTTTATCTTGCTGTAAATTTATTCAAGGATGGCAGTTGATGACTGGGTATAATGTTAATCTCACTAAATCTGTATTAATGGTCGGTAAATGGTTCACATTGTGAAACCCCTCTTCTATACACAACTGTTTTATGTTATGCAAAGTATGCTGATGAAGCTTTCATACACCCTCCATCATCATCTTTGTAAATGGGAACAGCAAATATTAGCCTTTACATCATCACTGACTCTGTTCAGAGTTCCCTAACTAACCACTAAGCCTCTAAATAATAGAGTGGTCTTAAACTCCAAAGTTTAGTTTTGGCACATTAGATGACTATGCATTATGTAGTTGAACAATACCATCTTGGTCCTACTCCTTTATGGGCATTTCTAATAGACTCTATTCTTTCAATACCAAGACAGCATTTGGGATCTCAAGAGTGGAGACTGCCACCTAGGCAAGTAATCATATATGTGTGTACTAGGGGGATATTTCATAAAATGTAAGGTAACTATCCCTACTCCATGTTTTAATACTATCAGGTTATGCATTCCAGTTTGAAATCATTTAGATTTAAAGAGTAGCATAATATAAACGATCTCCACATTTATAGCCAAACCAGGATTTTTGGCCACAACAGAGATGTTTTGTTCTAAAGTTTGATGGAAAAAGTGCATCTATTATGCATTTCAGTTTTTCTTAGATGAGTGTTTTAAATCCTTCAAACAATTAAACTGGATTATAATATACCTGAAACATTTTTTTTTGTTCTAGACAGCTAATGTTCTTCATTTGTTCTCTTTATGAAGACAGATGTATTACGAAAAACAAGAAGTTCTTTGATTGTGTCTGCATCTTTGCTGAAGCTACAAGTTTTGTTAAAATTTAATGTAAAATTTTCATGATGGCTTTACTTTATTAAATTACAGATGATGATGTTAAATGTGTGCTTAGTTTTACTGAAATACCAGGTTAGCTAAAGAAGTTTATGCTTAAGCCAGTCATTTAAAAAAAATGTAGTAGTGAAAAAGTTACACACTCCTGAAACATAAACTATCTGCTGGTGGGGAGGTTTACTACATTTAGAAGCTGATAATTCCAGTTGTACCCCTGCAGAAAATTTTACTTTTAATGGTAGACTATAACTGTGGAGTAAATAAATTAAAGCTTGGAGTTAGAAGCAATGGGGGATATATTTGTTCTGAGGAGCATTTCAATATTTTTTTAACAGCCTGTTCATCCAATGATGGCCTGAAAAATCATGATTAAGGAAATACATTCAGTATTAACTCCTCAAGTTTTGCCTTTCCCTGCATCCTTTCAACACAGCCTAAACTATCAGAACTGCACTGTAAAAACTGGGGAGGACATGCGAAAAAGAAGTTATGTACTTACCATAACGTTCCATCTGAGTAGGTAACTTCATTTGTCAGCAACCTGTGGGTATTGGATCCAAATCGGATCCAAGTCGGCAGCTTTATTCAGCTAAGATCCGAGCTCCAAGCTCCTCCCTCTTACCCATAACCCTCTGACATTCTTCTCTGTCCTCAGATCGAGTTTGCTTAGCCTTACAAACTACTACAATCAGGATCAACTAAACATCCTAACCGGATGTCATCTCGTACAGAGAACACAAGGTCCTAAAAGGGATGAACTACAGGTTAGGGGGACGGAGGGGGGGGTTGGTTGCTGACAAATGAAGTTACCTACTCAGATGGAATGTTATGGTAAGTACATAACTTCTTTAACTGAAGTAGTTAACTTCATTTGTTCATCAACATGTGGGACAGAGTCCCCAGCTACCTAAACTTGGGAGGTCCTCATGGAAGAATATTCCGGAGAACTGCAGAGCAAAAGGACGCCCTTCCTCTGGAAATTAAATCCAGCTTGTAATGTGTAATAAAGGTATGGGATGAAGCCCAAGTGGCTGCAGAACAAATATCATCCAAGGACACCCTTGACCAAAAGGCAGCACAAGTTGAAATCGATCGAGTAGAATGGGCGTGAACTCCAACAGGTTCTGGTCGGCCAGAACTCTTATATGCAAGAAAATACATTGTGAAATCCATCTGGACAATGCAGCTTTTGACACAGGTTTGCCCAAAAAGGGTTTAGCAAAGGATACAAGGAGTTGCTCAGATTTTCTATGACCAGCAGTCCTGTGTAAATAGAACCTCAATTGTCTGTGCACATCTAAAGAGTGTAATTTGCATTCACCTTTGTTTTGATAATTCGGGAAAAACACTGGTAAATTGATAGATTGATTAATGTTGGACTCAGAGGCGACTTTAGGTAAGAAGGAGGGATTGGTCCTGAGGGAAACTCTATCTTTATGGAAGACCAGATATGGAGGTTTGGCGCAAAGGGCTTGAAGCTCTGAAACCTTTCTGGCCAAAGTGATGGCAATGAGAAAAGCCGTCTTCCAAGATAAGTATTTAAGGTCCACAGAAGCTGCAGGTTCAAAGGGGGGGGCCAGTAAGAGCCTGAAGAACAAGGGTTACATCCCACGGAGGAACTGCATCCTTCACAGGAGGCCTTAATAGGAAAGTACCTTTTATGAAAGGCTTGCAGATCTTGGAAGAAGCTAATGAACCGAGATCACTTCCCACATGAAAGTGTGAAATCGCTGCTAATTGGACTCTGACGGTGGAGGAGCTGGCACCTTGATCAAATAAGTCCAACAAAAACTCTAATACAGCTGGTATTGGGGCTGTAAAGAAATCCATATGTCTATGTTCCACCCAGATCGAAAAACATTTCCATTTGCTCTTATAGACCTTTCTGGTAGAAGGTTTATGAGCGGCTACTAGAACAGCTTTAACGGAAGAGGAGATACCGGGAGTCATAGCTATGATTGGAACTGGATCAACCAAGCTGTGAGCTTGAGATTGTCCAGGTTTGGAGTTATCAACTCCAGGGGGTGAGAAATCAGATCCGGAGTGGGATCCAGAATCCATGGAGGATTGACCAGATGAGACCATAAGCAAGGGAACCACGTTTGACGAGGCCAGAATGGGGCTATGAGGATCACTCTGCTCCTCAACCGATGAGCTTTCTGTAAGAATCTTCCCAAGAGGGGAAGAGAAGGATAAGCATAAAGTAGACCGGATGGCCAAGCATGGACTAGAGCGTCTCTGGGGGATTCCCCTGGTGGGGGAAGTAGAGCGAAGTACTCGCTGCACTTTGCATTCGAAGATGACGCAAAAAGATCGCAGCAAGGTTGACCCCACTTGAGGAAGATCTGCTTCGCTACTCTCGGGTTCAGAGACCACTCATCAGGTGAGAGGATGGTTCGACTCAGCTTGTCTGCCAAAATGTTGGACTGACCCGGAATGTGCATTGCTATGAGAAAGCGGTTGGTGGTGATCACCCATTCCCAAAATCTCATGGCCTCTCGACACAGCGGATAGGATCTGGTTCCCCCCCTGTTTGTTGATATACCAGACTACTGACATGTCTGATTGAATCACAATTGTCCCTAAGGGAAGAAGGGCCTGGAGTGCTTGCAACACTACCGCCCTCATCTCTAGGACATTGATGTGCAACAAGGTCTCTGAGTGTGTCCACGTGCCTTGGACTGCTCTGCCCATGCAATGCCCCCCCACACCCGAGGCAAGAAGCGACCGTGGTCAACGTGGCTTGGGGTGGGGTCATAGAAAAGGGGTGCCCTTCCCGGAGATACGAGGTTTGGATCCACCAGAGTAGGGACCTCTTGCAAGCATTGCTGAGGGGGATAGCCATACTTAGCGGATGTTGCAGGATGTACCATTGGACCTGCAATGTCCATTGCAGGACCCTCATGTTCAGACGAGCCAATGGTGAAAGACTGATGGCAGCTGCCATGGAACCTAGTGCCCTCAGGACCAATTCCGCTGGGGGGGCCGGGGATTGTAAGAGAGCCATCATATGGAATGTCAAAGTTCGAAGCCTGTCCAGAGTTAGGAAGGCCCTCAACAGGTTTGTATCTAGCCTGGCCCCTATGAAATCTAAGGTCTGAGTTGGCTGAAGGGAGGATTTCTTGAGATTGATAGAAATTCCCAGATGAGAGGCCAAGTGAAGGAAGTAATTCCTGGCTGAACAGAGTAGATACCTGGTGGGGGCGGTGAGGAGCCAGTCGTCTAGGTATGGAAAGACCTGTATTCCCTGAAGCCTCAGGTGGGCCGCTACAACTGCCATCATTTTGGTGAACATCCTGGGGGCTATGGTGAGACTAAAGGGAAGGCTCCCAGCTGGAAGCGGAGAAACCTCCTGGATCGTCTGTCCATCAAAATGTGGTAGTATGCATCCTTGAGGTCTATAGAGCACATCCAGTCATTCTCCTGTAGGAGTGGGAGAATGGATTGAATGGTGACCATCCAGAATTTTTCTTTGGCGACTGCTAGGTTCAGAAGGGACAGGTCGAGGATTGGTCTTAAGTCCCCCGTCTTTTCTGGCACCAAAAAGAACCTGGAGTAGAAGCCAGATCCCGACTGGTCTTGGGGGACGGGCTGGATTGCTCTTTTTTCTAGCAGCTGCTTTATTTCTGCGGCTGCTGCCTCTCTTTGATTGGGTGGGACATCGGGGAGGCTCCGGGGCCTGAAAGGACGATTCAGAAAAGGGATAGTGTAACCTCTGGATATGATTCAAAGCACCCAGTGATCTGTTGTAATTGACTCCCAAACTGCTAGGTGCCTCGAGAAGTGCCCCCCGACTGCCTCCAGAGTGGAGCAGCCGGGTAACCCCTCAGGGTTGCTGCGCGGGCCGATCCAAAAAGGGTTCTCTCGACCCAAAATTCTTTGGTCCCCCTCTGCCTCTTGGCCGGCATCCACCCTGTCCTCCTCTGCCTCTGAAGGACGAGGGGTCCAGAGCGAAACGGGACTGTTGAGATTTCCGGAACCACATCTTCTTCTGTCCCCTTTGGTTCCTGGAGAAGGACCTCTGGGGAGCCGAGAAGCGGATCCCGACCGCAGACAACATCTTCCAGTCTTTCTCGCTCTGGACCAGCATGTCGCGGACGGTCTTGCCAAACAGCGAAGAGCCATCAAAAGGGGCATTTGCAAAGGATGCCTTAAAGGGTTCTGCAAGGTTGCAGAGGCGGAGCCAAGCATGCCACCGTAAGACAATGCCCGCTCCGCTAGCTCTAGCGGCTCCTTCCATGGCATGGGAAAGGAGATGCATAGATGTGTTTGAAATGGACTTAAGAGTGGCCATTCGGGCTGAGAATATTTTCTTATCCTCGGCCAACATCGACCCTGGGGGCGACCCTGCGTATTCTTTGATGAGATCCCGCTGGAGTCGTATCACATGTGCCATGTAGTTCAGCGACCTTACAGAGAAGGTGGCTGAAGCAAACATCCGATTCCCTATGCAGTCCATCGTCCGAGACTCCTTGTCGGGAGGATGGACCGAGGAACTCTCCTGGGCCAGTTCCTTCTTGGTGGCAGCCGCCACCAACTTGGCATCTACTGGAGTACCCTTGCTCCAAACCGTCCTATCTGTGGGTGGACTAAGAATTTTGTCAGGTCTCTTTGGTATGGGCTCCACAGTGTCCGGTTCCTTCCATGCCCTGGTAGTGATCAGATCTCCCAGGGGTTCGGCGGGAGGGGACACCCTAGAGGTCGATGGGCATCCATCAAATGCCTCCAGAAACACTGACTCATCGGAGGAAGGCTTTTGGGCTGATCACCCCCCTCTAATACGACACATTTCTATAATGTCTCCAAAGGAGACATCCTCGGGGGGTGACCTTGGGGAACATTCCCCTTCCTCTAAGTCTGTGTCCTCTGTCAGGGACTCAGGTGAGTACAAGTGCCTACTCTTGCACTTACGTTTGTGAGGAACCTCCTCGGGGGGGCTGTCCGAGGATGCCTCACCAACCACATCCTGTTCCCCTAAGGGAACCATCTGGGACGTAGGTGCAGGCTGTCCCTGGGGCCGGGTGATGGAAGGTAGGCCCATCTGAGAGGGAGTGATGGGTGGAACCGCAGCAGGAGCCTGGGGCCTCGAGTCCCTCGACAAGACCCTTTCCACAACATCGAACGTCGAAGGAGAACTGCTCTCTCTAAGCTCCGAGAGCAACCCCTTCGAATCCGAGGTGTGGACCAGAGCCAGCGCCAATGCAGTCGGATCTGAAGGGCCAGTCTGCTCTGACCGAAATGGAGCTGAAGACACACTAACACCTCCGGATCTGCAGCTCAGCTCACGGCTCTGAGAGCTCGGATCTGAAAAGGGACCCGACAAGCTCGAGGGTGCGGTCGGAGCCGAAGAAGGGTGTACTATCGACGCCGATGCTGCCTGGATCCGATGGCTCCGAACCCCGGAAGTAGGTTGGAGAAGGAGCAATCGGGGCGAAAAAGGGGGGGGGGGAGGCAGGATCACTCCCATCTGTAGTTGGGCCTGGAGAAACTTACGCATCATCCGGTCCATATCTGCATCTGACAAGCTTCTTGTTGATCTTGACGAGGCCACCGAGGCAGGCCTGGAGTGACACCTCGAAGACCTTGAAGGCGACCGGGTCTCCTCCTCCTCCGGCCCCGGGGAAAAACGGGGTGAATGGAGCTGGGAAGGAGAAGGCCCGGGGGCCCTAGGAGAGACTAGCTGCTTCACTGGCGGAGCCGAAGAGGAAGCTTCGGCTCGCCGCTTGTGGTGCCTGTCCTTTTTTCTCTCCCTCCTAGATTCCCTCTCCTCCTGAGCCTCGGTAGGAGGGTAAGTCCTGGCCAGGGGAGCAGGGATGGAAGGCGGCACCGCTGCGGTAGCAGCCGGTGCTGCCGAGGGAGAAGAGGACGAAGCCGAGTCCGGGGGCAGAAGTCCCACCAGAATCAACTTCGACCTCCTATCCCTCACAGCCCTGGGGTTGAAGGCTGCACAAATTGTGCAGCCCGAAGAAAGATGATCAACCCTAAGGCAGATAACACACCAAGTGTGGCCATCCACCGGGGATTGCTTATGGCCACACTCGGTGCATTTAGAAAAGAAAGTTTTAGGGGCCTCGGCCATAGTTGTAAAAAAGGCCTAACCCAAACACACCTTCACACACAGGAAGAGGGAGACTAGGGTAACTGAAAATATATAAAGTTTTAGCAACAAAAAATAGCTAAATCAACTACAAAAGGGAACAACACTCACTCGTTAACAATTAAACTAAAAACTAGGTAAAAAATGGAGGAAATTTTCTTCAAAATCTCACAAAACCCTACGCCTGGAACTCGTTCTAGGTGCTTGAATAAGCCGCGGCAAACGAGATCTGAGGACAGAGAAAGATGGCAGGGGGTTATGGGTAAGAGGGAGGAGCTTGGAGCTCGGATCTTAGCTGAATAAAGCTGCCGGCTCGGATCCGATACCCATAGGTTGATGAACAAATGAAGTTAACTACTTCAGATCAGCCGGTATGCTCAATGTTTCTTTGACATTATAAATGCTAACTCCATCATACAAATAGTTAACCACCTTATTTGAGGCCCAAATAACATTAATCTTGTCCTCACAAATATGGCCACTTTGTGCACACCTCCATACGTATTACACTAAACTCTCAGTTAACAGGCACCCATGGGGATTGGTAGATGCTGGATAAGTGTAGTTTCTGGTTGCCTGAAAGTTACTATTAAAAACAGACCTGACAAATACTGTACCCTATACTATACCATACCATAAACACTGTATTGACTTGATTTTAATATTGAAATATAGTAATTAAAAGCCTGGCTGTAATAATAATATTTTAAACTTATATTTCTGCTAGACAGCGTGGCACACGGAACAGTTTTCAGTGGCATGCTGAGTGGAATGGAACTGAATGAACTGAATAGAGAGAGAGAAAGAGAGTGAATGCATGCATGAAAGCAGAAGCGACTGTGTGTGAGAGATCGGAGAGATGTATAAAAGCTGAGGAGAGTGTGTGTGAGAGATCAGAGAGAAAGAGTGAGTGAATGCATATATGAAAGTGATTGTGTGTGTGTGTGTGTGTGTGTGTGTGTGTGTGTGTGTGTGTGTGTGTGTGAGAGAGAGAGAGAGAGAGAGAGAGAGATCAAGGAGAGAATATGCAATCTGATGCAAACTGAGTGAGTATGGAGGGATTGTTGACATTTTAGCGATTTGACTTGTTTGGTTTGACTTGTTCTCATGTTGGGGAGAGAAGAAATTTATTTGCATCTTCCTTTTGAAAACTCTAACAACATAAGGTTTTGTAGGGGCAAACAAAATGCAACACATCTAAAACTGAATTGTTCATACACTGCACAGTATTTCTTCAATTTTTTTCTGGTTGCTTGAGTTCTAGTTAATTGAGAGTTTACTGTATCTTCCCTCATTAAATCACATAATAAATCAGTGCCTTCCTCCTTTAAAACTGAAGTACTTCACTAAAAAATACCTATGTGTTTAGGGGATTTCTCAAAAAGTAAACCTTGAATCACTTGATAATCTAAATAAATTCCGCTGTAATCCTGCTCTGATGGACACCACTGCTAAAATTGCTGGCTAAAACTCCAACTTCTACTCTCAGATAAACAATTTATTAATAAGGCAGTTATTTTAAACACTGATTATAATGAGAAATTTAAAAAAATAGGCACCAATAATGAAATACCATATAATAAAAAACAAGTACTTATAAGAGATCTGTCTCATTCTACCCGCCTTAAGAGCACACCTAAGCAAACTAATAAAAGAGTTTAAAAAAGTATTAGGAAGGTCAAAGCCAAATATGAACTTAAAATAGCCACTGCAACCAAAAGTTACTACAAATATTTCTTTAACAATAACAGAAAGTTAAGAACCAACATCCAGCAATGTTGAGAGCTAGTCTACAAGAATAGTATTCATCTGACCCAAAAGTGAGTTAATATCCAAGCTGGAAATGTACAGTCATTTTTACTTGACTCATAGTTTTAACTTTTGTACAGATTCCACAGTCTTAGCCACCCTATTTGATTACTGTGGAGCATGTTCTCTTAGCCATCTAAAAGATAAGAACAACTCATCCAGGGGCCTGATAACATGCCAGATTTCCTACTTACTAATATTAATATGGTCTATCTAACCCCTATACTCAATCTTTTAAATCTACATCTCTGCACTGGTTTCACTCCTTTATCCTAGTAAACAACCACTGTAATGCTATTCTGCAACAGTGGTCCTACCGTGGACTGTGGAAACTATAGACCCATTAGTCTCACTAGCCTTATATGTAAAGCTTTGGAATGTATTACCTCGGTTGTCATTAATCTAAACATTAAAATCTTGTAACCCTGGACCCTCATCAATTTAGCTTTGTCAAAGGCAGATATTGTCCCTTGAACGTCTTCCCATTCACTGAAAAAATCACCAAAGCTGCTGTTGGTGCTTATACAGTACATACAGCATACCTGGATCTGGGCAAGGCATTTGACACACTTCCATATGCAGAGCTCATTGACACGCATGTAAACCTTTTTTTAAATTCCTTATTGAATTATCACTTTAAGACATAGACAAACATACATTATAGAAAATTAAACAAATCATACTAACATGTTCTCACATACAAACATTATATATCACGTGCATTTTTTGTGTAACTATCAATCCAACATTACATAAATTTCTCAATTCATGCCTTCCGTTAAACATCACTCTTCTTCCTCCAAAACATTATTCTGCATGTATTGTTCTCATAATTTTCATTTTTCCATGTAATTACTCCTACCCCTTTCTAAAGATCCCACTTCCAATTCTTTTATTTCTATTACAAAATTCGGTACTTCAAATACAGTTGGTTTAGATTGTGATTTGCATTTTCTAGTGCTTTTTTGGCAGCACGAGAATAACACTTAACAAGGCCTTACTTTGCTTAGGCAATTCAGATTCTATATCCCAGATCAAAAAATAATTTCCATAGTTACATCAATGTGCTCACTCAATAATTCTGACAGAGTACTCTTGTAGGGAATTTTTTGGGTGGCCGCGGTGGTGCAGTGGTTAACGTTGCTGCCTCACAGCAAGAGGTTCTCCGGTTCGATTCTCAGCTGGGATGCCTTCTGTGCGTAGTCTGCATGTCCTCCCTGTGGTCGTGTGGGTTTCCTCCGTGTGCTCCGGTTTCCTCCCACATCCCAAAGACATGCAGTAGGCAGATTGGATACTATAAATTGGCCCTAGGTGTGAGTGTGTGCCTTCTGTGGAAGGTTGGGCTCCGAGCTGGCAACTCAACACTGTAAAACTCCACTGCCAATCATGAGTGGACAGATGATCCGCTGTGGCGACCAATAACCGGGAAAAGCCAAAAGAAGAAGAAGACTGTTGTAGGGAATTTTTAATGTCTGATAACTCACTGCACTCCCAAAAAGTACAGTTTTGTACCTACCATAAATGTAGATGTTCGAAGATTCACATTGCTGCAGTCCTAACAATTGGGTAGTCCGCTGTCCTCGGTCGGCCCGAATATCAAAGTATAAGGCTGACGTCGGTCAGGGCGCATTTGACTGACGTCAGTACGTCAGGGTACAAATGCGCATGACCGGCGTCATATCCTCAGTCTTTTCTTGCCCCAGATGTCAGAAGACCCTAAAAAGAAAGGTCAAAACCAAAAGACAGCAAACAACCAACCAACCACCCTTGCACTAACTATAGTACAATATATACAATATACATAAAATGTACAACCCAACCCACACAACCACCTCTAACAACAGAGGGGAAGGAGGGAGGTAAATTGGACTGCAGCAATGTGGATCTTGAACATCTACATTTATGGTAGGTACAAAACTGTACTATGTTCTTCATCTCACATTGCTGCAGTCCTAACAATTGGGTAGAATCCCAAAGCAGAGATAAGGGAGGATGGCTAACTACAAGGAAGCAGGAGCTGCCAAAATGCCCTGCAAAACAGCAGTGGCAAAACCAGCCCTAGACTTAGAGTAAAGTGGCAGGTGATAATGCTTAGAGAAAGTATGTACAGAACTCCAAGTAGCTGCCTCCAAAATATCCTTGGTTGCCACTCCCCTCAAAAAAGCTGTTGAAGTGGCAGTAGCCCTAGTGGAATGAGGCCTAATCCCAGCTGGAATCTCCTTGCCATGATGGGAATAACAGAAAGCAATGCAAAACCCAATCCACTTAGAAATAGTTTGTTTTGACACAGGCTTGCCCTGAGAACTCAAAGCAAAAGAAACAAACAACTGCTGAGACTGTCTGAACCCTTTAGTTCTGTCTAAATAATAACGCAACTGCCTGTGAACATCTAAAGTGTGCAAAATCTTTTCCCCTTTATTTTGGGGATTTGCATAAAAAGTAGGCAAATGAATAGTTTGGTTTAAAGCCACACTAGAAACCACCTTAGGCATAAAGGAAGGATTAGTACGTAATGATACCCTATCCTTATGGAAAATCAAGAAAGGCTCAACCGCCATAAAGGCCTGCAATTCAGACACCCTTCTTGCAGAGGTAATGGCCAATAAAAAAGCAGTCTTCCATGATAAATATTTCAACTCAGCAGTAGCTGCAGGCTCAAAAGGTTGTAGAGTGAGTTTCTCCAACACAAAATTGAGATCCCAAGCAGGAGTAGGAGCTTTTGTGGGGTCTTATATTCTTTGCCCCTCTAAGAAATTGCTTGAACAAAGGATGAGAAAACAATGGTGGGTCACAATCATAGTGAGCCGAAATTGCTGCAGCATGAACCTTAATAGAAGAGAAGGACAAACCTTTGTCCAGTAACTCAGTAAGATATTGAAGAGCCACACTCAAATTAGGCCCAGAAACATCAAAATCTTTTGCTGCACTCCAAAATAAAAATCTCTTCCATTTATCCGCGCACTTTCCTTGTACTAGGCCTTCTAGCTTCCAAAATAACATTCAAAACTTGCTGAGGAAGTGGAGGCCCACTATGGTTCAAAACAGAATATGCCAGGCTGTTAGGTGCAGAGAGTGAAGCTTGACATTGAGCAAATGGCTGTCCTCCTGTGACAACAGGTGTGGAATCGAAGGCAAAGGCCATGGAGGCTTCCGTACTAGACTTCTTAGTAATGGGTACCAGTGCTGTCGAGGCCAATCTGGAGCTATTAAAATCATACTTGGCTTGT
Organism: Protopterus annectens; assembly: GCF_019279795.1. Lineage (NCBI taxonomy): Eukaryota > Metazoa > Chordata > Ceratodontiformes > Protopteridae > Protopterus > Protopterus annectens. The sequence goes on from NC_056734.1 coordinate 69,939,281, forward strand.
CCTGTCTGACCTTCAGAAGTACCTTTGGGAGGAGAGGCAGAGGTGGAAAGGCATACATATGAAGATTGCTCCAATTGAAAGAAAGAGCATCCACTCTCCAAGCTGTGGGATGAAACCTTTTTGTGCAAAACTTTGGCAGCTGATGGTTTAGTGGAGAAGCGAACAGATCTATGTCTGGAGTTCCCCATGACACTGTCAATTTCTGAAATACATGAGGATCCAATTTCCACTCGTGGGGATCCATAATTCGTCTGCTCAACACATCTGCTAAGGAGTTCTGTGCTCCTGGCAGAAACCTTGCCTGAAGATTGAGCTGTAAACTGAGAGCAGTCTCCCACAAAATCATTGCTTGCCTGCATAGAGGATAAGAATGCGTTCCCCCTTGCTTGTTGATGTACCACATGACAGTTGTGTTGTCTGTTAGAATCAACACCTGTCCTGGAAGAAGGAATTCCTTGAAAGCTATTAATGCAAACTGGACTGCTAACATCTCCTTCATGTTGATATGTAGATGTTGTAGTCTGACAGGCCACTTGTTTTGTATCCACTTTCCATTTAGATGAGCTCGCAAGCTTTGTCTGAGGCATCTGTCGTTAAAATCTGACTCGCCTCTGGCCGGGTCACAGAGAGTCCCTTGTTTAGGTGACATTCCTGAGCCCACCACAAAAATTCCTTCTGAATGCAAGGTATTATTTGAATGACAGTGTCCAGATCCTGGCAGTGCTGTGTCCATACATTTTTGAGATACCATTGTAGCTTCCTCATATGCAGTTTGGCATTGGGAAGCACCAGAATACAAGATGCCATGAACCCTAAGGCTTGAAGGACTGTCCTTGCAGTCAGCCCGGACTGATGAGATAGTTGATGGAAGTAAAGGGATAGACTCTTTTGTTTGTCTGGGGTCAAAAAGGCCATCTGGGATGCTGTATTCAGTCTTACACCCAGAAAGCACATGTCTTGAGAGGGTACTAGACTGGACTTTATTTCGTTCACAGAATACCCTAGGCATCTTAGCACTGCTATCACATATTCCAAATGATGAAGGAGCTCTTCTCTTCCCTGAGCCAGAATTAGGCAGTCGTCCAAATAAGGATAGATCTGTATTCCTTTTAGTCTGAAGAAAGCTATCACTGGAGCCAGAATTTTCGTGAACACTCTGGGCAGTAGATAAGCCAAAGGGCAATGCAGAGAACTGATAGTGAGAAGTCCCAGCTCGAAAACACAGATACTTTCTGCAACTTAGTCTGATAGGAACATGAAGGTAAGCCTCCTTGAGATCCAAAGTTACCATCCAATGATCTTTGCCCAGCAGAGGTAAAAGCTGCTGCAACGTCAACATTTTGAACTTGGGAATGTCCAGATAAGTGTTGAGGATAGATAAATCCAAAATTGGTCTCCACGTGTTCCCCTTCTTTGGTACTAGGAACAGGCGAGAATAAAATCCTAGGCCCACTTCTGGCAGAGGGACCGGCTGTATGGCCCCTAGTCGGAGCAACAGAGAAACCTGCTTGTGAACCTCTATTCTTTGTTGAGGAGGAACGTCTGGCATGCCCGTGAAAGGAGGCAAGGTATGGAAATAAAACCTGTAGCCGTGGTGTATGATATCCAATACCCATCTGTCCTGGGTAATTAAACTCCAATTTTCTTTGAAAAGTGCCAACCGTCCCCCCAAAGGTGCTGCCAGACGAGCAGGCTCTGGCAGCTGAAAAGGTAGGTCATTGGATCTGCTTACGAAAGGACTGACCCCTGCCCTCACCCGAAGCCTGTGCAGGAGAACTTCCTGTTCTAGGCCTGAAAGAGCCCTGAGCTCTGCCCTTACCACGTCTAGATCTACCCCTAGACTGGGAATCATAAGAAGGATACGTCCACCCCTTAGTAGGCCAATTTCTACTAAACTTTGGAGGCTGGACTTGCAAAAAATCTTTAACAGTCTGCATAGACTTAGCCTTGTCTTCCATTTTCTTTAAAACTGTCTCAACAGGAGGACCAAACAACACGTCAGATTGTAAAGGAGCATCTAAAATCCTTGTTTTAACATGTTCAGACAAATTCTGATCCCTTAGCCAGGCGTGTCTGCGAAGAACTGACCCAGTGGCAGCCACCCTAGATGAGGCCTGTACAGCATCAAAACCACATTGCAAAGAATGCTTACCCACCTGTTCAGAAATGTGCACTAAATCTTGCAACTCCTTACAATCAATACCCACTGCCAGAGCATCAACCTTAGATTTCAATTGTGAAAGGAGATAATTTTGGTATTTCAACATGTGAAACTGGCAAATTCAGAGCCCTCATAGCAAGAGTGGAAGTATAGACTTTCTTGCCCCATCTATCCAAGGCCCTAGCCTCCTTGTCTGCAGGAACCGGATTCTTAACAACAGAAGCCTTAACACCTTTAGGCCCATGGCTAACAGTTTCTGGGTCTGCCCTAGGACTCTTAAAAAGATACTTATGAGCTTCAGGCACCCTGTAATACCTATCCAGCTTAACAGGAGCAGGAGGCAAAGAATCAGGATTAAGAGAAGCTTCCATAAAAACATCTTCCACTACAGTCAAAACAGGAGGTATAGCCAAAGGCCTATGCTGGGGTAACAACAGAAATTCCCGAAGCCTTTTCTGGAATCAGAGAAGTCCTGACCTTCCCACTTAAAATGCTCCCTCATGGAATGAAGAGTTTCTGAAAAGAAAAATCCTCAGGGGAGTAGCAGGAGGAGTAGAATCATCCACATCAGAATCAGAATAAGGAGAGTACTCCTGCAAGTCTTCAGCCGAAGACTCTGAAACATCTGAAGCCTGCTCAAAACCCCCCAGCTCAGGCACCACCCTAGGCCGCTTATGAGGAGGGGGCATAGAACCCCTAATCAAAGTAATCAAATCTTCTGCCATTTTAAGCATATGCTTCTTGGGCACAGTACCTGAAGAGCTAGGGGTAACACTAACTGAAGCTAAACCTGGCCTGCCCCTGGGGGAAGCCTTGGAAACAGAAGGAGAGGGCCTAGCCACCTTAGGAAGGGAGGGGAGTATAGAAACATGAGAAGCCCCACAGCCTGACTAGTCTCTTGAGAGGCCACATCTTGTAATAACAAGGTCTCCCCCTGGGAACACAAAGAAACCTCCGGTGGAGCCACCGGCTCCACCGACACCTCTAAAGAACCAGCGTCTGGTACAGACGGTTCTTCAAGCCTAGGCTTAACTGCCTTGTCCTTGCGTTTCTTTGAAGAAGCGGGCGGAGCATCCGGCGGCATTTTATAGTTACACCGCTTCCCAAAGACTAACCTCGCACAATCCAACCGCCTCTTTATAGTGCGTTTATTAAATCTAGCACAAGAGCAACAGCCAACAACGTCGTGCTCAGGCCCTAAGCAAGGAATACACAAAGTATGATAATCTTTATGCGGTATCTGTTTCCCACAAGAAATGCAATTATTAACTTTTTCTGACATCCGGTAAATGACTGAGGCAAGAAAAAACTAAAATAGTCCCCAACGGGGTACTTAGCCAACTTTGAACCCGGTCTGAAACTTCTAAATCGAAAAATCTCAGAACGCCAACCGGCACTTGCAATACTGCTTCTGCATCGGACCATGCGGCAAAAAAGACTGAGGATATGACGCCGGTCATGCGCATTTGTACCCTGACGTACTGACGTCAGTCAAATGCGCCCTGACCGACGTCAGCCTTATACTTTGATATTCGGGCCGACCGAGGACAGCGGACTACCCAATTGTTAGGACAGCAGCAATGTGAGATGAAGAACATCATATGTTTCCCGTTACCTCTTTCTTCCCTAACACACCTCCAACATTTAAAATCTACCTGAGGAAAAATTCTTTGGGTCTGTTTGGGCTATAAAAATATCTATGCCAACATGACAAACATGTAAACCTTAAGAAAAAGCTATCCATAGCACAGCATATGGATAACTGCTTGCCTTACAGACCCATGTCGAGCACAGGGTGCCAGTTCTAAAAGCAAAAAAGTTACCAGTGGTGTTACCAGAAGGTTAAGTGCTGGCCCTCTCCTATTTGGCATTTGCTTCTCAGATCTCTATGCCAACACTTACAGTCTAGGATTATGTTTTCAGGCAACTAAATTCGGTGATGTTATTTGATTTCCCAATGACTCACAATTGCCTCACTATGGTTTAGACGATATTAATAACTGAGGAAAGGACAATGGTCTCAAACTAAACATGAAAAAGTGTACTGTAATTAATTTTGGTAAATAAAACATTTTTACACCATGTTGAGAAGTTTTGGGGTTTTCATTTGTGTTTTATAGTTTGCAACAAGGCAAAATGTTAACTAGGTAATATAATTATTAGGCTTTATTTACCTGCAGAAATGTTAATATCGTAAGTTATGTTTGTGAACAGCTGGTCTAATGACTTCATTTAAATTTGTTTGGTGTAGTAACAACTGCTACTTGAATTCTGCTTCAGCTACAGACTTATATGAGCCATTCTGGAATACAAAAGTTTAGGTTTTCAATTTTTGTTTTATAATTTGCAGCAAGGCAAAACTGTTAACTTACAGATACTTTTTAGGCCTGGTTTACCTGCAGAAATGTCATGCAAATGTGTTATTTAATATTTCCAGCTTTATTTTACTTTTGATTTTAGATCTGCATTAATACAGCCCTTTGAGGTAAAAACATGGTCCGCATATCTGGTTTGAAGAAATAAAACAGTTATTTAACCATTTGTATTGATTTCACCTTTGAACTTATTCTCTTCATGTATTCGTTCTTTTGGATATATTGTTTTGTGGGATACTGGAGTTTGTACAGAAATCCAAATAGATTTAGAAGCATTTGAAGCTAAAAAATAAAATGTATTTTCTCTAAATGAGGTAGATCAGTATGTGGCAGTACTTTTCGTTGACAATGATATCTTGTGGCTACAGAAACACAGAACATCATGCTTCCACTTCCACGATAGTTACTTCTGGCTGCATTAAAAAACTATTCATCATAAAAGGTACATTCAATTGTGTGGCATAATAAGACACAAAAAAGTCTCTCCAAGTCTTCAGGTATGAAATGAATCATGGCTAGGCCTGGATAATCCTGGTTTCTTGAAAAATTGGTGGGGCATACAGCACATTGTTTCTAAAATGTTTTTGGAGTACTTAACAGAATACTGTTTATGGTTGGTTACCTATCCTGAACAATACAACTTAATCTAGAGTGGAACAGATTACATCTTTTGTAGCTGACACAGTATACTAGGAATTCAATCAAAATTTTGTAAAAATAGTTAGTGAGCTTGAGCGTGAATTAGAAATGCAAAAAAAAAAAAAAAATTGAAAAGAGACTTGGCTGATTATGACAAAGGAATACCATTTAAATGGAAGAAAAAAATGGACCATTAGGCTTGCCCTACAACAAGCTGACTGGCAAACTACAGTCAAATTTAGGGGAGGTAATAAATGAAAAATTAAAAAATCTGGGTCGGGCATCGATCCTAGACTTTCTACTGATTCTTCTGTTGATTTTCTTTAACTGCCAACACAGATTCAGACCTTAATCTGAGGTCCCTGCAGCAAAGGGAATCAAGAAAAGAGAAAACAGAAGTAGAAAACAGAATTAAAGTCCGGTAAGGACACCACCACATCTAAAGTGCGTTGAAAATGTGGCTATTAATACATAAAATATTGTTTTAAACAATAATGAACAAATATTTTGAATAAAGCTTGCTCTTTTGTTCCTACTTTTTCTAGTCTACCTTGAGAAGTAATTAATGATTTAAAACAGTTTTCAACAATACTTAGCTTGAACTGTTGTTTTTTATGACACCCACAGAGGATTAAATAGGATAGTTCCTAGAGCCTCACCAATATTTCCACATTTAAACTCAAAAATCCTCCTTCATACCTCCAAGGGCCTTTGAATGGCAAGTCCTTCAAGATCTACTGAATAATCAAACCATATTCTTTAGGGGGTTATTTTCAAAAACTTTTTTATGAGGAAAGAAAAGCTATTAAAAGTTATTAAAAAAACAAAATTAATATTTTTCAACAAATAAAGCTGGGTGCAAGTAGTTTAGGAAAGGGATGAATATGAGCAAGAGGCACAGCTATAATAAACTGATGTTAGATTCTACATCAAAATGATTTCTGGATCCTACACTACATCTCAAGATTGTTACTGATGAAATTTTAACACAAGCAGTTTCTAACATGGCTATTACTGAAGCCAGTCATGTACAACTTATAGGTTCATAGGTTGGTACTGGGCTATCTGCCCGAAGGCATATATTAGCCCAGCCACGTTGTGCGGTATTCACCACCCCTTTAGTAGTTCCTTAGACTCTTGTACTAGCAGCTAGTACCCTTGGCCCCTATCTAGTAGTGCTGTTGGTGTGATCCCCGGTGTAAACTTTCTGTTACCCATCCACTCATCAAGGTTCCTCTTGAAGAGCGATAGTGAGGGGTTCTGTCTTATGTAGATCGGGATCCTGTTCCATAGTAAGGGAAGTCTCTGCGAAGAGACTCTATCCCTCCAGCATGTTCTATTCATTGTTGTGTTGAGATTTATATCCCTAGAGCATGTAGCTCGAGTAGATTTGGTTTTGCTAAGATGGAGCATGTTCAACAATTCTGGGTTGGACATGGCTCTGTATGTTAGACAGAGATCGCCTCTGAGAAAGCGGTATGCAACAGAGAACAGTCTTAGCTTTTTCAATCGTGCTGCATAGGGCAACTGTTTGAGGCCAGAAATCCTCTTGGTTAGGTACCTCTGTGGTCTCTCCAGCTGCTGGAGATGTCTAGCCAGGTACATTCCAACTGGTGCATTGTACTCAATAATGGGTCTGATGAGGGAAGAGTAGAGGGGCACCATTACATCCTTAGATCTTGATGCAAACCCTTTTGTGATCAGATGGGTCACACAGAAGGATTTTCTAACCACTTTGGCAACAATAGTGAAAGACCAAGCCCATTAATATTTCTACCTCTTATCTAAGGTGTGCAAGCAAACATGACTTGTCTCTAGCAGACCCACTATTTATGAGATGGGTTCATTAACTGATCCCGTCTGAATTACTTGAGATATGCTTAAAAAAAGAAGTTATGTACTTACCATAACGTTCCATCTGAGTAGTTGTACTTCATTTGTCTTCAACCTGTGGGTTATGGATCCGTATCGGATCCGAGCCGGCAACTTTTACAAGCATCAGCTCCGAGCTCCAAACTCCTCCCCTTACCCATAATACACCTCCACTGCCTTCCATCCCCAGATCAAGTTTGCTGAGCCTTATACTGATAACCTGACCTGAACAAATTTTCTTATGACCTATAATGCAGCCCGTAGGCTGATCATATGCCAAGGTCCAGGGGAAGGACAGAGGGACGGCTGAAGACAAATGAAGTGCAATTTATTTATTTATTTTATTTATTTCAGTTTGATTACCGGGGAAGTCCACTGGGCCAAGAAGTGCCCATTTTCAGTGGAGGCCCGGGGAGAAAAACTCCACAAGCAATACAATGAAACATGGTTACATAAAGTTAATGGTATAATACAAGAGTAAGATTCATGCAGTCAGGAAATACATCTACATAAAGTGTGCATAATGAGCAAGCATAATAAAGCAATACAGTGCAGAGTAAAATAACAAAAATACATAGATGTGCAAAAGTTTTTTTTTTATTTATTTATTTATTTTTTTTTAAAGTTGGAGTCAGGAGAAAGTTAAAAAAGTCAGGAAAATCTTGGAGGTAGAGAGGGCCAGGAAATGGAGAGCTCAGGGAAAGAGATCCCTGGAAATTATATCTGGTGAGAGCAGGAACATTTCCATTTGGATGACAGGTATTTGAGAAGTAGGGTCTTGAAGGATTCGGAGTTAGGTATAGTCCTAAGAGAAGGAGGGAGAGAGTTCCATTTTTTACCTAGAAAGAAGGAGAGTAGAAGTTGGCCGGCAGGACGTTTAGGTTTGTGGATGGAGATAAGGTTTTGGTGTTCAGATCTCAGAGATCTGTTTGGGGTGTATGGTGGAAGGATGTTTATTAAGGCAGGGCATGAGTCTGGGTATAATATTAGTTTGTGAGCGGTGGTTAGTTGGAGATAGTCCAAGTGGTTGGGAAGTTCAAGCCAATTTAGAGATTTAAGGGTAAGGCAGTGGTGAGTTGAGGTTTTGGATTTGGTTGCGAATTTAGAGATCTTATTATAGCAAGTTTCAAGTTTTGAGATGTTGGAAATAGACAGATTGGTTAAAAGAGGGGCTCCATAAAGAAGAGAGGGTAGAAGGTATGTAATTGCCAGGGTGTGCCTAGAGGAGTTGGAAAGAAATTGATTGTTTCTGTAGAGCATACCTAACTTTTGGTGGGTTTTCTTTATGTTTTGTTGAATGTGGAGATCGAATTTTAGGTGTTCGTCTATGGTAATGCCGAGTAGTTTAGCGGAAGGCACTACTTCTATAGCAGTGTTGGTTTGGCTGAGGACTTTGAAGGAATCTTTGTCAAAGGAAGATGAAGCTCTGGAAGGGGTAAAAATTAGAATTTTGGATTTATTAGAGTTGAGGGAGAGGTGGTTTTGGTGCATCCAGTTCTCTGTGGTGGAAAAGGCTATTTGTGTTTTAGTCTAGAGTTCAGAAAAGTTAGAGGCAGCACAAACTAAGGTGGAGTCATCAGCGTATTGGATGACTGTGGTGTCAGGTATGACAGAGTGTAGATTATTTATAAAGATGTTGAAGAGCATGAGTCCGAGGATTGACCCCTGGAGAACACCGGTAGGTGTGGGCAAGAAGGAAGAGGTAGAGTTCATCCATCTGACAGCTTGAGATCTTTCAGATAGGTAACTGGAGAACCAGGAAAGAGTATTTGGGGAGAGATTAAGGTTGGCGAGATGAAAGAGTAGGTGTGTATGGGAGATGGTGTCAAAGGCTTTGGAAAGATCTAGTAGTACTGTGGATACAAGGAGTCCAGAGTCTCGGGCTCGGGTGACTGTTTCAAGGAAGGATAGTAAGGCAGTAATGGTGCTATGGCCGGGGCGGAAGCCATGTTGGGTGGAAGTAAGTAGGTGATTCTGTGTTAGTAAAGGTAAAAGCTGGTGGTGGACACATTTTTCTAGAACTTTAGATATTGGAGAGAGTAGGGCGATGGGGCGGAAATTAGAGATAGTGGTGTTTTTACCTCCTTTGTGGAGAGGTAGGATGTAGGCTGAATGCTAGAGTTTGGATACATATGACTCATTTAAGGATCTGTTTATCAGGATACTAATAGGGAGAGCAATACCTTCAGCTGCGCATTTGAGGAAGGAGGAGGGTATGTTGTCAGGGGCATTGGAGCATGGTTTAAGATTAGATAAGAGCCTTTTTATGAAGCTGGTTGAAACTAGTTTGAACTGGAAATTCAAGAGACATTTGTTAAGGTCATTGGGTGTTGAGGAGAGGATGTTAGGTGGATTATTGTTTGGGAATGTTTTGGTTAGATTAGCTATGGATTCTGTGAAGAAGATGTTGAAGAGAGAACTCAATTCCTTGTCAGTTAAACTAGGGTCTGGGCAGGGATTATTTTTGGACCCTGGGTGTAGAAGGGAGTTAACTGATTTCCAAAATTGTTTTGGGTTCTTATTTTTGTTAGACTGCAGTTTACTATAGTAGTTTTTTTTGTCTAAAGTGATTAGTTTTTTTACTTGGTTGTGAAGTTGTGTGTATTGGAGGAAGGAAGAAGGCAGTTTATTTTTCTGATAATGCTTCCAGGCTTTGTATCTGTGATGCATGATTTGTTTAGTATCTTTTGTCAGCCATGGAGCAGAGTTAGTTTTGATTCGAGACTACTCAGATGGAACGTTATGGTGAGTACATAACTTCTTTATCTGAAGTAGTTTACTTCATTTGGTCTTCAACCTGTGAGACAGAGTCCCCAGCTACTAAATTCCTGGGAGGCCCTAATGGAAGGATATTCCGGAGCACCACGGAACCAAAGGACGCTCTCCTTCTGGAAGTCAAATCCAATTTGTAATGAGAAATAAATGTATGAGATGAGGAACAAGTAGCTGCAGAACAAATATCATCTAAAGACACTCTAGACCAAAAGGCCGCCGACGTAGCCATGGACCTAGTGGAATGAGCTTTCACCTGACCTGGAGGAGACATGCTTATGTCCTTATAGACCTGTAGGATGCATGAAGAAATCCATCTAACTATAGTGACCTTGGAGATTGATTAGATTTACGGAAATTTTTTGTCCTGTGCAAACAGAAATGTAACTCTCTATGAATATCCAACATGTGGAGTTTATATTCCATCTTGTTAGTAAAATTAGGAAAAAATACAGGCAAATTGATGGTCTGACTGATATTGACTAGTGATGCCACCTTAAGAAGAAAGGATGGATTGGTTCGAAGAGAAACCCTATCTTTATGACAAATCATGTAAGGAATTTTGATGGACAAGTCCTGTAATTCTGAAACCCTTTTTTGCAGAGGTAATAGCCACCAGAAAAGCTGTTTTCCAAGACAAAAATTTCAGATCTGCAGTTGCGGCAGGCTCGAAAGGCGGAGCAACCAAAGCTTGAAGAATCATAGTAAGGTCCCATGGGGGAACAGGATCTTGACCGGGGGGGGGGGGGGGCATAACAAAAAGGTGCCTTTGATAAAGGCCTTACACAGTCTGGAAGAGGCTAAAAAAGCAGAATTCTCGCCCACATGAAAATGAGAGATGGCAGCCAACCGAACTTTGACAGTAGAAGACCTAGCTCTGTGTTGAAAAATATCAGCTAGAAAATCAAGAATGGTGGAAATAGGAGCTGTGAAAGGGTCTAAACTCCTTTGAGAGGCCCAAAAAGAAAAACATTTCCACTTGCTGCGATAAACCTTCCTGGTCGAAGACTTATGAGCAGCTACCAAAATAGATCTACCTGAGGAGGATAGCCTAGGAGTCCTAGCAATCATGGGAACTGGAGCAGCCAAGCTGTGAGCTTTAGGCTGTCCAGATTCAGATGAGGCACCTCCGAAGGGTGTGAAATTAAATCCCGAATGGGATCTGGGATCCAAGGCGGAGCCAGAAGGTGAGGTCAAATGAAGGGAAACCATACCTGGCGAGGCCAGAACGGGGCAATGAGGATCACTTTGCTCCCCAGTCGATGAGCTTTCTGTAGAAACCTCAGAATGAGAGGTACTGGCGGGTAAGCATACAGAGGACTGGGAGGCCAAGCATGAACTAGAGTGTCTCTGGGGGACTCCCCCAGCAGGGGGTTCAGAGCGAAAAACTTGCGGCACTTCATGTTGGAAGGAGATGTGAAGTGATCGAAGCAAGGTTGACCCCACTCCAGGAAGATCTTTTCCGCTACTGACATATTCAGAGACCACTCATAAGGCATTAGAATGGTCCGACTTAGCCTGTCTGCTAGGATGTTGGATGTGCATTGCGATGAGAAAGCGATTGGTGGAAATCGCCCATTCCCACACTCTCATGGCCTCGCAACAAAGGGGGTAAGATCTGGTCCCTCCCTGTTTGTTGATACACCAGACCACTGACATGTTGTCTGACTGAATAACACTCATCTCCAGAGGAAGAAAGGCATGAAGGGCCTGCAACGCTAGAAGAACCGCCCTCATCTCTAGGAAATTTATGTGCAAGCTGGTCTCTATGGGGGACCACAGGCCTTGGACTGTCCTGCCCGAACAATGCCCCCCCCCACCCGAGTTGGGAGGCATCCGTGGTCACTGTGGCTTCGGCCGGGGCTGGAACAAAAGACCGTCCCTCCAAAATGTCCAGAGAGCACATGCACCATATGAGGGATGCCTGACAGACTCGACTGAGCTGAACTGGATATGTCAATGACAGTTCCAACAGGGACCACTGTACAGCTAGAGTCCACTGTAAAATTCTCATGTGTAACTGAGCACACGAGAGGAGAGTTATGGTCGCCGCCATCGAGCCTAAGGCCCTCAACACCGATTCCGCTGCTGGAGGATGAGAGTGGTAGATCAGGGAGACATGCATCCTCAGGTTTTGAACTCTCTCCGAGGTCAGGAAGATTTTATACTGAAGAATATCTATCCTGGCACCAATGCAGTCTATCACTTGTACAGGATCTAGGAGAGATTTGGATGCATTGATTGTGATCCCCAAATGTAGGGCAAAAGTCAAGAAATAATCCCTGGTTTGGGAGAGTAGACGCCTGGTGAGAGCAGAGAGGAGCCAATCATCCAGGTACAGATAGACCTGAATCCCCTGAAGCCTCAGGTGAGCCCCTACCACCACCATCACTTTGATAAACACCCTGGGGGCTGTGGTGAGACCAAAGGGTAGGGCTAGAAAGTGGGAGTGATTGACTCCTAGCCAGAAGGGAGGAACCTCCTGGAGCTTCTGTGCATTTTTATGTGATAATAAGCATCTTGGAGCTCTAACGAGCACATCCAGTCGCTCTCTTGCAGGTACAGCATCATGATGGACTGTAATGTGACCATCCAGAACTTCTCTTTGGCAACTGACAGGTACAGGTAGAGAGGTACAGAATGGGCCTTAAGTCCCCCGTTTTCTTTGGCACCAAAAAGAAGCTGGAGTTGAAGCCCGATCCGGACTGATCTGGGGGGACGGTTTTGATGGCTTGTTTTTCTTGCAGCTTGGAAATTTCCTGTGTTGCTGCCTCCCTTTGCGTGGGTGGCACATCCAGAAAGTGTCTGGGAGACTTGGGGGAAACCCACGAAGGGGATAGAGTATCTCTGGATCTGATTTGAAGCACCCACTGGTCCACTGTTATGGACTCCCATGCCGCCAGGTGCAAGGACAATCTTCCCCCGACTGCCTCCAAAGTAGAGCAGTTGGGCAACCCCTCAGGCTTGCTGCCCAGGTCTGAGAAAGGTTCCCGAGACCCAAAGTTCCGCGGACCCCCTCTGCCTCTGGGCTGGCATCCATTCTGTCATCCTCTGCCTCTGGGGAAGAAGAGCCCTGAGTGTCCTGGGAATACTGTGACTTCCGGAACCACATCTTCTTTTGCCCTCTCTGGTTCCGGGAAAAGGACCTTTGAGGGTTAGAGAAGCAGATCCCGATGGCAGAGAGTGTCTTCCTGTCCTTCTCACTCTGGACTAATGTCTCCTTGATGGTCTTACCAGAGTGTAGAGCCGTCATAAGGGGCATTGGTAAAAGATGCCTTGAAGAGTTCAGAAAACTGACATAACCTGAGCCAAGCATTGTGCCTTATGGACACGCATGGACTTGTCAGATACTGCTTTTAAAGTGGCCATCCTCGCGGATAATGAAGCCTTGTCCTCTTGTGACATGGTTTTGGGGGGAGACTCCTCCAGCTTCTTTACCAGGTCGGGCTGGAGTCTGCTGACATGGGCCAGGTTGTTCAGTGCCCTAATCAAAAAGGTAGCTGAAGCGTACACCCGCTTCCCTAGGCGGTCCATCATCCGTGACTCTCGGTCAGGAGGGTGGACCGAGGAACTCTCCTGAGCAAGTGCCTTCTTAGTGGCTGCTGCTACCACCATGCATGGCGTCTACGGTTGAGCCCTTATTCCAAGCTGGCCTGTCTATGGGGGGCTCAGGATCTTGTCAGGTCTTTTTGGGATAGGTTCCATGGTGTCTGGTTCCTTCCATGCCCACGAGATGACCAGATTCACCAAAAGATTTGAAGGAAGGGACACTCAGGAAGTAGATGGGCTTGTGTCAAAAGCCTCCAGGAACACAAGACTCATCAGAAGGAGGTTGGGGGCAGACCAACCTCCCCACTGGTGCAGGATCTCCATGATGTCTCCAAAGGAGCCATTCTCAGAAGGTGACCTAGGTGAACCCTCTCCATCATCTAAGTCCATGTCCTCAGTGAGGGACTCGGGGGAGTCCAAGTGCCTCCTCTTGCACGTATGCTTGTGAGGCACCTCTCCGGTGGGGCTCTCTGGGGGGAGCTTGCAAGCCACTTGTTCCTCAGGGGGAACCACCTGGGTCTGTTCGAGCACGGGCTGTCCCTCTGGTTAAATGATGGGGACCGAAGACAGAGCTGAGGGGGTCTGGGAGGAGTCCAAGGGGGTGGTCAGGGGTCTCGATCCGGCGGCGGAGAGAACCCTTTCTATCACGTTGAAAGCCGAAGGAGAGCAAACCTCCTGAGAAGCCAATAAGGAGGCCGGTCTTCCCATGTCCAACAAGAGAATTGAAGCCGGGCCCAGAGGTAGATGGATCTCCGAGGGAGGGAACCTGACCCGACAAAGTCAGAACCGATGAAAAAGGTTCCACTCCCTTGGATCCGACACCCAAGCTCTGGCTCCGAGAGTGACTCGGATCCGATCTGGTTGGATCCGAGACACTCCAGGCAGCTGTCGGCGTCAAGGAAGTAGGTACCATCGGCACCGACCCCCTGACCAAAGCCAACCTTGGATCTGAGTACTCCAAAACCATAGGTCGGATTGGCGAAGGAGATATAGGTTGAAAAAATGGAAGCAAGCTCCCCCCTCCTGAGGGGGGGGGGATGACAAGACCTCCATCTGGATCTGTGTAAGGATAAAACGCCTCATCGTTTTATCCAGATGTATGTCAGACAAGAAGTGGGTGGACTATGACGAGGCCACGGACTCCGACCTGGCAGGTCGAGGCACCGAGACCCGAGAAGCTGGATGTGTCTCCTCCAGCTCCAGGGAGAATTTTGGAGATCCAAGCCAAGGGGGAGTCATGGATCCATGGTGTCTTGGTAGGAGATGAGAGGTCTGGAGACCTCCTTCTCTTTTCCCTCGTCTTCGACTCTCTCTACCTCTTTTCTGCTCAGCTACCACAGGAGGTTGTGTCCCAGCCTGGGAGGGAGAAGAAGCCAGAGAAAGAGAGGAGGGAGTGATGGCCACAGCAGCCGCTGTGACCGAAGCTGGAGATGAAGAAACAGAGTCTGAAGTAGGAAGAAGTCCTTTGTGGGGCAACTTGGCCTTTCTATCTTTTATGGCATGGGGGTTGAAGCCCGCACATATATTGCAGTCCACACTGAGATGGGCCACGCCCAAGCACAAGACACACACAGTGTGGCCATCCGCTGGGGATAACTTATGGCCACACTCTGTGCAACGCTTGAAAACAAGCTTTTCAGCCATACTATTATTTTAGAAAGATAGCCTAATAAAAAAAAAAAAACAGGCAATTACTTTCTGCTAACACACACACACCCACTCACCACACTCATATACAGAAAACACTGAGGGGGGGTGGTGCTATAACCTACACAACAGTACAAACTACTCTACTATACTAAAACACTAACACTCAATGCACCAAGTGAGTGGAGGAGAAAGGGGACCTACACTAACACTAATCTGACAAAAAGTTTTTTGAAAAAGCTACTCACAGAGGTTTTACCCACTTGACTAGTTGGAGCTCAAGAGACACGATGCTGAAGCAATTCGCGGCAAACAAAATCTGGGGACGGAAGGCAGTGGAGGTGTATTATGGGTAAGGAGAGGAGTTTGGAGCTCGAGCTGATGCTTGTAAAATTTGCCGCCTTGGATCCGATATGGATCCGTAACCCACAGGTTGAAGACCAAATGAAGTAAACTACTTCAGATCCATAATTAAACTTGATATAGTAGAGTTGTGTACAATCTTACCATAACACTGAATGTCCTTCTTTTCACTGTTGCAGAATTCATAACCTACTGAATCTCCAGCCAAGGACAGCCCTACATCTGGCCAGTATACCAAAGACTTTAACTCTTACCAGTATCGTACATCAGATGCATGCTCCCTGTGTCAATGTAGGACATAAAGAAGTCAAATGGATACTCCAAACTCAGAACTGAAGAGCCCCAGGAGAAAGGAGAACATGTACATCCATGGTAAGAGAAACTAGCCAAGGAAAAAGGCAAAGACCCCACAGCCTGTCAGATGCTGCAAACAGAAAAAAGGAAGATAAGAGGGCAGAAGGGAGGGACTGAATACTGCAAAGTGAAGAGAAGGACATCTACTGTTATGGTAAGATCGTACACAACTGTATTATGTCCTTCCACATCACTGTTGCAGTATCCCTAACCAATCGGGCAGTATAAAAACTACTGCAAGGAATGACAGGAGGAAGGTAAAGAGGAACCCTCCACAAACCCATGAAGGATAGCCTTGGCAAAACTCACCCTGGTTCTGGAATTTGCATCCAACTTGTAATGTTTAGGGGAAAGTGTGCACTGCAGACTAAGTAGCAGCTTCAAGGATGGAACTGCTGTTCAAATCCTAGAAGGAAGCCCCAGAGAAGGCCATTCCCTGGTAGAATGGGCCTGAACAGAGGCAGAAAGCTGTTTGCCACAAAAGGAAACTGCTTCAAAATCCAGGAGGACATGGTTTGCTTATAAACTGCTAACCCAATGAACTGGCATGAAAAGAAACAAAAAGTTGCTCAGATTTGCATATGGCCTTCACCTTGTCTAAATAATACCTGAACTGTCCATGAAGATCCACACTGTGTAGAATCTTCTTTGTAGCAGATTGTGGAAAAAGAAAAAAGGAAGGATGCTGGATAGAGTGATTAAGGGACAAATTCATTGACTACTATGGGCATAAAAGGAGGATTAGTATGCAGAAACACACTGTCCCTATAAAAAATCAAAAAAGGGAAAATTGCCATCAAGGCTGAGTTCAGAAACTCACTTGGTGGAGGCAAGGGCAACCAATAAAACAGCATCCCAGGTACAATGTTGCAAAGCATCAGCAGTAGGCTCATAAGAAGCCTGTGTCAATTTCAAAAGAACAAAATTAAAGTCCAAGAAGGAGGGATGGGCTTTCTTGGAAGTCTGATGTGGAGGATACCTTTTAGGAATTGTTTAACCTCAAAATGAGAGGCCAGTGGTGGCATCAAAGGCAGGCAGGCAGAGATTGCTGCCAAGTCAGCCTTGACAGAAGAATATGCCAAGCCAGCATGGAGCAGTTCACAGAAATAAGAGAGAACCAAACGGACCCCCAATGAAAAGGGATCTAATGAATATATGATTTTCTAGTACTGGGTTTCCTGGCCTCCTGCAGAACCTTAAGCATGTCCTCAGAAAACTGGTGTAGAAAGGAGATTAAACCCTATCACCTAAAGTGCCAAATGAAGTGTGGACAGATGAGGGTAAAGGAGAGACCTCTCGTCTTGTGTGAGAAGATCCAGTCGGTGAGGTAACTTGTGACGACTGTCCCTTTCCAGATGAAAGAGGAGGGGGAGCCAGTGCTATCTGGACCAAAAGGGAGTCACCAACAAGATTCTTGGAGAGTCCTCTCTGATGTTGTGTAGGACCCTGGGAAGAAATACAAGAGGAGGAAAAGCATAAAAGAACATCCCTTTCAAGGAAAAAGACATGGCCTCCACATTCCAAGCCAGAGGACTTGAGGTTCTTGAGCAAGTAAGTTGTCTGTTCACAGGGGAGGCAAAAAGATCCACTTGAGGAATACCCCACTGATGAACTATGTCCAGAAACACCACTATGTGAAGCATCCATTTGTAAGGTTGTGCCCTAGACCTGCTGAGAGTCTGCCACCAGGTTTTATTCTGAAGGAATGAAAACTACCTGAAGAGAAACCCGCAGCTGGATAGTTAGACCACAGATATGAAGGGCTAGTCTGCAAAGCAGATAAGACCTTGTACCCCCTGCTTGTTGATGTACCGCATGACTGTGGTGTCTGTATAAATGTTTAAAGGGCCTGGGAACCAAAGAGAGTGGAAGTCCTGAGGAGCAAGGATAACAGCCCGCATCTCTTTTATGTTGATGTGATCCAGCCAATAATAAAGGGGCCAGAGACCCTGAACCTTCAGACTGTCGGAAGCAGCTCCCCACCACTGATGGGGCAGGAGGCTGAAAAGGGGCACCTGGGTTGAGGAATATGTGCTGAATCCACAAATGAAGCTTGAGTTTGAGACAAGGGAGTAATGGAACTGGAAACACAAAGGAGGTGGAACTTCCTCATGTGCAGCTTGGCAAAAGGGTGTGTGGGGAAGGTCAAGGCCATGAACCCTAGATCCTACTGAAATTCCCTGACAGGCATAAGAGACAGAGGAAGTAAAGACTGGAAGTAGGTTGCTAAAGACAGAACCTTGGGAACAGGCAGAGAAGCCAGCACTGCAAAAGTTTGAATCCTGTAACCCAGAAAATGTGATCCTGGGAAGGAGACAAGACAGACTTTTGGAGACTGATGGTAAAACCCAGGGCTGTGCAAAAAGAATCAAGTGCAGGTCATGCAGGAGCCTGGAAGGAGTGGGGGCCTGAAGAGAAGCAAGTCATCCAGACAGGAAAATATTTTTACTCCTTGAAGCCTGCAGAAAACCATGACTGGAGCCGGGCACTTGGTGGATACTCCTGGGGCTGTGGAAAGACAAGGAAAAGCAGATAAATGAAAACGAGAGGAAGAAACAGAGAACCATAAAAACTTCCTGAATAGAGAGTGAATGGGAATACAAATATGAGCATCCATCAGATCCAGAGAAACCAAAAAGGCCTGAGGTAGCAAGGGGGGAAAAGTGGCTGCAGGGAAAGCATCCTGAAGGAGGGTACCTTGAGAAAAGTATTCAGAAAGGAAGGGTCTAGAACAGGCCCTCAGGACCCCTCTTTCCTGCGGACTAGAAACTTCCTGGAATAAAACTTTGCACCTCTTAGGACCTCTGAAAAGGGTTGAATGTTGTCTTGATCTAGTAAACCTTGCAGTACCCCTGAAAAATGGGGAATTTGGTCTAAAAGGGGTTAAAAATGCCCGGAAAGGGTGAATGGATTTCCAGACCAGAAACTAGCCTTGATGGGTGACTGACACAACCCAAGAGTCTGAAGTCTTCTGCTGACAAACAGGGAGTTGAAGAAGAAGTCTGAGAGACGATGAGAACTTGGCTGAGGGGAAAGGAAGCCAGAAGGTCAGACTGAGGCAAACTTGTCCTGAAAAGAAGGCTTTTGAGGTCTTGGTATCTAAGTGGGCTGGTCAGAATAAAACATGCCTAAGAACTTTCTTACCTTTGGTGGGTTATGAGACTGTCTACAAACAAAAGCAGTCTTAGCAAGATGATAATTCTGAAACTTAGGAATGGGAGAGACAAAAATCTGCTTAAGATCATCCACGACCCTGCCTTGGTCTTCTAAGGTCTTAAACAAATCAGCCACTGCAGTACCAAAAAGATTTTGATTATTCAAAGAAGCACCAAGAAGCTTAGCCTTCATATCATTATGCAAAGACTGAAGATGAAGTCAAGAATAGCATCTCCTAACAGATCCTGAAGTAGATCCCCACCAAAGGAAGAGCAGTGGACTTAGCCAGAGAATAAGGCAGGTCAGACAGAACTACCCAATTTGAGACAAAAGGGATAAAAGATACCTGGTTATGTGAGTTTGATAATTTATGGCACAAAATGCCAGGGTGGCAGAAGTACATACTTTCTTCCTCAGCCTCTCATAGCTTGACCGTCCTTGTCCAAAGGAAGAAACTTGGAAGAAGGCAAAGATCAGGAAGGCTTATCAGCAAGACAGAGACCACAGCTGGGTCAGAAGAGGGACACATAAAAAAACCTTGAAAGTCTCGAGCATATTATAAAAATGGTGAGGCTTCTTAGGGGCAGGAGGATGGGAATCAGGAGCCAGCCAAGGAAGCAGCCAAGAAAAGTATGCAGCAGAGCAGCCAAGACAGGAGGAACAGCAGAAGGCTTAGGGGAGTCCATATGAACAACCTTTTCTAGATGTCAAAAACCTGGGAGCAGTCCCATCTAAAAACTCCATCATATGAACAACTCTATCCCCAAAGAACAACTCTTCTAAAAGGGGAGACTGGACTCTGCCTCACAGCCATAATCCAAAGGTAATGGCAATTAGGAGGAGTAAGTCGAGGAATCCTCATCTAAGTCTGATTCCTGAATAAAATCCTTCCAGTCCTTTTCAGGATCCTTGGGAGTGGAGAAAATATGCTGAGTCTTCTGTCTCTTCTTAAGGTGGATAGTGGCTTTAACCAACTGTGGCAACACAGAACTCTGCCTCAAGTCAATTAGGGTACCAGGAACTTCCTCCCTAAACAAGATCTGGAGATTCCCCCAAGGCTCATCAGATATGATTAGCCATGGTTCCCCCTCCAGATCCACTGCAAGTATTTGCAAAGCCTCAAAGGACATGAGAGAAGCTGGTTCCACACTGGCCTCTGACAGAGTCACAACAGGGGGAACCAATGTCAGTACTGGGCAGTTTTCAGATTTGTCATCCTCCTTGACAGAGATGTCCAGTGGAGACTGGACAGCAGCAGTGTTAAACCTCAACTTTGTGGCCTTTTTCTTAAGTGGCGGCTGTACCTTGGGGCAGGTGGATTTGGCCATAGTACCCTGGATGAGCAAAATGAGACACTGAGTCTCAAGATAAATGGAAAGTGACAACAGATGGCTGCAAAGTGTCTTTAGCACAAACCCCTTATAAACAGAGCAGTGTGTGTGGTTGTCAGGAGCACCTAGACAAAACAAACATTCATCATGACAATACTTATAGGGAATCTGTCTCCTGCATTGAGATTATCCTTTCTTGGGTGACATGAACACTCAAAATAAAATATAAAAGAAAATAAAAGGAACCCCAAGGGGGTACTTATCTGAAACAGAATCAGTATAGCCTGCACAGAGAAGAGAGTTCAGACAGACAGTCAACTGTGGCATTTGGATTAACAGCAAACAAGTTCTGAGTTTGGAGTATCCGTACGTCACCTTTATGCCCTATCTGACACAGGACGCATACATCTGATGTAAGGCACTGGTAAGAGTTAAAGACTTTGGTATACTGGCCGAAAATAGGGCTATCCTTGGTGGGAGATCCCGTAGGTTACGAATACTGCAACAGTGATATGGTAGGATATCTACATGTATTAAAGATACTAGGGATTTTTTACAATGGACTGGCACTCATTGATCTTACTTTGGACCAGAGTACCCATATGTGCTGCTTTGATGTTCCAACCCTCTACACCACTATACCCCACAATAACGGTTTATAGCTGAGGCTGTACTACCTAAATTTATCAAAACTATATTCACCCTTATTTTTGTACTTTATTCTTGAGTTACTTACAACTTTTATTTGAGCAAAATGTCTTTAATTATGGCCAGTAATGTTATCTTCAATTACTATGGCCAACAATGTTGTCTTCAAACCATGGGGATGACCATGAGTGCCACTTCTGCACCAATATATAACCAGATATTTACATGGGTAATTTTAAGAAAGTTCATATACTTGATGGGC
Source organism: Protopterus annectens (assembly GCF_019279795.1). Lineage (NCBI taxonomy): Eukaryota > Metazoa > Chordata > Ceratodontiformes > Protopteridae > Protopterus > Protopterus annectens. The sequence continues at coordinate 69,960,410 of NC_056734.1, forward strand.
AAGTAACAGTTATATTAATAATATTTCTTTGGAAAAGATTTTTACATGATTGCTGTGTCCTCTAGAAAGGTACATTAGATACCTAGAAACACATTTTTTTCTTTTTTTTCTAAATGCCAATGATTTTGGTATACAGTTTACATATGTTTACCTATATGTACAATCTATTTGCTTGTAACTATTTGGATGTTACAATAATGAAATCTTTAGACTGTACAAAAAACAGATATTGTGCCAACTTTTTAATAAAGACAAGAATTGTCAGTTTAGCTCTAATATTTAAGGCCTTCTTAATCCAACACCTCCAAGGAGCTGATTTTGTGGTGGACACTGTATTCACTGTGGTAGAAGTTTGCCAGACTAAACATTTTACCTCTATCAATAGTGGTAAAATCTTTGATATTAACTCACTAATTATGTATCAGAATGACTGGATTATCTATCTGGTTATCTGTAAATGTGGAGCATTTTCGCCTCTGGAAATTTAGAATTCAACTACATATCAATGATTTGAATGTTCAAGCTTTAATTTAAATTTAATCAAGATTAAATTGGTCTACCCAAGTCCATTTTATTTTCATGGGCATTTGGTACTATGACAGTCTCCACATACAGACATAAGTGGATGGACTCTAAAGAAAGGTACTGGATTATTTTTTTTTTCGTTAAAGTTAATGAAACCACCTGCTTTGAATGATTCCTTATGATAATGGGAGTTTTCCTATATCACATGAGTTTTAGGGCATATACTGATTTATAACACCTCCATTAAGTTTTCTTGATGGGGGCTTAGCACCACTATCAGACTGGTTCAACAATTTAGGAATACATTACATTCTTCTGGAATTAAATATCAAAATAATTCTTATATATAATACTTGTTTAATCAGATGGATTTTGAACATTGCCTGAACCACTGAGATATTATATATTATTCTTGAAAATCAGGACGTATATCTGTCCTTCTTTAAAAATATCCATTTATTTGAGCAATGTGTTTTTAACATAAGTATTATTGTACCACCATCAAAACTTTTACATTGTGTTTTTCTAGCTATTGTAAATTATTTTTAGTATAATAATCTGGGCCATTTATAGCTTTCCAAACTGGCAGTGCCTTAATTTACATCATATACACACATACACATACATAACACGTATGTGTATATATATAGCTAGACAGATAGATATATAGAAATAGATACAGATACACACACACACACACTACATTTTATATTTTATTATTTGTTTCCTAGTGGACTGACTTCTCAGTCAGTTGTTTCATCTTCATTTATTTATTCATTCACCTGGTAGTGCATTCATTCCTGAGGTCAACACAGCCATATAAAGGATACTTAATCCACTTGAGTTCCTACTTTTCTGTTAGTATATTTTTGGTTTTAGTTTCATTCATTCAGCTGACAGAGCTTTCACTCCTAGAGGTAAGCATAGCCATATAAAAAGGAAACTTGACCCATCAGGAAAGTTTTTTTCTGCTGTTTTTTGGATCCATTCAGATACTTTATAACATATTCAAGGTATGACAATATTAACACTGGTAACATACATTACTAATGCATTTGTTAATCAATTGTAACTGTTTTTGAACAGTTAGTTTAAATGATTTCATTTGAACCTTTTTGGTGTGGTAATAACTTTCATTTAATGTTTGGATAAGCTACTAATTTTATGAGCTACTTTGATATTCAGTAAATGTTTCTGTTCATTTGTGCTTTATATTTTGCAACAAGACAACGTGTTAATTTTCTGATTGCTTTTTGGCTTGATTTACATTTCTGTAAATTATGTTTGGTCTTCTTGTGCTGAGTCTGAAGACAAGTACCCTCAGCTTCACACTCAAAACCTGAGGGAGAATACATTTGGGAAGAATAATCCAGAGGCTCAGAATCAGATTGTGAAGAATCTTCCTAAAAAGATGTCTCTCTCTTCCTTTTATGGAGATTAGATGGAGTAGAATACTGAAACTAGATAGATGGAGTAAAATAGTGAAGCTGGGTAGGTTTCAATGATAAAGGCTTTAAAATGCCCCTGACAGAAATTGTACACCACTCTTGCTGATGGTCTCTAGAAGCAATGGGAGCAGGAGAAAAAAATGTCTATTTTGTTGTTTTCTCTTTAGTATATCCAAAAAAATAACATGAGGAAGCCAACCCCAAACATACCTTTATGAGGGTGCCTGAGATGTCTTTACTGACTACAATCTGAGGAATACCTTCAGGTTCCTCTGATAGGAATAGCTGTGGCTGTCACCTTCATAGCATTTTCAGCCATCTTATTATTCAAATGGAGCATGATAGCTGCAAGTTCCTGATCATCCTCCAAATGAATCCCGACTGGAAGAGCAGCCCCAGATGTCAGATGTCTTGCAAGCTTACCATTAGGCTCAACAGAAACGTTCAACTCCAACCTGGAGAAAGAAGCAGGAATAGTAATGTCTTCTTTCTGCTTCTTTGAAAATTTCCTTGGCTATACAGGGACATTCAAAAATATTCCAACTGCAGGTTAGCATGAGAGAAAACCTGTAAACATTGTATTTTCTAAATGAATTTTCAGAGACATCAAACAGCTTCCAATACTCTTTGGTATTATGGGCAGCCCAAGACAAAAAAGGATACATTGCATGACAATCTTTATAAAGGATCTGCTGACTGCAGTTGCATTTTCCTGTCTTAGATGACATAAAAGTATCAATTTTTTTTATAGAAAACTCAAGAAAAGAGGAAGGGTTCACCCAATGGTGCATTTAGCTGTCTTTAGAAAGGGTATTTTGAATCCTTTCGGATGGCTGGCAGACTGAGATTTACATGGAGTCTTGCTTTATGGAGTGGCAGCAAGAAAGTTCTGAGGATTTTTGCACCTGCAATCAGTTACGTACCAACATGTAGTCTTGTGCAGAGGTTAGATGTACAACACGTGAGATAGGTGTGACTAAGCTTCAGTAGACCACATACATCCCATCAGTTAGCATTACTGCATAGTGATCTATTGAACATATATGCCAGAGTTGCTGTATGAAAAGGCAAATAAGATAAACTGCAAAAGTAAATTGCTTGTTTCATATTATTTCAGGTGAAGAGATGCAAGTGACCAACAAACTCGATTAAAGGTAGGAAAGAAATGACTCAGTACTATTCCAAGAAAAAAAAACCTGTGACATAAAAGAATGATCCTAAGAGAATAATTTCTGTATTTTCAGCTAGGAATAAACCATTATTCACAAGCCAGTGAGCCTTAATATGTGGAAATAGAGTAGTAATTCTACCCAACTTATGTGGCAGTGTACTGGGCACCATATGTGACAGGGCATAAAGGAAAGGTGAAGAAATGAAATCTGTCTGTGTGGTGGTCTGGGAGCTAATATACCAATTGAATATTAAGCAGTAGATGCAAAAAGCTCCAAAATGTATCGCCAGAAAATATTTTACAAACCTGGGAATGATTACAGATGCTATGGTAGTACATCCCCTACTGACCATGAGTCTTCTTGGCTACTGCAGATGCATATTCCAAGTGCACACAGATTATTTGCATGGAATCAACTATCTCAAAGATAACTTTTGTAATGCTACAAATGATCTTTGCAAGGATATGCCAGTTAGAATAGACAGTCAGTGACAACAGACCTCAGCTTTCATCATACCTTTTGTAAAGTTAAATGGCACAAATAACTTCACATCTGTCTCCTGTTACTCAGCCATGAATGAGGTGGCAAAAAAAGGTTATCCAGTTGTACAAAAATAGTCAAACAGCTTTGAATGGGTTAACAGAAACAATTATCGAAACATTCAAGAAAGCAAGCAAGCAAAGCTATGCACCTCAACTATAAAGCATCACAGCTTAAAACAGATTTCATTTAATGTATTCAAATGTACTACACACAATCAGTAACTCAACATGAACGACAGACCAAGATTCAGATAGAGTCTTGCTTCATGGTCTGGCAGCAAATAATGCAAAGCAATTCTGGTTATCGATCAGAACTGAACCTACTGAAATCTGAGGTCTGAAAAACAATACAGTTTAAACAGCTTCAGACTGCCTGTAAAGTCATGCAGAACTCCTTCCATACCATGGTATGTGTCAGAAATTAACTTCAGGACTGACAAACAGAAACCAAGCAACACTGTATCAGGAGCAGGATTTCTAAGCTATACATCTGATGTGAGAGGCAACACCTGGAGGTGAGGCACGGACCAGATATGAAATATTCACAACTACAGGACAACAAATTTTAAAAGTCTGTCAAATGATTACAACCACATCCAAAGGACAGATGGATGACCACCGGCATACTCCCAAGGAGAAGAAATGACTACATCCATACTCAAAGAAAGAGGGAAAGATCAAGGCATGTCCTAAAAGAGATGAATTACCAATACTAGCTATACAGACAAACAAGATTTGGATTTTCCATAGTGCAAACATAAAATTTCCAAACTAGCAGAACCCCAGATTCAAAACTGTATTTTGGAGCTAACTTTTCTCTTTGAGACTACCAAAGACACTTATCCAAGAACAGCATGGCCCCTGAGGTGTCATCTAGAAGACCTGAGGAAATTTTCCTCAAATGTGAACCTGTACAAGAGAAAATGAATGAACTGCACAAAATCCTGAAAGTGAGGCTGAAAATCAGATATCAGCAAAGCACTAAGGTACTAGATGAAAGTGCTACTGAACAACAGGACACTACACATCTACTTCTAACTAATATAAACTTGTACTCAGCAGTTAATAAAAAAACAGGAAGAGCAAATTGTTATAACCATACTACTGCTACAACCAAATGTTAATATCTAAAATTATTATGCAAATACCTCTACAGCTAAATGATTACATCAGAAGGAAGTGCATTATACATACGCATGTGTATGTATGAACTTGTTTCCACTTGGGTGTACCCTACCTACAATGTCCAAACCAATATAAAGCTCCAAGTCAATCTCTTTCCTAGTTAACATGCATTAACACCTTTATTAAATTATCACTTAAAACATATGCAAACATTACTGAGAAAAAAAAGAAGTTATGTACTCACCATAGCATTCCATCTGTGCTGTCCATTTTCATTCTTCCTCAACATTAGGGCTCAGATATGACTTGTGCTGATCAGAAAAGCTCTTGAGCAACTGTCTTACCCACAATGCACCTCACTCAAGTACCTCAGATCTTGTTTGCTGGAAAAAATGATGACAGAAAGGAATATGCAGAAATGAGCATATGGGACTATATCTGGAGCTATATGGCTAAGAAGTGGCCAATTCAGAAAGAACACTAGCTCTTCCAGGAGACCCTGGGTAGGGGGCTGGTGGGAAGGGTGTTGAGGAAGAATAGAAATGGACAACACAGATGGAACCTTATGGTGAGTACATAACTTCTTTATCTGACGTTGTCAATTTATATTCTATTCTTAACCTCTGAAATGGATCCCCACCTACAATCCTAGGTGGATTCAAGGAAGACTATTCCTAAGTACCATTGAACTAAATGATGTCCTACGTCTTGAGATTAGGTCCAACTTGTAATGAGTCACAAAAATGTGGAGGGAAGCCCAAGTTGCTGCTGCACAAATATCATTCATGGAAGCTCTGTACTGAAAAATTGAAGATGCAGTTATGGCTCTGGTTGAATGAGCAAGTAATGGTTTTGGTAAGGTCATGCCTAATTTATTATAAATAAATGAAATGCAGTCAGTCAACCATTTGGACAAGGTTATTTTGGTAACAGGCTTTCCTAGTTTAATGTCAGAGAAAAAAACAAATAAATGATCTGACTTCCTGAAACTCTCAGTTGTGTGTAGGTAAAAATGAAGTTGTCTGTGGATGTCTAATAAGTGGAGAATGTATTCAACTCTATTGGTGAAGTTAGGGAAGAAAACTGGCAAGTCAACAGATTGAGTGATATTCGTTTCAGAAACTACCTTTGAAAGAAAAGAAGGAGTGGTTTGTGATGTGACCCTGTCCTTGTGAAAAATCAAGTAAGACTATTTGGAAGACAGGGTCTGAATCTCTGAAATTCTCCTTTTGGAAGTAATGGCAACTAGAAAAATGGTTTTCCACGAAATATATTTAAGATCACATTTTGCTACAGGTTCAAAGGGAGGTTGAGTAAGTTGTTGCAGTACTAAACTGAGATCCCATGGAGGAGTTAGATATCTGAAAGGGGGTCTTAAAAGAAGAGTACCTCTCAAAAATGTTTTGCATAGTCTATGTGAAGCAACAGGAACTCTGTCAAAGCCCATAGAGAAATTTGAAATGGCTGCTAGCTGAACTCTTGACTGCAGAGGGGCTGGCTCCTTCCTTGAAAATCATCATTAAGAATTCAAGAATAGCATGTAAATGAGATGAAAAAAGGGTCTAAATCACACTGATGGGCCCAGCAAGAAAATCTTTTCTACTTACTGGAATACAGCATTTGAGCAGATGGCTTATGAGAAGATAAGAGAATGTGTCAGACTCAGGGAAAAGAGCATTGGTTGTCTCACTATTAATGGAACTGGAGAAGCCAGGCAGTCAGCCTGAGATTGGATAAGTTTGGATAGGCCACGCCTATCAGGTGAGACAGGAGGTCTGGAACTGAATCCAGAATCCATGGCCTATGAATTAAATGAGGTCAAAGGAAGGGGAACCAAATCTGTTGAGGCTAACAGGGTGCAATGAGGATTAGTTTGCTCTCTCACATGGTAGCTTTCTGTAGAAATTTAGTGATCAGGGGAATTGGAGGAAAGGCATAAAGGAGACCAGGAGGACAACTGTAAATGACAGCATATCTTGGTGACTCCCCTTGTGGGAGCATCAGAGCAAAACAGCTGCTGCAGTTGTTGTTTAGGGGGGAGGCAAAGAGATCACAGTAAAATTGGCCCCACAGACGGAAAATCACATCCATCACTTTCGGGTTGAGGAACCACTCGTGAGGCAGAAGAATGTGTCTGCTCAACTTGTCTGATAACACACTGGCTGTCTCTGGAATGTGCATTGCAACTAGAAAGCTGTTGGATGAGATCACCCATTGCCACACTCTTAGTACTTCTCGACACAAGGAGTAATAGTAAGATCTGGTTCCTCCCTGTTTTTTGATGTACCAAACCGCTGACATGTTGTCCGTTTGGACTCCAGTTATTCCAAGGGACAGAGCTTCCTGAAAGGCTTGCAATGTGAGAAGCATTGCTCTCATCTCTAGGACGTTGATATGCAGATTGGCCTCCACAAGGGACCAAGTGCCTTGAACAGTCTTTCCCAAGTAATGCCCCACCCCCGTCCAAGCTGGGAAGCATCTGTGGTCACAATCACCTTGGGTTGGGGGAAGAGAGAAAGGACGGACTTGTAGAACCTAGTCTGACTGAATCCATCACTTGAGATCTCTCTTGCAACTCTGGGTGATGCGAATTCTGGTTGACATGGGATAATGAAGAATTGACCATTGAATGGTTATTGCTGTTGCCACAGATTCTACAGCTTGAAGGACCAAGTGGGCAGAAATCTCGGTACTGCAGATTATTTTCCTCAATTGTGATCTTAAGGTCTGAACTATGGAATGGGGCACTGAAGCAGTCATTGTCTTTGTGTTGAAATGTGCTCCTATAAAGTCCAAGTTTTGAGTTGGGTCTAAGAGAGACTTTTTGTAATTTATAGTGATTCCTAGATGAGAACATGTACAGAGAATGTGATTTCTTGCCTGTATCACATGATGCCTGGTTGGGACAGGAATGAGCCAGTCATCGAGCTATGGAAACACACTAAGAATCCTTGCAATCTCAAGTAAGCTGCTACAACTGCCATGTATTTGGTGAACACCCTGGGGGCTGTGGTGAGACCAAAGGGCAAGACTCTGAATTGGTAATGACTGGTGTCCAGCCGGAAGTGAAGGTACTTTCTGGAGTGCCTGTTCATTTTTATGCGATAGTACATGTCCTGAAGGACTATTCTTCCGAAAGAACAGAAGTATGGACTGAACCGTGACCATCCAAAATTTGGTTCTCCATACTGAATTGTTTCAGTTGGTGAGATCCAATACTGGTCTTTAGTTCACTGTTTTTTTTGGCATTAAAAAAATCTTGAGTAAGTTCTGGATTCTATTTGGTCTGGTGGGACTTCCTGGATGACTCTTTTGTCTAGCACCTTTTGAATTGCATGTGCTGCTTGTTCCCTCTGACTGGTGGAACATTGGGGAATCTTTTTGATACTGGAGATGACTGGGAAAACAGCATTATACAGCCTCTGGATATAATCCTCTGCACACAGGTATTTGTTGTTAATTCTAGCCAGGCTCTCTGGTGTAGGGACAATCAACCCCCAAGTGCCTCCAGAGGAGGACAATCGGGCCTCTGGTCAGGAGCGCTGGTAGGGCATATCAGAGGAGGAATCTCTGGACCCTCTGTTTTGCGGGCCTCCTCTGCTGTGAGGGCGGTGTTTGTTTATCATTTGAGTTCCCCCTTCTACTCCTAATGGAACCACCACTACATGTGTCCTGGAAAGGGCCTTGGGACTTTCTGAACCACATTTTCCTAGTACCTTGTTGATTCCTGGAAAGGATTGTTGAGGTGCGGAAAAACATATGCCCATGGCAGACAGGGTCTTTCCATCCTTTTCACACCTCGTTAATGGCTCTTTACCTTTAGGGCCAAATAGAGATGTGCCATCAAAGAAAGCACTGACGAACGATGACTTGAAGGGCTCTGTAAAATTGCATAAGCACATCCAGTCATGCCTCCTTATGGAAATTCTGGAACCCGCTGGCCTTGAGGTTCCTTCAGCAATATTCAGGATCAATCTCTGGGAAGAATTTGAAACTGATTGCATAGCAGCCAACTGAGAAGATACAGAGGCCTGCACTTCCTCAGAAATGGATTCTGGCAGGGTATCATAGAGTTCCTTAATTAGGTCTCTCTGTAACCTGGTAAATAATTCAGCGACGTTAAGGCAAAGGTCACTGTGGCATAGACATGCTTCCCCAATCTGTCCATCGCCCGAGACTTCCTGTTTGGAGGATGGTCATTGGAACTCTCCTTGGCAAGTTCCTTTCTGGTGGCCACCACCACAACCAAGGAATCAACAGGTACCTGTTTTGCTTGAGATCCAATATTGGTCTCCAGTTCACTGTTTTTTTTTTTTTTGGCATTAAAAATAATCTTGAGTAAGTTCTGGATTCTATTTGGTCTGGTGGGATTTCCTGGATGACTCTTTTGTCTAGCACCTTTTGAATTTCATGTGCTGCTTGTTCCCTCTGACTGGTGGAACACTGGGGAATAATTTTGATACTGGAGATGACTGGGAAAATGGCATTATACAGCCTCTGAATATAATCCTCTGCACTTAGGTATCTGTTGTTAATTCTAGCCAGGCTCTCTGGTGCACGGACAATCGACACCCAAGTGCCTCCAGAAGAGGACAATCGGGCCTCTGTTCAGGAGTGCTTAGAAGGGCCTATTAGAGAAGGAATCTCTGGACCCTCTGTTTTGCGGGCCTCCTCTGCTGAGAGGGCGGTGTCTATCATTTGAGTTCCCCCCTCTAACCCTAGGGGAACCTCCAGTATGTGTGTCCTGGAAAGGGCCCTGGGACTTTCTGAACCATATTTTCCCAGTACATTGTTGATTCCCGGAAAATAATTGCTGAGGTGTGGAAAAAAATATGCCCATGGCAGACAGGGTCTTTCACCCTTTTCACACCTGGTTAACGGCTCTTTAACTTTGGGGCCAAATAGGGATGTGCCATCAAAGGAAGCATTGATGAATGATGACACGAAGGGCTCCACAAAATTGCATAAGCACATCTAGTCATGCCTCCTTAAGGAAATTCTGGAACCCGGTGCCCTTGAGGTTCCTTCAGCAATATTCAAGATCAATCTCTGTGAAGAATTTGAAACTGATTGCAGGGCAGTCAACTGAGAAGATACAAAGGCCTGCACTTCCTCAGAAATGGATTCTGGCAGGGTATCAGAGAGTTCCTTAATTAGGTCTCTCTGTAACCTGGTAAATAATTCAGCAACCTTAAGGCAAAGGTCACTGAGGCATAGACACTCTCTTCCCAAATCTGTCCATCACCCGAGACTTCCTGTTTGGAGGATGGATAGTGGAACTCTCCTTGGCAAGTTCCTTTATCGTGGCCGCCACCACAACCAAGGAACCAACAGGTACCCATTTTGCCCAGAACTGCTTATCCTCAGCAACAGACAATCTTGTCAGACCTTTTCGGGGTTGGTTCAATGGTGTCTGAGGTCTTCCACTCCCACCAAGAGATCAACTCCACAAGTTCTTTAGCAGGCAGAGTCAACCAGGAGGTAGATGTGCCAGTACCGAAAGCTTCCAAAAATATAGACTGCTCAGCTGAAGGGTTGCTGGACTTCCAGCCACCTCTCTGTTTCAATATTTTAAGGATGTCTTTGAACTGGACTTCTTCAGCAGCTGACCTTGGGCACCCTTCACCTTCATCAAAATCTGTATCTTCCATGAAGGATACTTCAGGGGAGTCAAAGTGCTTTCTCTTGCATGTCTTCTTCTTAGGGACCTCTTTAGTGGGATATTCTGGAGAAGTATCACAAGAGGATTGAATACCCTGCTGGGAAAACTGGGGTTTCGGTACCAGCTGCCCCCGTGGAGAGGTTATGTCAGGCTCTTAGTGTAGAGCTGTCAAGCCAACAATGTGAGGATCCAAGCGGTTGGGTACTGTCTTTGCCTGGGATGCAGACAAAGCTGTCTCCAAGACCTCAAAGGCAGAACAGAAGGACTCGGGATCCGAAAGAAATAATCTCTGGATTGAAGTCCCTCCCTGCTCCGAGGAACACATCTCCAAGGCCAAAGTCGGAACCACCTAACCCTTGTCAAGGCTCCAAAATGCAGAGATGGCTCCGAAAACTTCGGAGTCCACTGCAGCACCCTGACCTGACAGGGTATCTTTGGCTCCAAGAGCTCTCTGGATCCGATGAAGCCGAAAAACTCAATGCAAGTCTTTGATCCGAGGGAAGAGAAGTTCTCAGATCCAAGGCAGACGGTCCCAGGTGACTCATATCCAAGGACTCTGAGACCGAGATGAGAGTCGAAGGAGGAATTTGAAAGGTAAAGTTGTGGATAGTCAGATCTCCTGACCCAGGGGGCTAGGAGCCAATGGGATGTTAGGTACACTATGTGCTGAGAGAATCCTCACCAGCCTCTCCACGTCTTCTTTGGTTAGGCTCCTGGAACAGCGAGTGGACATAATACAGAGAGATCTAGGTCTCTCCAAAAATGGGGAAGAAACTCTAGAAGGGACTGTATCTATAAAAGGAGAGTAATGAGTCCTTGGTAATGGAATTTAAGTCAGATCCGAAGTGCTGCAATTCGAGATGTCTGTCTTGGTCCTCTTAGGTTCCAAGGGACAGGCCTGTCCCAAACAGCCTGATTCAGTACATCTTAGAGCTGAGCGGGAGGTCGGATCCAATAATTTGGTGTCTCTCTTTTTTGGATCCAAGGAATCAAATGGTTCTGAATACTCTGATTTAGAAGGTCTTGGATCTGAGCACGATGTCGGCTCTAATGATTTGACATGTCTCTTTTTTGGATACGAAATGTCATTTGGATCCAAAGGAGGTCTCTTTTTCACTTTCTCTGACACTCTGGAAGAAGAGGAAGAAGTGCTAGGAGTTGGCAAAGCAGTCTTTGGTTTTTCAGAAGGAGCTCCAGATATTGCCTCAGAGAAAGAAGTTGGCAATAATCCCTTGAGGATTAGTTTGTTTTAATGCTCAGTAACAGCCCTAGGATTAAAACAGTGACAAACAGAACAGTCCTCCTGAAGTGGAGAGGACCTAGGCAATAAACACACTGAGTGTGAGTCAGAGACAGGGATTTTGTGGCCGCACTTTTTACATTTTATGAACCCCGGTGGGGCTTTCTCTATCTGCCAAGAGTGGAAGTTAGAGACAGAGCAAAGTTTGAGTTTAAAGTTGTTTTTTTTTTTTTTTTTTTTTTTTGTAGGAAAGAACTAAAGGGGAAGATCTACCAACAATGGTAGTAAGAAAATACACCAAAGTGTGTGGAGGGAGGGAAGTACTGTGGATAGTAAAGAAAAAGTAAATTTAAGAGTAAGGGAAAGAATCAAATTTGTTTAAGATCGCAGATTAAGCAAATTAAAGGTAAAATAGAGGAAAAAGGCAGAAGCAAATAAAACAATTAACTTTAAAGTTAAAAGTTGCTTGAGAGCACAAGGAAGAAGCGCGTCTTTCGCAGGAAGCGGCAAACAAGATCCGAGATAATTGAGGGAGGTGCATTGTGGGTAAGGCAGATGCTCGAGAGCTTTTATGATCACCACAAGCTTTCAAACGGCTGAGTCAGATCAGAGGATCAGATACAAACTCAAAGGATGAGGATAGAATGAAAACTGAAAATGTCAGATGAAATCATATTAACACATTTTCTAGTTACATACACTGTACATCATAACTATCATCAGTCTCCCTTTACATAAATTGCTCAATTCCTGCTTCACTGTAAACCTCAATCCTCCTCCCAAGCATTAGTCTAGATGTATTGTTCCCACATTTCTCATTTATTTATATGTAACTTCCTCCTTCCCTTTTCTAAAGATCTAATTTCTAGTTCTTTTATCTCTGTTACAATAGTCAATACTTCAAAAATACAGTTGGTTTAGACTCTGATTTCCACTATCTAGTATATATTTTTTTTGCAGCAGAATTAAACTTAACAAGGCCTTACTATGTCTGGGCATTTCAGATCTTGTAACCCAGCTCAAAAAAATAATTTTCTTAGTTACACCCATTTGCTCAACCAATATTTCTGACAGAGTACTCTGTAGAGAATTTATAAAATCTGCTAATTTATTGCACTCCCAAAAAAGAAGTTATGTTCTTACCATAACGTTCCATCTGTGTTGTCAATCTTCATTCATTCTTGACTGATGGGTTCGGTTCTGAACCCTCAGAACCGACTCAGCCATTATACAAAGCTCGCACTAGCAAATAACTCTTGACCTAAGGCTCTACCTATACTGCCTCTCTTCCCATTACCTCAAATTGAGTTTGCCTACTATTAAGAAAATATGAAAGCTCTGTCTGAGGCACAACCCTATAAAAAACCCAGAACTAGTTCCGAACCTCCAGGTGTCTCTAGGAAGGGGCAGGAAGGTGGGATGTCAAGAATGAATGAAGATCGACAACACAGATGAAACGTTATGGTAAGAACATAACTTCTTTATCTGATGTTGTCAATCTTCATTCATTTCCAGCTACTTTAGATCCTGGGCAGCCCTAAGGAAGGATATTCATGAACACCACAGAGCCAAAGGATGCTCTTCCCCTGGAGACCATGTCTAATTTGTAATGAGTGATAAAAGTATGTGGGGTAGCCCAAGTTGCAGCTGTGCATATGTCTTCCATAGAAGCTCTTGAATGGAAGATCGCTGAAGTGGAAACAGATCTTGTAGAATGAGTTCTAACTTTTGTTGGCAGTTTTGAGTTTATTCTGATTATATATATACAGGTAATGCAGTCTCTTAATAATTTTGACAAGGTGACCTTTGAAACCGGTTTGCCCAATCTGGTACCTGAAAAGGATAAAAATAGTTAGTTTGATTTTCTGGAGGATTTTGTTCCGTCCAAGTAAAAACGTAATTGTCTGTGGACGTCCAACATATGCAAGCAGCACTCTCCTTTGTTTGAAAAATTGGAAAGAAAACTGGTAAGTCTATGGTCTGATTGATATTGGACTCCGACACCACTTTAGGAAGGAAGGATTGGTTCTGAGTGATACTCTTTCTTTGTGGAAGATGATATATGGATAATTCACACACACAAAGCCTTTAACTCTGAAATTCCCCTAGCAGACGTCACAGCTACTTGGAAGAGGTCTTCCAAGATAAAAACTTGAGGTCACAAGTGGCCGCTGGCTCGAAGGGCTGATGAACCAGGCATTGAGTAAGGTCAAATCCCAAGGCGCTATCGATCTTTGAAAGGGAGTTTCAAATGCTGAGCGCCCTTAAGAAAAATTTTGCAAAGGCGAGGAGACATCAATGAATGATCATCAAAACCATTATAAAAATTCAAAATGGCAGCTAGATGAACTCTAATGGTAGACGGTGAGGCTCCCAATTGAAATAAGCTGGCTAAGTATCCCAGGAACTTACCAACTGGTGCCGAGAAAGGATTAATGCCTTTTGTACCCGACCAAATAGAGACTCTTTTCTATTTGTTTAGGTAAATATTTCTGGCGGATGGTTTATGGGAAGCCAAAAGTATCTTCTGCACTGGGGAGGATAAGTTGGTTTGCCCGGCAATTAACTGGAATTGGAGAAACCAAGCAGTCAACTTGAAATGTTGAAGGCTGGGATGCATCAAGTCCTGAGGGTGAGATAGCAAGCCTGGAGTTGGATGCACAGTACATGGGCGGTGAGAAGTAGATGAGGCAAAAGAAAGGGAAACCAGACTTGATGGGGCCAATAAGGTGTAATGAGAATCGCTTTCCTTAGAAACTGGGGAGTTAGAGGAATTGGGGGAAAGGTATATAGAGGTTCTGGGGGCCAATCATGAAGAATGCATCTCTTGGGAACTCCCCACGAGAGGGTACTAGGGCAAAGTAGCTGCTGCATTTGTGGTTTATTGGAGAGGTGAACAGGTCACAGCAAGGCTGACCCCATCGACAAAAGATTTTTGTCGCTATGTTGGGATTTCGTGACACCTGCTGAGTTTGTCCGCAATCACGCTCGAGTTCCCCGGGATATGCGTTGCTATTAGAAAGCAATTGGAGGTGATTGCTCATTGCCAAACTCTTAGGGCTTCCCGACAGAGGGTAGGATCTTGTCCCCCCCAATCTGTTGATATACCAGACTACTTTCAGTCTTTCTGTCCTGCTCACTCCTGGTAAGCGCTTCCTTCACTTTGGGTCCAAAAAGGGATGAGCCATCGAAAGGGGTGTTAATAAAAGATGACTTAAAGGGCTCCGCAAAGAAGCATAAGCACATCCAGGAATGTCTCCTTACAGCAACTCCTGTACCCGCTGCCCTACTCATTCCATCAGCTGCATACGAGACCAGATGCATGGAAGAGTTTACAAGAGAATTAAGGGTAGTGACCTGGGAAGTAACTTTCTCTGGGACCCCCCGCAGCTACTGAACCCTGTACAGTATCTCCTAGTTCTTTCAGGAGATCCCATTGCAACCTTGTAAAGTGCATTAGATAGTTCAGTGATCGGAGAGCAAAAGTCGCTGAACTAAACATGCACTTACCATATCTGTCCATGATCCTAGAATCCTTATTAGGAGGATGGACAGATGTAGAAGTTTCTGACAGTTCCTTCTTGGTGGCTCCCGCCACCGCCATAACATCAACGGGCACTCCTTTGGTCAGGAAGGTCTTGTCCCTGGGAAAATTTATAAATTTATTACGCCTCCTAGGGACAGGCTCCATGGTATCCGGGGACTCCCATGCCCTTCGAGAGATTAGCTCAATTAGCTCATCAAAGGGTTGAGACACCTAAGTGGTGGAATGCTGAGACTCAAAAGCCTTCAGGAGGACTGACTCATCATCATTTGGGTTAATGGACTTCCAGCCTCCCCTCTGCTTCAGAATTTCCAGGATATGTGCGAAGGAGGTATCCTCTGAGGGGGACCGTGGGGACCCTTCTGACTCATCTAAGTCATTGTCCGAAGTGACGGATTCTTGTGGGAAGTCCAGATGCTTCCTCTTGCAAAGTCTCTTCTTGGGAACCTCTTCAGTGGGTACTTCTGGAGAGGTCTCGGAAGAGCAGGGCTCACCCAATGGGGCTTCCTGAAGCTCAGGGTCCCTACACTTTAGAGGGATGTGTGATGTAGAGGTAGATACTGGTGCTTTGGGGGAAGGAGCTGCTGGTTGTGATGGTGTGGTTGTCGACGTGGGCAACACCCTCCTCATAGCATCGAAGGCACCTCAGTCCCAACGCGAAGAAACCTCTAGCTCTGAAGATATGGAAGATTCCCTCGCTGTCATAACAGAGGGCTCTGAGCTCGAGGTTGGAGCTGAGCCCACCCGAGCCGAGGCCCCGAGATGCAAAGTTGGAATAGAAAAATCGGTCCAACTAGCCTGACCGGCAAGCGTTGGCCGCTAGACACTTCAGTCGGCACAGAAGATGTCAGGGTAGTTAGGACCGACAAGCCTGAAGTAGATGCCGGACCCAAAGGCTCCACAATCATTAGCTCCTAGCACTCCGGCTCCAAAACTTTGAGTCAGATCAGAGGAGGAACAGAAGACAGGGGGTGGATTTTGTCAGTTCTGAAGTCCCACGGCTCAGCCCCGATAAAAGACTGGCAAGCACTGGTGTCTGCAGAAGCCTCTGCACCACACGATCCATGTCCATATCTGAAAGTCTGCTTGAGGACCGAGAAGAATGAACAGATGAAGCCACCGACTGTAACTTTAACCGTAGCAAAAATTGGCTCAGATGACAGTGAAGCCGATATTGAAGACTTTCCAGCCTTGATTTACTGGTCAATGGCCTTTTCCTCAGTTCCGACGAACCTGAACAAGTTTTTGAATGTCTGTCACGGTTGTCCTTATCCAGTGACTCCTGAAAAGAGGATTTCAATAGACCTCTATCCATTAATTTTCTCCTATGTTCATGCAACACCCTGGAACTAAAAGAGTGGCATATAGAACAGTCTTCCTGTAGGTGCACCTCACCTAGACAGTATATGCAATCAGTATGTTTATTAATAATGGGACATTTTTTGTCCACAACTGAAGCATTTTTTGAATCCAGATTTGGATTTTTCCTTCTCCTGCTGAGCCATATTAAGCAACTAATAGTAGCAGCTAATGACAGAAAGGAAGCCTATAGAAAATACGCAGGCTTGTCAAAAAATAGTAACTCCTACTAGCCTTCTAATATAAATGGGCTGTTTCCAATACGCAAACAGCAAAGCAACGTCTATTTAGATTAACTAGACTAAAGCTAAGAATAGCAATGAGCTACTTTAACAGAAAGGCAATATGACAAGGCCTAAACAACAAAAAAAAAAACGGTCAAAATATTATTAAAGCACAAACAAGTACTAGCCCTCTAAATTAAACGGGCTCTAAAATCACAGATACACCTATGCTATAGAAGCTTTATCAACTACTACTACCTTACAAGAAAACTAGTCTATGGGTTAGAGCGATAACTAAGGTCTAAAAATACGGCCACAATGATAAACTATGAAAAAGTGTCAACAGCACACTACGAAAATGCCTGAACTACTCAAGAAAGGAAACTTATCTACTGAAGAAAATTTCCAACAAACGAATAAGAATTATAATTTTTCACTGGCCAGAGCTGGTGAACTTCTGATCTAGTTGCAGCGGCAAACGAGATCTGAGGGAAGCACAAGGTGCATCATGGGACAGGGAGCTGGCCTCGAGCTGGTTGAAGATCTCGAGCTTTTGCGGTTGGTCGAGTAACCGAGGATCGGCTCTGAGTCCATCAGTAAGAATGAACGGCGAGATAGAACAACTTCACATTAATATTTTAATTCTCTCAGAGTTCCTACTAGTAAATTCACATCTCGCATACAAAATATTTTTATAAATCTTTTGAGAAATCTACCTTCTTTTGTTATATTTCCCTTCTATAATATCCCAAAGACACATCTTCAGTCCTGGAAATCACATTCCAGTCCCTACCTATAGACAATATTCCCTGCTGGAAAGCTGATCATTTCTCCCAAAATTTTATAAGCCACTGTAATCCTCCTCCCTTATCAACAGCCTCACATTACCATAAACCTACCATCATCTTTTTCCCTTTCCTACTACTATTAGATCTCCCCTAGAAGTTAATATAATTACTTTCCTTTTCCTTTGTTTCTGATATTCTGCTGAATATCCATCTTGAAATCCTTTCTTTATCAAATTCACATGCTCATTTATTTCCAAATGTGTCTCCTTCAGCTTTGCTATTTGCACAATGCATTTCACAATATAATACTAGGGCTTCTTCGTCTATACCTGTAAGGCCATTTAAGTTCCAAGATATTATGGACAGCATAGCAATTATGAAAATTAGTTATTGTTCTCTACCTATTATACATAGGCAAAAACAAAACCACTGCACCAGATAAAGTCCAGAAGAGGCTCCAAAAATATAATGCAAGAAATCCAAGCAGGCAAAGGACACGCATGGCGTAAAACCAAACAATTTATTTAGTAAAAAACATGTAAGTGCTTTCGCGTAGTGCTCCTACGCTTCATCAGACATAAAATTCTATCACAAGCCTAAACATTTTAAACACTATTAAACCAATCACTGCTAGCAATCTTTTTCCCTCCAATTAAATAATTAGTGGAAACCAAGTGATTTAAAGTAACCTAACACTTTAGCAAAATAAGTACATTTTGGTATGTTCCAAACACCGCTTATATAATAGATTTTGACATATAATAAATAAGTTATATTACAGACAGCTAAACAGTATAATATGCATCATACATAAACCATTTCATCATGCTGTTGCAAATATACTGATGTTTTGGAAAATTTAATGCAGAACTGCATCAACAAAGGCAGAAACAGTGCTGCTATCCACATAATTAACTACGTATACACATTATGTGATGTTTACAATGAAAAACTTGAACTACTACATGAACACTCATCCATCTACTTAAATGTTCAAAAAACAAGCACAAAAGCAAACAGAAAAAAATATTAAAAATAAATATAAACAAAAAATCAAACATTATAGCTAAATGCTGCTAACATAAAAATATATATATGCATATATAAAAAAATAAAAACAGAAAATATATACATAAATAACATATGAGGAATATGTGTGTGTATGTGTGTGTGTGTGTATACATATATATATATATATATATATATATATATGTGTGTGTGTGTGTGTGTGCATGCAGACACACCTATAACTGCTATGAAGAGATGTATATCTAACAGCCAAGGCAAACAGAATGTATTTCACTGAACTTCACCCGACTAAAAAGAAACTGTGTGAACTACTACCTAGAAACTGTAGTAGATAAAGTCATAAAGTAGGTTATAAATGTTGTAACTTCCTTTGAAATTAAAGTATGCAACAAAAAATGACCAAGCTGGAAAGACATATGAGAGATTTTAAAGCAGGCAATGTTTTTCCTGACCTAATGGCAAAGAGCAGGTGTTCGATCTAAAGACTCTAATTTTGTTCAAGAATCCACTGGGGCAGGTTCTGACACTGTCAAAGCAGCAGCCAGCACAAAAATAGGGGAAAAATACTTTTAATAAGTCTACACAGTTACAGAGCGGTTTCGGCCAAAGGCCTTTATCAATGTATAAATACAACTGTGATCATTGGTCTATTTATAGGCAATTACAAAGCTACCACCACTAATCAGATTGCACTCACAAAAATAAAAATGAAAAAATAAAAATATCTTAACAGAACATAAAAATATTATTACTAATATTATCATAAATGATCATTGATACCGGTTGGGAATAATCCCCCCAGTCTCACTATCCAAGCCTTCTCTTTCGTATAAAGTATATCATGCCAATCAGCCTTAGAGAATTTGTGACCACACACCTTGTCAATTATAATAAATTGAAATTTAGCAGTGACATGGCCAATATTATATAATGCATTAGTAAGAACTTTGTTCCTGACATTGCTAAGATGTTCAGAAATGCGTAGCTTCATTGGTCTTGAGGTCTGGCCTATATAAAATGCTGAATAGATGCATACAGCAAGATAAACAACCCAATCACTGCTGCAGTTGGCAAGTGTATTTATCTGAAAAATATGAGGCGTATTTTTACTGGTAAATTCTTTGGTTCTAACAATGTATTTTTAAAAAGTGCAGTGACTGCAGGGGAAACAGCCCGTTAACTTGGTACCATCTAATGTTTTTTGAATCATGTTGGTGGAATGGGGGTGACGTTTATGAAAACTGAAATGGCTACCCAAAATAACCCCTCTGCGAAAGGAGAATGAACATCTGTTATCCAACAGTTCACATAACCGATCATGTGCTAAAAGTATGTCCCAGTGTTGTTGTACCAAATTCATGAACAGATTTGTGTTTCTACCAAATGTGGTTACAAATCTAATTTTAAGGTCCGAATTGGGCCTCTGACTGTGGTATGTAAGTAATTCCTTTCTAGGAATCTTACTGACTCCATTACTGGTTTTCAATAAATGTGTTGACAGGTAACCACATTCTAAGAAATGAGATATCAACTGTGTTGAAATATGAAATATCATGGTTAGTAGAGCATATAGGCTGAATTCTCATGTATTAAGATTTGGGAATATTCTGAATAATGTGTTCTGGATGACAGCTAGACACATGCAACAAAGTATTAGAATGGTAAGGTTTCTGAAAAACTGAACTTGCTAGAGTACCATCCAGCTGTCTGTTCAACATCACATCCAGAAAAGAGATAGATTACATATCAAAATTCACTGTAAGGTGAATACCCCATTTGTTTTCATTCAGGTATTGAACAAACTCCTGTAAATATATGGCATCTGATTTCCAGATCATCCAGCAGTCATCCAAAAATCAACCCCAAATATCAATTTCTTCAATGAATATATTGTGACTATTATCATAGATCATCATATGCTCAAAATATCCCATGAATAAATCGTTGTAAATGGGTGCAAATGAAGCACCCATAGCTGTGCCCTTAAGTTGTAGATAACAATTTCCATTGAAATAGAAAATCTTTGTAAGGACATGCTCCGTCAAACGTAAAAGAAAAGTATTAAACCCTGGACTTTACAATGATAACTCACCCAACCAAAACTCCAAAGCCATAAGGCCGGCCCAATGGGGAATGCTGGTATACAATGATGTAACATCAAGGGTACACATCAACCACCCAGGTTCTAATTGAGTGTCCGATATGATGTTAAGAAATTCCATTGTATCCTGTATTCTAGCCCTAACTGCCTTTAATAAATGTTTCAAATATTTTGTCAAATAGAAAGTGGCTCTGTTATTGAGCCCCTTCCTGAGACTATGGGTCACCCTGGTGGATTACTAATGTTTTTATGTATTTTGGAATGGAGATACAAATATTGTGGAAATGGATTTTTAACTTTAAGATGGAAACAAGTTTTATCACAAATAATCCCCACACTCACGGCAGTATCCAAATACTCATCGAGATGTGGGATCAACAGACATTGCCATATAGAATCTACCATCTTGTAACTGCTTGTTAGCTTCAGCAAGACCAATCCAGCACTACTGTAGAACCACCTTTGTCAGCTTGACTAACTAGATTTTTATCCCTTCGTAGTTTATCCAATATTCACATCTCTGCCAAAGTATGGTTATTTGGAAGGGAAACATCTTGTTTGTTAAACCAAAATGCAGTTCCTTAAGAATGTATTTTTGAAAAATATTGACATGTTTATTCATAGGTGGCATGAAAGCCCAGGGATGGAATTTAAATTCAGGTTCAATAGAATCGTCCGTGACACTATTTTCCACATTGCTGAAAAATAATTTAAGATTAAGCAGTCTACAAAAAGAAAGTAAATCATCAGCAAAGGTATTTTCAGAGACAAAAAATCCAGGGATGAAGTTTAAACCTTTATTCAGTAGCCCATATTCAGAATCAGACAGCACAACAGATGAGATATTTAGCACATTGTTGGTACTTGTTTCTGTTCCAAAAGTTGCAACATCGCTTCAAGGGTTAAGTTTGAATTGACATTTGTGTTTATGTTTATGGCCCCCCCTCCTCCTTCTAACCGAAAAGGGACTTTGTTACTACCTTGTTCTACATTACCCAACTCAGAGGAAAAACTCCTTTTATGGGCTGGTGATGTTTGTGAAGTGTCAGTTTCTGTGTCTGTATATGAGAAGGATTCTTCCCCCGAAGTGTCACTATTAAACTTTTTAAGAATAGATTTCTTCCTTTTTCTTTTTTGACCAAATTAAAAAACATCAGTTTTAGCAAACTTAACACTATTTACTTGTTCGAATGGCCGACCCTGACTAAAATCCTTTAAATCTCTGTTAAATTTACGAAACTTCCGCTCCTTTAACTCCATCTCAAAAATATGGCAGGTCACCATTTAATTTATGAAGGCAATTTTTGTATGTAGGTAGGCCCTCAAATTGTTTGACTTCCTGACAGATGGTTGTAACTTCAGAAATTTGGGTCTCAATTCTGCGTTCATAGAACGCATGCAAAGTTCTAACAAATTCCATAGATGTATTTTGTTGTTTGTTAGACCAAGCAGTGAGTAACATCCTGTCTGGTTGTCCCACCAAAGGCTTAATCCGAATTCTTAAGCCCCTAGGATGAGATACCCCTTTCTATGTATGCCTTAAATAACTTAACATGCCAAACACCCAAGCTTAAAGTTTTCATACTCTTGTAAAGTTTGTCAAATGTAGATATACATCCATCATCTAAGGACTGATTATTATTACTCTGCTCATTGCCCTTATGTAGCCCACAAAGTTGGATATCCTCCTTATCCACCGATAAACTCCAAGATGTTAATGAGATCCATACTGAATCAAAATAGAGTCTTAAGATGTTACCTAAATGGGGTATAGACCACACAATTCTTGTTATGAAATAAAGATGACACTTCACTAATATATCATTTTCTATATCTGAACAATTGCATATGCATCAAGCAGGGACCCTGATATAAAGGCAAATAAGTCAAATAAAAAATTAAACCACCAGATGGTTTATATATATTAAAAACATAACTAAATTATAGTTCAACCATCTGAAAAGCAATTAACCTAAGCAGTATTATTAATATGTGCCTAACAACTTCTAATCTAACACTGAATCTAATTTTGATTCAATATAGATCTCATTAACATCTTAAAGGGTTTATCGATGGATAAGGAGGATATCCAAGTTTTTGGGCCACATAAGGGCAATGAGCAGATTAATACTAATCAATCCTTAGACGATGGATGTATATCTATATTTGACAAACTTTACAAGAGTAGAAAAGATTGAGTGTTTGGCATGTTAGGTTATTTAAGGCATACATAGAAAAGTGCATCTCACCTAAGAATTCGGATTAAGCCTTTGGTGGGACAACCAGACAGTATGTTACTCACTGCTTGGTCTAACATGCAACAAAATACATCTATGGAATTTGATAGAACTTTGCATGCGTTCTATGGACACAGAACTGAGACCCACATTTCTAAAGTTACAACTATCTGTCAGGAAGCCAAACAATTTGAGGCCCTACCTACATACAAAAATTGCCTTCATAAATTAAGTGGTGACCTGCTAGATTTTGAGAAAGAGTTAAAGGAGCAGAAGCCCCGTAAATTTAACAGAGATTTAAAGGATTATATTCAGGGTCAGCCATTCAAACAAGTAAAAAGTGTTAAGCTTGCTAAAGTTGATGTTTTTCATTCTGGTCAAAAAAGAAAAAGGAAGAAATCTCTTCTTAAAAGTTTAATAGTGACACTTCGGGGGAAGAATCCTTCTCATATACAGACACAGAAATTGACACTTCACAAACATCACCAGCCCATAAGTGGAGTTTTTCCTCTGAGTTGGGTAATGTAGAACAAGGTAGTAGCAAAGTCCCTTTAGGGGTAGAAGGAGGAGGGGGGCCGTAAACATGAACACAAATGTCAATTCAAACTTAACTCTAGAAGCGATGTTGCAACTTTTGGAACCAAAATCAGTACCAACAATGTGCTAAATATCTCATCTGTTGTACTATCTGATTCTGAATATGGGCTATTGAATAAAGGTTTAAACTTCATCCCTGGATTTTTTGTCTCTGAAAATACCTTTGTTGATGAATTACTTTCTTTTTGTAGACTGCTAAATAAAGAAGTTATGTCCTTACCATAACGTTCCATGTGAGTTGTTCATCTCGCCTTTTTGTTCTTACACATGGGTCGGAGCCGATCCCTCGGCTCCGAATCAGCCGCTTTTCAAGCTCAGACTCTCAGAGAAGCTCGAGACCCAGTGAATATCCCATGATGCCCTGCTAATAATCCCCAATCCCCAGATCTAGTATGCTGCAACCAAGACAGCCTACAGACAGAATAAGACTATAAGGACTACCTACTTAGGTAACCATAAGAGCAAGAGGAAAGAAGCAGAGCTGGAATGTCTAAACAGACTGACAGCTGGACCAATCTACCAAGGCAACCATCTCACTCGACTGGAGGGGGAAGGTGGGCGGGAATGTAAGAACAAAAAGGCGAGATGAACAACTCACATGGAACGTTATGGTAAGGACATAACTTCTTTATGTGAAGTTGTTCTATCTCACCGTTTTGTTCTTACACATGGGTAGTGTCCCCAGCACCCTAATCCTGGGCGGCACACGGGAGAACATTCCTGAGCACAGCGGAACCAAACGTAGCCCTGTTCCTGGAGGTCTTATCCACTTTGTAATGAGTGATAAATGTGTGAGGTTTTGACCACGTGGCAGCTCCACAGATGGTGTCTAAAGCTAAATGAGCTGCATGAGCCAATGATGTAGAAACAGCTCGTGCAGAATATAGATTAGGTTCGTAGATTAGTACTAGGCTAACTGCCCTTGCAAGCCATTTTAAGTCTAGCCAATTATCCCCTGTGAGATTCAAACCCTGTACCTTGTGTTTGCAAGGCAAACACCTTAACCATTAGGCCATCCTCCCAACCAGAATGGGCTTTGACGCTCGTTTCTAATGGCTGATTAGTAGAAGCATAAATAAATCTGATGCAATCAGAGAGCCACTTGGATAATGTGATTTTTGATACTGAGACACCTTTTTATTTTCTGCATAAGACACGAAGAGTTGGTCTGATTGTCTGAAATCCTTCGTTCTATCCAGATAGAACCTCAGCTGTCTATGTACATCAAACTTGTGTAACATATATTCTAGTTTGTTGGTATGGTGTTTGAAAAAGGTTGGGAGCTCAATGGACTGATTCAAATTACTTTCCGAAGAGATCTTGGGAAGAAAGTTAGGATTAGTCCTGAGGGACACCCTATCAGGATGAAAGATCAAATATGGGGGTTTGAAGGACAAGGCTTGAAGTTCGGAGACCCTGCATGCAGACGTAATGGCTACCAGGAATAAGGTTTTCCAAGACAAAAACTTTAAATGACGAGATGAAGCAGGATCATAGGTGGCAAGCATCAGTTGGGATAAAACCAGATTCAAATTCCAGGGGTAGACAGGATGCCTAACAGGTGGCCTGAGATGGTAGGTTCCTTTTAAAAATGCTTTACAAAGCCTATGGGACATGATGTTAGCACCGTTGAAGCCTACATGGAAGTTTGAGATAGCAGCCAATTGAACTCTAATGGTGGCAGCAGCCGCGCCATCATGGAACAACGACGACAAGAAGTCTAAAATGGTATTGATAGGTGCTACATAAGGGTCCGTGTCATGTTGAGAAGCCCAGTAAACAAATCGTTTCCATTTGCTGTTATATAGTTTCCTGGTAGACAGCTTATGAGATGAAACTATGATATGTTGGACCGCAGAAGACAACTCATGTGACCTGGCTAGTGTGGGAATCGGAGCAGCCAAGCTGTCAGTTTCAGGGACTGGAGGGAGGGGTGGAGAACTCCCGACGAATGAGTCAGAAGATCCGGCACTGGGTCCAGGATCCATGGTTCTTCCACTTGATATTTCCGCAGGAAGGGTAACCAAATCTGCCGAGGCCAAGACGAGGCTATTAAAATTACAGTCCTTCCCAAACTTTTGGCTTTCTGCATGAATTTGGGAAATAGAGGTATTAGTGGAAAGGCATATAGGAGACCCGGGGGCCAATCATGTACGAGCGCATCCCTCGGTTCTTTCCCCAGTGGGGGATAAAGGGCAAAGTAGCTGCTGCATTTGGCATTCATCGGAGACGCAAATAGGTCACAGCAAGGCTGGCCCCATCTGTGGAAAATGTTTTCCGCTACTTGTTGATTGAGAGATCACTTGTGAGGCAACAGTATAGCTCTGCTTAGTTTGTCCGCTATCACGTTGGATGTCCCTGGGATGTGCGTTGCTATCAGAAAGTGTCTGGTGGATACAGCCCATTGCCAAATCCTTAGGGCCTCCCGGTATAAAGGGTACAATCTGGTTCCCCCTTGTTTGTTGATGTACCAGACCACCGACATGTTGTCTGTCTGGATAGCAATTGTGCCTGGAGGGAGAGAGTCGTGAAAGTGTTGCAACACTAGGAACACCGCTCTCTGCTCTATGACATTTATATGCAGGTGCGTTTCCATGAATGACCAAGTGCCTTGGACCGTCTTTCCCTGAAATAGCTCCCCCACCCTATCAGGGAAGCATCGGTGGTCACTGTGGCTGTGGGTTGGGGAAGAACGAAGGGGCGTCCTATTATCACTTGGTCACTGTGCAACCACCAGCTGAGATCTTTCTTGCAAAGATTGGCTAACCGGATCTCGTGTGACATGGGTAGTTGCTGGTACAACCATTACGCGAAAAGTAACCACTGGAGAATTCGCATGTGCATGCGGCCTAACAGAACTGCTATCAAAGTGGCTGCCATTGTGCCTAAGAACTGTAGTATTTGGGACGCTGGAGCTCTGTTGTGGACTAAGAGCCTGGATAATTGGTCTTTTAGAGTTGTGATTCTTGATTGGGGCAACCTGATCCTTGTGTTGATGGTGTCTAGTTCTGCCCCTATAAATGTAATATGCTGCAAGGGCGATAGCGCAGATTTTTCTAAATTGAGGGTAATACCCAACTGGGAGCAAAGGTGCATGGTGTAGTCTCTTGCTAGGATTAGTTGATGCCTGGAGGTAGCGGTGAGGAGCCAGTTATCCAGATATGGAAACACTCGGAATCCCAACCGTCTCAGGTGAGCCATGACCACTGCCATACATTTGGAGAACACCTGGGGGCTGTGGTGAGACCAAAGGGCAGGGCTCTGAATTGATAATGACTGGCCCCCAGCCGGAAACGCAGGTGATCTCTGGATGATCTGTCCATTTTGATGTGGTAGTAAGCATCCTTGAGATCTATAGAGCACATCCAATCACCCATTGCTAGGAACGGGAGAATCGACTGCAGCGTGACCATCCGGAACTTTTCCTTCTTGACGAAGGTGTTGAGTTTGCTGAGGTCTAGTATGGGCCTCCAGTCCCCTGTTCTCTTTGGAACTAACAAGAACCTTGAGTAAGTTCCGGATCCTATTTGGTCTGCCGGGACTGGCTGGATGACTCTTTTGTCCAGCAGCTTTTGGATTTCTACGGCTGCTAGTTTTCTCAGACTGGGTGGTACGTCTGGGATCCTTGCACATATAGATGGGGTTTTTATAAAGGGAATGTAATAACCTCTGGTAATGACACTTTTTACCCAAGAGTCTGTTGTAATGTTTAGCCAGGTGTCAGGGTATAAAGCCAAGCGACCCCCGACTGCCTCCAGAGTAGGACAGCCAGGCTTCCTTTCAGGAACGCTGATAGGGCTTACCAGAGAACTGATCCCCGTCACCCTGGTTCTGCGGACCGCCTCTGCCGTTTGGACAGCGTCTTCCATTTCTGCCCCCTCCTCTGCCTCTAGAGGGGGTATCGGTAGGTGTGTTTTGGAAAGCTCCTTGAGGTTTTCGGAACCACATTTTTCCACTTTGTTGCCCTTTGGGGTACGGTCTAGTTGGAGTGGAAAAACGGACCCCTACAGCAGACAGAGTCTTCCCTTCCTGTTCACACCTAGTAAGTGTCTCCTTAACTTTGGGTCCGAACAAGGCGGACCCGTCGAATGGGGTATTGACAAATGAAGATTTAAAGGCTTCCGCAAAGGAGCAAAGGCGCATCCAGGATTGCCTCCGCAGAGCTATTGCTGAGCCTGCTGCCCTACTCGATCCATCGGCCGCATATGAAATGAGGCGCATGGATGAATTTACTACTGAATTAAGGGTGTTGAGTTGTGCAGTCACCTTTTCCGAGACTGCATCAGCTGTATTACCCTGAACAGCATCTCCCAGCTCTTTTAGGAGATCTCGTTGAAGGCGGGTAAAATGTGTCAGATAGTTGAGCAACCTCATGGAAAATGCCGCAGAACTAAATATGCATTTCCCATATCTGTCCATCATCCTAGAATCTCTATTAGGAGGATGGACAGCAGAAGAGGTTTCCGACATCTCTTTCTTGGTGGCCGCCGCCACCACCATGGCATCAACTGGGACTCCTTTTGTAAGAAAAGCCTTGTCAGTGGGGGAAGTAATAAATTTATTGGGCTTCCGTGGAACTGGTTCCACTGAGTCAGGGGATTCCCACGCCCTTCGAGCAACCAGTTCCATCAGCTCATCAAAGGGCGGAGTAACCCAGGAGGTGGATGGTTGAAGGCCAGAAGGCCTTCAGGAGGACCGATTCGTCCTCAGAAGGGGCAAGGGACTGCCAATCATCCCTCTGCCTTAAGATTTCCAATATGTCTGCGAAGGAGACATCTTCTGAGGGGGACCGTGGGGACCCTTCTGATTCCTCCAAGTCGGTATCTGATGTTAGAGATTCCTGTGGGGAATCCAAGTGTCTCCACTTGCATAATCTCTTCCTAGGGACTTCATCGGTGGGGGCATCCGGTGAGGTTCCTAGAGAGGAGGGAACACTCAATGGGGATACCTGAGGCCCTGGATCTCGACGCTTTGTGGGGATCTGCGGGGAAGAGGTAGAACGAGGCCCCTTGGGGGAAGGGGAAGACAGATCCGAGGAGGTAGTGGTCTTGGCAGCCATGACCTTCCTCATGGCATCGAAGGCACCAGAATCCCGGTCTGAGAAGTCCATTGGCTCTGAAGAGACCGACAACTCTCCCCGGACCGAGACCCTCTGCTCCAATCCAGAGGATGGAGCTGAGGCCACCTGCGCCGAAGCCCCAAGTGGAAGAGTCGGAACCGAAGTATCGGTTCGACTCTCCGCAACGGAGCCGGCGAGGGACTGTCGGCCCTGAGATTCCTCGGTCAGGACCGAAGAGATCAAGGTCGATGGAGCCGAGGGAGGAGGATCAAACCTCGGCTCCAAGGGTTCTACCAATATCGGTTCCATCTGACCCGGCTCCGAACGCTTGACTGGCTTCGGAGGAGGAGGTGGAGAAGCCATGAAGGGCATTTCAGGCTTCGAAGTCGAGTGGCTCGAAGCAGGTAGCATTTTGGCCAGGTCCGGGTTCTCTAAGAGCCTCTTAATCACTCAGTCCAGATCCACATCGGAAAGCCTGGAAGAATGAGTCGAGGGATGGGTCGAAGGGGCCGAAGATGGGACCAATTGAAGGAATGGAGACTGAGGGGTCTTCAATATCGGTTCCACAAGTGGACCCCGAGGCAAGGACTCGATACACGGCTCTGAGGGCTCTGAAGCCGATGCACGGACCATGCTAGAGGAACTCGGAGCCGATGACTTGGGCTCCGAGGATCCTTTGGAAGACTTCGACCCCTTCAAAGCCTTGGAAGAGGTGTCAGCCTTACCTAAAGAAACCTGAAATTCAGGCTTCAGGAGTCCTCTACCCACCAGTTTCCTTCACCTTTCCAGGAGGACCCTGGCGCTAAAGGAATGGCAGATACAGCACACCTCTTGTAGGTGTACCAAGCCTAAGCAGTAGACACAGGTGGAGTGATGGTCTGTAACAGACATTTTCTGACCACACACACACCTTTTAAACCCTGATTTTTGTTTTTCTGACATGGTTTAACAATAACAACCCTAAACACTATTATAGGTAAAGATTTGTATAAATGTATATATCTCAACAGTCTACAAATCACATCTAAATATTAAAGTTTTAACAGTCTAATAAACTATACTCCTATAAGCTAAGGTATATATATATATAAAAACTCAGCAAATAGATTACAGGAATAATCCAAACACCAAAATGAATTAACTAGTTTAATAAAGTTTATTCATACAGGTAGAACTTTTATAGTTAATGGTAGGAAGTATCAAATTAAATACAACTTAAACTGTAATTCAAAAATGATAGTGTACATTGCTATGTGTTGCTCATGTCAAGCATATTATATCGGTAAAACGGAGCGACGTCTCTGAGATAGAATTTACGAGCACACTTATGCAATGGGAATTAGCAAAATGGAAAATGCCCTTGCTAGACATACTGCTACACATGCAGGACATAGTTTCATGTTTAAAGCAATAGACCAGATTCAATATAATATTCGAGGTGGTCCGTTGAACTTATTATTGGAAGAATGTGAATTATGTTGGCAAATAAGGCTTAATGCCTTTACTGAACCAGGACTGAATGACCATTGTAATATTTCATGTCTCCTTAAACTAAAAAGTTTGACAAGATAGCGAATTAATAGTATTCTAAAATTTTATATATACAATACTAAATTTGTACTTCATATAGTAATTTTTGACTGTGTACTATAAGAACTGTACAATTTTATTACAATTATAATTTTTGCAAGCTCAGAATTAGTATAAATATCTGTAATCGCGGTGACCATGTGCTTTTATGTTTTACGTTTATATAGATATTTTTATATGTTGTGATTTAAATGGTATTTTTAACAGACTTTATTAACAAGTACTTTTTTATGTTATTGCTTTTACAACTAGTGAATCAATGCACCATGCAGATTGATCATGTGACTCTTTGCGTTTTTAAATAATGATCTCGCTTTTTGTGAGAATGTAATCTGAAGAAGTTACCCCATTGGGAGGTGACAAAAAACGCTTTATTAAACTAGTTAATTCATTTTGGTGTTTGGATTATTCATGTAGTCTATTTGCTGAGTTTTGTCTAAGTTTTTGCTGATATATATAAAAACTACCACTCTAACTGTATATACATATATATGTATATATATATATATATATATATATATATATATATATATATATATATATATATATATATATATATATATATATATATATATATATATATATATATATATATATATATATATATATATATATATACATATATATATATATATATATATATATGTATATATATATATATATATATATATATATATATATATATATATATATATATATATATATATATATATATATATATATATATATATATATATATATATATATATATATATATATATATATAATATATATATATATATATATATATATATATATATATATATATATATATATATATATATATATATATATATACATATATATATATATATATATATATATATATATATATATATATATATATGTATATATATATATATATATATATATATATATATATATATATATATATATATATATATATATATATATATAATAATATATATATATATATACATATATATATGTATATATATATATATATATATATATGTATATATATATATATATATGTATATATATATATATATATATATATATATATGTATGTATATATATATGTATATATATATATATATATATATATGTATATATATATGTATATATAATAATATATATATATATATATATATATATATATATATATATATATATATGTATATATATATATATATATATATATATATATATATATATGTATATATATATATATATATATATATATATATATATATGTATATATATATATATATATATATATATATATATATATATATATGTATATATATATATATATATATATGTATATGTATATATATATATATATATATATATATATATATATATATATATATATATATATATATATATATATATATATATATATATATATATATATATATATATATGTAAAACAACACACACAAAAACGGCTGACAGAGCCCTGTCACGCCCAAAGAAAGGCTTAAGACCTTGAAGAAAAAGGAACTATTAAATGGTTCTAGCAATCTAAACTAACCTGAGTCCTAACACTATACTATTAAACACTCTACTATATATAATAGTTAAACAAGATTTTTTGAAGAAAAAATTAGATATAATAGAAATTTAAAGTCACTGGCCCGAGCTAACTCTGATGAGCTGTTGATCCGTTGCAGCGGCAAACTAGATTTGGGGATTATTAGTAGGGCATCATGGGATATTCACTGGGTCTCGAGCTTCTCTGAGAGTCTGAGCTTGAAAAGCGGCCAATTCGGATTCAGCAATGTGGAAAACAGAGTCATGGACGAGTCCATTGAACCAGAATTTAAATTCCATCCCTCAACTTTTATGTTACCTATGAATAAACATGTCGATAGTTTTGAAAAATGCATTCTTAAGGAACTGCATTTTGGTTTTAACAAACAAGATTTTTCCCTTCCAAATAACCTTACTTTGGCAGAGATGTAAATATTGGATAAACTATGAAGGGATAGAAATCTAGTTATTATTCAAACTGACAAAGGTGGGTCTACAGTAGTGATGGATTGGTCCATGTATGTTGCTGAAGCTAACAGGCAGTTACAAGATGGTAGATTCTATACGGCAATGTCTATTGATCGCACATCTCGATTTAAGGTTGAAATTGATGAGTTTTTGGATACTGCCATGAGGGGATTATTTGTGATAAAACTTGTTTCTATCTTAAAGTTAAAGATCCATTGTCACAATATTTGTATCTCCTTCCCAAAATACATAAAAACATTAGTAATCCATCAGGGCGACCCAAAGTTTCATGAAGGGGCTCTTTAACAGAGCCACTTTCTATTTGACAAACTATCTGAAACCTTTATTAAAGGCAGTTAGGGCTAGAATACAGGATACAATGGAATTTCTTAACATCATATTGGACACTCAATTAGAACTTGGGTGGTTGATGTGTACCCTTGATGCTACATCGTTGTATACCAGCATTCCCCATTGGGCCGGCCTTATGGCTTTGGAATTTTGGTTGGGTGAGTTATCACTGTATAGTCCAGGGTTTAATACTTTGCTTTTATGTTTGACAGAGCATGTTCTTACAAAGAATGCTTTCTGTTTCATTGGAAACTGTTATCTACAACTTAAGGGCACAGCTATGGGTGCTTCATTTGCACCCATTTTACCCCAATTTATTCATGGGATATTTTGAGCATATGATGATCTATAACAACAGTCACAATATATTCACTGAAGAAACTGATATTTGGAGGCGGTTTTTGGATGACTGCTGGATGATCTGGAAATCTGATACTATATATTTACAAGAGTTTGTTCAATACCTGAATGAAAAGAAATGGGGTATTCAATTTACTGTGAATTTTGATATGCAATCTATGCGTTATTCACTTTACAGTGAATTTTGATATGCAATCTATCTCTTTTCTTGATGTGATGTTGAACAGAGAGCCAGATGGTACTCCGGCAAGTTCAGTTTTTTGGAAACCTTACCATTCTAATACTTTGTTGCATGCATCCAGCTGTCATCCAAAACACATTATTCAGAATATTCCCAAATCTCAATATATGGGAACTCGGCGTATATGCTGTACTAACCATGATTTTTCATATTTCAACACACAGTCGACATCTCGTTTCATAGAACGTGGTTATCCGTCAACATATTTATTGAAAACCAGTAATGAAGTCAGCAAGATTCCTAGGAAGGAATTACTTACAAACCACAGTCAGAGGCCCAATTCGGACCTTAAAATTAGATTTGTAATCACATTTGCTAGGAACACAAATCAGTTCATGAATGTGGTACAACATTGGGACATACTTTTAGCAGATGATCAGTTATGTGAATTGTTGGATAACAGATGTTCATTCTCCTTTCGCAGAGGGTGGGCATTTCAGTTTTTATAAACATCACCCCCATTCCACCAACATGATTCAAAAAACATTAGCTGGAATAAATGGACAGGGTGTTTCTCCTGCAGTCAATGTACTTTTTGCAAATACATTGTTAAAACCAAAGAATTTACCAGTAAAAAAATACGCCTTGTATTTTTCAGATAAATACACTTGCCAACTGCAGCAGTGATTAGGTTGTTTATCTTGCTGTATGCATCTGTTTAGCATTTTATATAGGCCAGACCACAAGACCCATGAAGCTACACATTTCTGAACATCTCAGCAATGTCAGGAACAAAGTTCTTAATAATGCATTATATAAACACACCACTGGCCATGACACTGCTAAATTTCAATTTATTATAATTGACAAGGTGTGTGGTCACAAATTCTCTAAGGCTGGTTGTCATGATATACTTAATAAGAAAGAGAAGGCTTGGATAGTGAGATTGGGGGGATTATTCCCACCTGGTCTCAATGATCATTTATAATAATATTAATAACAATATTTTTTATGTTCTGTTAAGATATTTTTATTTTTTCACTTTTACTTTTGTGGGTGCAATCTGACTGTTGGTAATAGCTTTGTCATTGCCTATAAATAGACCAATGATCAGAGTTGTATTTATACATTGATAAAGGCCTTTGGCCGAAACTGTTCTGCAACTGTGGAGACTTATTAAAAGTGTTTTTACTCCCATTTGTGTGCTGGCTGCTGCTTTGACAATTTGATTGCCTTTTCCAGCCTTTGCACCAACTGTGTGAGTGGAGGGTTTGTTCGTTGGAATTACTGCAGGTTCTGAAACACCTTTGACTACTAATGTTCATTTTTCTTCCTCTCTGGATGCAGCCAGCGTTTCTAGTGACAATGGCATGACTGCTGTATCTAACTCACAAGTTGTGAGACCTAAGACCATAATGTCCTTGCCAAATGATAAATTTGTTGCTTTAAACTTGCCTCTTCCCACAGGGAATATCAGGAGGAGGCAGAGATCGAAGGGAGGAAGCATCAGAAACATTCAAGTGGACAACTGAACATTCCTTCAATCAAGCAGTTTTGGAGCACAGTGAAGGACAACTGGTACACAATTTATCATATGTTTCTTTAACTGATGTTCAATTACAAGTCCTTGACAAAGGACTTTCTTTTATACCTACAGCTAAGTACTGTTTTTAATGGTGTGATGGTAGATCTGATGTTGTTCTGTCGTAATTTGATGTTGAATTGTTTTCTGATTCTTCTTTGCAACCTTCTGTATTGAGGAAACCAAGTGTATTTTGTCCTGATTTTCATCCTTTAATAAAAGCATTTTTGCAAATGTGTGAGCATGATTTATTACAGTATTATAATGATCCAGTAAATATATGTAATAGGTTTTATAACCTTACAGCTACTGAATTTTCTGCTCTACAACAGTTAAAAGCTAATGAGGACATTACTATTTCCCCATCTGATAAAAGGGGAGCTATAGTGATTCTTAATCGTAAAGATTATATAAAAATATGACTTTAAGTAAATGTAATAGGTTTTATAACCTTAGAGCTAGTGAATTTTCTGCTCTACTAGAGTTACAAGCTAATGAGGAAATTATTATTTTCCCATCTGATAAAGTGGGAGCTATAGTGATTCTCAACCGTGAAGATTATATAAAAAATATGACTAATGTTGTCAGATAATAGTACTTACAGACTCACTAATCTTACAGAGATACAAAAACATATAAATAATATTTATTGTGAGTTATTTGACTGTATGGCTTCCAGGTATTACAGTAAGGGGTTATAGGACTTCTGTATTGTTGAGAAACTCTTAATACCCCTTATAAAGGGCTTACCTAAAATCCATAAATCTTTATCTGACCCACCCTATAGGCCAACTGTGGCAGGGCGAGCTTGAGCCACAGAGCCCATATCCATTTATTTAGAAAAAAACTCTACATCCTTTATTAATAAAGTCATCCACTATTATAAAAGACACACAGCATTTTCTTACTATGTTGTATGGTAAGTTACAGAAGGTGCCATTGTGTGCTAGAGATACGTTAGTTGCTATGGATCTATGTTCATTATTTACATACATACCAAATGATGTAGGCATCCAATATATGAGAGATTTCTTGCAAGGACATTGCGATTTTGACAATGGATGCATACAGACTATCTGTATGTTGATGGAACTGGTGCTTGATAATAATGTATTGGTGTTTTAAGGGAAATTTTATATTCAACAATATCGAGTGGCCATGGGCACATCATGTGCCAACTCCTATCCTAATATTGTAATGGCACAATGGAAAGATACTGTGTTGTTGAATAATGTTAGTTATAGTAGAAATTTGTTACATTATAGTTGTGTTGTGGATGACATTTTTTATCGAGAGGTTCCAAAGAACTATCTGAGCAGTTTCTTTTTTAATGAGAGTACCTCTTTCTTGAAGTTTACTACACGTACATCTATTTATGAGACTGATTTTTTACATGTCAAGCTAACAAGAGAAGGGCATGTTTGGCACACTCAGGTTTACAGGAAAGAATGCAGGAAGAATAACCTCTTATCATGCTCTGGTATGCATCCTACATATATATTTAAAAATATTTTGAAAGGACAGGCTCTATATACTTCTAGACTTACCACCAAAGATAAAAAGAAGTTATGTACCTACCATAACGTTCCATGTTAGTTGTCTTCTTCTCGCCTTCTTTCTTGCTGGTTGGGTTCGGAGCTGATCCTTGGCTCCGACTTGGCCATCTTCAAAAGCTCGAGAGCTGCTTACTGGCTCGAGGCCCCCCTATATCCCATGATGCCTGGCGCTAGATACCCAGAGCTCATTTGGTAAGTCTAACTGCAGACATAATAATAAAGGAATCCTATCCTAGAATGCATAAATCCTACTGGAGAGACTACTAGTCAGAAAGGAACAGCCAGAGAAGACTCGGCCAGTGAAAAATCAAGAAGAACTCTTCTCGGTCCACTAGGATAGGGGGATGGAGGGTGGGACGCAAGAGAGAAGGCGAGAAGAAGACAACTAACATGGAACGTTATGGTAAGACATAACTTCTTTATGTTAAGTTGTATCTCGCCTTCATTCTAGCTGGATGGGACAGTGTCCCTAGCACCTAAATCCTGGGTGGCTCATCGGAAAAGACTTCAGAACAGTGGAACCAAAGTCAGCTCTGCTCCTGGAAACCAAATCCAACTTGTAATGCGAAATGAAAGTATGTGGGTTGGCCCATGTAACCGCAGTGCAAATAGATTCCATGGGCAACCTAGCCTAAAAGGCCACCAAAGTAGCTAAATCTCTGGTGGAGTGACCTTTTGGTTTAACTGGCAATTTTTTATTCCTCAGTTGATATATGAATGTGATGATAGAAGTCAACCACCTGGATAAGGTTACTTTAGAGACCGGAAGACCTTGTTTACCTACTGCATAAGACAGGAAAAGTTGATCTGATTTTCTAATGTCCTTGGTTCTATGCAAATAAAAGCATAGCTGCCTGTGAACATCTAACTGATGCAACTTATATTCCGCCCTGTTGGAGTGGTTAGGGAAATACACAGGAAGGTCTATGGACTGATTCAAGTTACTCTTTGAAAAGACCTTAGGAAGGAAGGACGGATTAGTCCTAAGAGCAACCCTGT
The DNA here is from genome assembly GCF_019279795.1 of Protopterus annectens. Classification (NCBI taxonomy): domain Eukaryota; kingdom Metazoa; phylum Chordata; order Ceratodontiformes; family Protopteridae; genus Protopterus; species Protopterus annectens. The sequence continues at coordinate 69,997,688 of NC_056734.1, forward strand.
CATTGTTGAACACGAGGTATGGGATACGAATAGAAAGAGCCTGTAGTTCCGAAACTCTTCTGGCTGAAGTAACAGCTACCAGAAAAAGGGTTTTCCAAGATAAGAACTTCAATGAACAAGAAGCTGCAGGTTCGAAAGGGAGCAAAATTAGAGAAGCTAAAATCAAATTTAGATCCCACGGTGGTGGAGGATCTCTCACTGGGGGCCTGAGCAGAGTGGTTCCTTTGAGAAAGGCTTTACACAGCTTATGAGACGTGATATTGTTTTCCGACAGGCCAATGTGAAAATTTGATATTGCAGCTAACTGAACTCTAATTGTAGCGGAAGCGGACCCAGCATGGAATAGTTCCGCAAGAAATTCCAAAATGTAGTGTACAGGGGCTGAAAAGGGGTCTATACTTTTAGCCTCTGCCCAGGAAGAAAAACGTTTCCACTTACTAGCGTAAGTTTTTCTAGTCATAGACTTGTGTGATGACAAAATGATTTTGCGCACAGAGGGGGAGATATCTGGAAGCCTGGCTAAAGTTGGAAGTGGAGCAACCAAGCTGTGAGCTGGAGAGAGCGTAGGGATTGGTGCAGCCCGCCAGATTGATGAATCAGGAGGTCTGGAACTAGGTCCAAAGTCCAAGGCTGCTCGAGAAGACAGCGATGCAGGAACGGGAACCATATTTGTCGAGGCCAGTAAGGAGCAATGAGGATCATTTTGCAACCCAACATGGTAGCTTTCTGAATTAGCTTTGGGATTATGGGAAAAGGAGGGAATGCATAAAGAAGTCCCTGAGGCCAATCGTGGACTAGAGCGTCTCTGGGAGAGTGCCCGGGAAGTGGAAGGAGAGAGAAGAAATTGCTGCACTTGCTGTTGAAGGGAGTTGCAAAAAGGTCGCAGCAAGGTTGGCCCCATTTGAGGAAGATTTGGTCCGCAACTACCTGGTTCAGAGACCACTCGTGAGGCATGAGAATTGCTCTGCTCAGTCTGTCTGCTATGATGTTGGACCTCCCAGGGATGTGAGTTGCAATCAGAAACTGTTGGGAAGAGATCGCCCACTGCCAGAGTCTGAGTGCTTCTCGGCATAAGGGGTAGGACCTGGTTCAGCCCTGCTTGTTGATGTACCACACTACAGACATATTGTCCATTTGAATTGCAATGGTCCCGGTAGGAAGAGAGTCCTGAAGAGCCTGCAACGCTAAGAGCATGGCCCTCATCTCCAAGACATTTATGTGCAGATGGTACTCGTGAGGTTGCCAGGTGCCTTGGACTGTTCTGCCCTGATAATGCCCCCCCCACCCGATCAGGGAGGCGTCCGTGGTCACCGTAGCAACTGGAGGGGGGAGAACAAATGGTCTGCCGTGGAGCACTGATGTGGAGACCATCCACCACGCAAGGTGCTTCTTGCATGCTTGTGTGATCATAATCATGTAAGACATGGGAAGCTGCTGGAAGGACCATTGGGTGAAAAGAAGCCACTGGAGAATCCTCATGTGAAAACGAGCTAGAGGGACAAGTATGATCGCTGCTGCCATGAGACCCAGAGTTTGAAGGACAAACCTGGCTTGAATTATTTTGCATGCTAATAAAATCTTCACATGCTGACGAATCACTAACACCCTGTCTGGTGGGAGGCTCGCTAACATGTCTTTGGTATTTAAATTTGTGCCTATAAAGGTGACAGATTGACAGGGTGACAATGCAGACTTTTCGAAATTTATTGTGATACCTAGCCTGGAGCAAGTGTCGATAGTGCAGTCTCTGGCTCGCAGAAGGTGATGTCTGGTGGTAGCAGTGAGGAGCCAGTCGCCGAGATATGGAAACACCTGGAATCCTTGACGTCTCAGGTGAGTGGTAACTACTGCCATACATTTGGTAAACACCCTGGGGGCTGTGGTGAGACCAAAGGGCAGAGCTCTGAACTGATAATGGCTGGCTCCCAGCTGGAAGCGAAGGAATCTTCTGGAGCGTCTGTCCATTTTGATGTGGTAGTACGCATCCTGAAGATCTATAGAGCACATCCAATTGTCCTGACCCAGGAAGGGCAAAATGGACTGTAGTGTGACCATCCGGAACTTCGTCCTTTGTACAGACCTGTTCAGTCTGCTGAGATCCAGAATGGGTCTCCAGTACCCTGTCTTTTTTGGTACCAAAAAGAACCTTGAGTAAATTCCGGATCCTTGTTGGTCTGCTGGGACTTGCTGGATGGCCCTTTTTCTTAGCAGTTTTGAGACTTCTTGAACTGCTTAGTCCCTTAGATTGGGTGGAACATCTGGAAGGGACTTGTTTGATCTTAAGGGGGCATGAATGAAGGGAATTCTGTAGCCTCCGGTTATGACGGACTGTACCCATTTGTCTTGTGTTATGTCTTGCCAGGCTCTTGGGTACAGCAATAATCTTCTCCCGACTGCCTCCAGAGGTGGGCAGCCGGGCAACCCTTCAGGGATGCTGGAAGGGCTTCTAAGAAAAAGATTCTCTGCTGCCCTGATTTTGCGGACCCCCTCTGCCACGAGGGCGGCATCTGTTATTGCTCCCTCCTCTGCCCCTGGATGGGAACTCACCACGTGTGTCCGGCAAGGCTCCCTGGGATTTCCAGAACCACATCTTTCCACTCTTCTGACCCTTGGGATATGGTCCGGAAGGAGTGGAAAAACGGACTCCTACGGCAGAGAGTCTTGCCTTCCTGCTCACACCTGGTAAGGGTATCCTTCACCTGTGATCCAAAGAGAGAGGAACCATCAAAAGGGGTGTTGGTGAAAGACACTCTGAAAGGTTCCGCAAAGTTACATAGCCGCATCCAAGCATGCCTCCTTAGGGCCACGCCTGTGCCTGCGACTCTACTCACACCATTGGCTGCATAGGAAATGAGCCTCATGGAGGAGTTTACCACTGAATTAAGAGTCGCCAGCTGGGAGGCTGCCTTAGCCTGGGCCCCCTCAGCTGATGGATCTTGGAGGGTATCTCCAAGCTCTTTCAGGAGATCCCTCTGAAGACGGGTAAAGTGACACAGGTAAATCAGGGACCACATGGAAAAGGTCGCTGAAGAGAACATCCGCTTCCCATATCTGTCCATTGTCCTGGACTCCTTGTTAGGGGGATGGACAGATGAAGTTTCAGACAACTCCTTCTTTGTGGCTGCCGCTACCACCATAGCATCACAGGGGACACCTTTGGTCAAGACTGTTTGTCCTGCGGTGCAGTAATGAATTTGGCAGGTCTTCTAGGAGTTGGTTCCACTGTGTCTGGAGCCGTCCACGCCTTCCGAGCCACCACAGACATCAGTGGGTCGAAAGGCGGAGACACCCAGGAGGTGGAAGGTCAGGATCCAAACGCGTCCAGGAATACCGACTCATCCTCGGAAGGGCTTAGGGCAGTCCAGTTCTCCCTCTGCCTAAGCATCTCAAGGATGTCTGAGAAGGAGACATCTTCAGAGGGGGATCTGGGGCACCCTTCCGATTCCTCTAAGTCGGTATCCGATGTGACACACTCGGGGGAGTCAACATGCTTCCTCTTGCATTTCCTCTTGTGAGGTGGCTCCTCTGAATGATCAGGGGAGGCCTCGGAAGAGGAGGATACACCCAAGGGAGTGTCCTGGAGCAGTGGATCCCCACACTTGGAGTCTTGAAGAGGGGCAGAGGGTGACGCAGGCACCCTAGGGGGAGGAGCCGATGGGGTTGATTGTGGGACTGACTAGGGGGCCAGTACACTCATCACCTCGAAGGCATCCCTGCCTGGACGCAGGGAAGGCTCCAGTTCCAAAGAAACCAGAACCCCTCCCCACACCGAGGGGGATGGCTGCAAGGCAGATGTGGGAGCCGAGCTCACCTGAGTCGAAGCCCCGAGGGGGAGAGCGGGGTTGGACAAGGGTCCAATGCCACTCGGCCCCTCGGAGCAGACGAGGAAGTCTCGGCACCCAGATCCCTCCAGGGAAGGTACCATGGAAGGGATCGGAGCCAACGACGGAACCGAAGGAGATGGTATTAGAGCTGAAGGTTCCACGACTCTGACCCCAACGAACTCCGGCTCCGAGCTCATAGGATGAGTCGGAGGAGGAATATCTACGGAGCCAACACCTGATGAGGGGGGCTAGACAACATTTTGGCTAGGGCCTGCGATTTTAACAGCCTACTGACCACTCTTTCCAAGTCATGGTCCGAAAGTCTAGAGGACCGAGAAGAGTGGGATGAGCGATGATTACACTCTGATTGGAGCAGAGACGACTTTCGGAGCCGAACATATCGACTCCAGAGAAGGAGACCTGGATCTTTTTCGACTCTCAGACGGCTCCAAAGAACGTGTCGGAGCCCACTGGGTGGGAGGAATATCGGTTCCAGCCAGAGCCGAGATGGATTGTATGGCTTCACCCAATGATTGCTCCGAACTGGGAGTCGAAGGTTTAGGTGGCATGGAAGATTTCATGGACTGGGCCTTTGCCGGTGAATCTTGGGGTTTAAGCAAACCCCTCAGAATCAATTTGTTTTTGCGCTTCTGCAGGACTCTTGGACTGAAAGCATGGCAAATCGAGCAAGTGTCCTGCAGGTGCACGGCGCCCAGACAATAAACACAAGGTTGACCATCTGTCAGAGACATCTTCTGACAGCATGAGTCACACTTCTTGAATACGGACGGTTTAGGATCCTTGGACATCCTGGAAGAAAACCAAGGACAAGAAACACACACAGAAGGTTAAGTACTAACCAGTAAAAATTGCAGACTACAGTTACCACAACCAAAAAACTACAAGCAGTACTACAAACACTACAGATAGCTATCACTAAACACTAACAGTGATACTAAGGAAATTATTTTATATATATATATATATATATATATATATATTTTTTTTTTTTTTTTTTTTTTTTTTGAGGTAAGGAAAGAGAGAGAAGGGGAGGGGAATCTCTCTAACTTAAATGAGTTTCTTGGGGAGAAGTAATCGGGATCTAGAGAAAACTAACTACAATACAACAGTCTGATCTAACGACTAATTCTACACTAAAAACTAACAGTTTTGACATGAAAAATAGAATAATAATAAAGTTTTATACGACCTGAGCCAGTAGAACAACCTCGCAACAGAAGCGGCAAACGAGATCTGGGTATCCAGTGCCAGGCATCATGGGATATAGGGGCATCTTGAGCCAGTAAGCAGCTCTCGAGCTTTTGAAGATGGCCGAGTCGGAGCCAAGGATTGGCTCCGAACCCAACCAGCAAGAATGAAGGCGAGATAGACAACTTAAAATTACAATGTTCCAGCAAATAGCCTTATTAAAGAAAAAGTTTAGGGATAGAAGCTATACTGAGGCTGAATGCGATGAACATTTACAAATGGCCCATAGGGAAAGGGAAGGTAGAGGTAAACCTTATTTCTCAGAAAGGAATATGCCACCGGTTAACAGGATAGATGGTTATCGCAAAAAAGAATGTAGATTATGTCTACCTAATACCTCTGACAATAAGAAAGTTATGGCTATTATTCATAAGAACTGGCATGACCTAACAGCAAATAGTGGGCTACAGCAAGTTGTGGGGGCATATCCTAAAGTTATTTATAAAAATTTGAAATCACTAAAACATAGGCTCTGCCATAGAACTGGCATGGTAACCAGCAAAACTATTTCTAAGAGACAAGGAACATTTGGTTGTTGACATTGCCAGTTTTGCAAGTATATTGTCAATAAGAACATTTTATACATCCTGATACAAATAAAGAATATTTTTAAGCATTATGCTGATTGTTCAACTGCTAATGTTATATATTTAGCTCAATGTGTTTAATGTTTTAGTTTCTATGTTGGCATGACTACTAGACCATTATCAGGAAACACATATATCACAGTAACACTACAGACACCAGAAGTGCTGTTGCGAAACATATTGTTGAAGAAGGTACCATTCATAGATTTGTATTTTTCACCATAGAAATCTTGCCAAGCACTATACAGTTGGGGAATAATAGGAACGCACTTGAAAAGACAGAGCAAAAATGGATTGTTTTGCTACAAGCTGACAAGTTTTATTTTTTCTGTTGTTTGTTTTTTGAACATTTAAGTAGACTGATGAGTGTTTATATAGTACTTAAAGTTTTTCATTGCAAACTTCACATAAGGTGTATACTTGTTAACTATGTGGATGGCAGGAATGTTTCAGCCTTTGTTGATGCAGTCCTACATTAAATTTCCCAAAACATCAGTATATTTGCAAAAGCATGATGAAATGCTTTATGTATGATGCATATTACACTGTTTAGATATCTATAATATATGTCTTACTTATTATATCTGAGATCTATTATATAAGCTGTGATTGGAACATACTAAAATATACTTATTTTACTAAAGTGTTAGGTTACTTTAAATAACTTGGTTTCCACTAATTATTTAATTGGAGGGAAAAAGTTGCTAGCAGTGATTGGTTTAACAGTGTTTAATATGTTTAGGCTTGTGATAAAATTTTATGTCTGATAAAGCACAGGGGTACTACTCGAAAGTGCTTACATGTTTTTTACTAAATAAATTGTTTGCTTTTATGCCATTTGTGTCCTTTGCCTGCTTGAATTTCTTGCACCTATTATACATGACAACTTATTTGAATGTGTACTTTCAGATTTTGTGTGACATGCACACGCTGTTTGGGAGGTAGTTGTTTTTTGTCATCTCCATTTCAACCTATGTTACATTTTTCAAGACTTTTTGTTCTAATAAACACCCTCAAAATAAATGAATAAATAAAATTAATAAATAAATACATCCTCAAAACAATTCATAACACATTAACTTAGAACAAACACATAAAACTATGTACAACTTCAAAAAAATGAAGTTTAGCCATCCATATATGAACAACTGCCCCAAATCAACTGCACCCGCAAGGATTACCTAACCTAAAATTAAGCTTAACCATGCTAAAGCCATTGTTACAAACTGTGCTCTCACCTACACTGATTGGTGTTTGTTCTTTTCTAATCCCCATTCCCCTCCCAGATGTGAAAAACAGATGGTATGGTTTCAGAAACATTAACTTTTAGTTTTAAGAAAAAGTACACTGGCTATAATAAATCAAAATTGTAGAATGCTCTATTAAATGCATTGAAGTGTTAAGGCTGCTAGGGAAAACGTTACCTCTTATTCACTTCCAATAATTTCAAACTTTATTTTTACTGAACTTCTTTCCCATGTACCTTCAAATTTTGCATTTCCCTCAGCAAAGAAATGCTCAGAATTCTCAAGATTAACTGCCTGCATCTGCAGACAGCTCATCACCATGGAAACAGTTAGCAGTGAGAAAAAATACAGCTAACAATTCTACAGAAGCATGAAGGAATCTGTCAATTTCATCCAGAACAAAACAGAAGACAGTGAGCAACTGTCTTCAGCTACAAACTTCTTAACTCCCACTGAACATTTGCTAAAGGAAAAAAACATAAGCCAATATCACTGCATATTTAAGGTTTTCATTAGTTTGTCTTGTTTTTAAAGCCTACTTCTTACAAAAAAAAAAAACACTTGATTTTAAGATTAATCCAATGGCATTAATGTAGATATTCACCACTGCAAAAATAACAGAAAATACCTCAACTCTACATATAATATAGTCAGTGCACTTTTACACCCCACCCCCACCCTAAGCAGCCCAATATTGAAGCATATTAACTTAAACTTACTTTTGAGCCTTTCTCCTCTTTTCACACTGTAAAGTCTATATTTCTTACAGCCATAATGTTACTTGTTTACTTTAACATTTTTATAACATACAACAAAAAAGATTCACCCCACCTGCACATATAAAATACACCTGACTACATAATACACAAAACTGCTTTACTATATAACATGCAGTTTAAAACATGAATGTTTTATAGAAATACTACTAAAACAAAATTTGTTTTACTTACAATTATTTTTTCTTTTTAGTATTCTTAAACATTAATAACAAAGTGGGGTATGTGCTTTACAGTGTACCCACAAGTCAAGAAAAATATAATCTTTCTCAGTCACTTTGTCTTGCAAAGCCATATTTCATAAATCTGACTGATGAGTTATAATCTTACATTTATTCACTAATTTCAGTGTTGCTGGTCGTCTTCATATTCATCTCTCTCTGCCAACACCAGCCTCTGGTTGAAGTCCAAGGTATTACTGATTCATGTCAACTTTAGCATTTTTTTTCTGTCCTTTGGAACACTAGAAAAGTCTCTCTATGATCTTTATTATCAGAAGAATGAGAAGCAGAGTCCCCCTTCTGTTTGATGGCCCACATTTTGTTTAATAAATATTTGTATTTTCTTCCCTAGCCTGTTGTACAACAAAAAATGTATTTGACACTCTAGGGAAAAAAATCCTTAAGACAGTTGGATACACATGCCTCTCGACATTTAATGATTGCTGGGATAAATTTGTTTCTCTTCAGCCTGGTGTACAGTGAATAATCATTTTCCACAAACACTCTTGTCTCTACTTTTAATACAAAACTGTGGAAGACGGGGAAAGTAAGGATAAACTCTTTCTGTTGGTATGACTGTATCTTTACCAGTACAAGTCGTGGTTGCTTTCTCGTGGGTAGGTTTCGAGCACAGACTCAATGTGTCCTTAGAATTTACAAATCTTTCTGTGGATCACCAGTCCAGTTGCTTATTTGTGATTTCATAAAATGTAGTTTGTTCCTTCCAGTTCCTGGTACAGCAGAAAATTTCAGGTTTTCCCTGCACACTCTCTTCCCATTTTTAATCAGCTCTTCTTGAGAAGTCTCATACTCAGCCAGCCTTTTCTTTATTTCAACATCAGATTTTTGCAGTTTTATCACTTCATCTGAATAGCTGCTTAAAGGGTCTCCTGTTTTTCCAGCCTTTTGTTATTTGAATTGATATACTCCTGCAATGTTTTATTTATTTCAGTCACCTCTGAATACATTTCACTTATCTTTCCTCTAAATTACTGGAAGCCATCTCTTGTACCAAAGCTGAAGCTTGAACTGATTTTTGCTGAACAGATGCAATGTCAATGTTTTTTCTTCACTTTTTCTAGTTAATTTTCTTTCAGGTTCTCTAAAGTTCTTCTTTGTTGGCATCCAGGCAGTGTTCTTACTAGCCAGTAACTTAATTTTACTCAAGCTGGCAGAATTATTAGCTCTTATTTCTTAGTTTCTTTTTTTCACATTAGGAGAGCTGAAATTAAGCTGCTGATCAGTGCGCAGGCATTTGAAGCCCCCCCCCATATACTTATGCACCCTAGTAGTCACACTTGGGTTCATGCAACTCCATTTGTTCCTATACATTCCATAATGTGGAAGAAAACTGTAGCAGGAGGTTGTATGTGAGTCATGTCTACTAATTGCAATTCGAGGAAGGAAACTCCTTCCATTGATCTAGGAAAGGAAAGACAATTTTCTTCATTCCATGGAGAAATATGAAGTCCTGCAATCTATACAGTTTACAGTTTCACTGAGTTTACTGTAATGTATACAGTTTATATGGCATTTGAAGGACATCAAGTAGATATACCATCAGGTTTTCAGCAACTAGTCCTCTTTCATGTATGCTATCAGCTTTACCACAATTAAAGTAAGGAAGAAAAGAAGAGTAAACTCTCTCTATTAGAAAAACTGCAAAACTATGTGCTTTTCAGTCTGCTTGCTTGTTTATTTCTTTTTTTCCCTATCTACCCATACTATCACCGTCGCTTCCTCACCCAGCTTAAGTATTTATTTCCTCACTAGCTGGCCATAGCCACAAAGTAGATCTAATGTCCTCTCTCTACACTGTGGGTATACTATAACACAACCTGGAAAAGGAAATATGCATAGCCTTTGAAATGCTAAAGTGTTCTGGTGCTAGGCTCATGGCTCATATACATTAGATGTACTATAACATTTTAAATATTCCAACACTATGACACTGGTTATGACTGTAATAGTGAAATTTTGAGTTAACAGTAACTGGATATAAATGTGATGTACACAAACTATACTTTACCAGCAAATTTTAAACTTAACGTGCATCAATAAGTTAGGTCATAAAAAGCTTTCCACCAAAAATTAAAAAAGTCTTAGGAAAGGTACCTTGATGAAAAGTCTAATGTGATATTCCTACATGCATTACTAAAAATCCAACAAACACAGAGTATTGAGTGTAGCACCAAACCATAAAGAAATAAAATGCAGTAAATTCCAAAACCAAGACTTTTATAGATAATCCAGCACAATACGAGTCTCTAAATTATTATGTTGAGCACTTTCATACTTGCAAAATCTGTGCTGTAAACTTTATCAAAATATAAAGCACCTGCGCTCAAAGTACCATTTAAATAACTTACTAATCACTCAACAAGCAAAAACACGTAATACACACAAATAAAATAAACATTAATACTAAAGTCTAAAATCAGTATTATTGTAGTTGCGTGAAGTCTGCAGTACAGATTTTGCAGGGACAAAAGCACTCAACATAATAAAAATGAATAGACTTGCATTGTGCTGGATTACCTACAAGGGTGTGGTTTTGGAATTGACTGTTTTACTTCTTGTACCTAGATGCAGATTCAGTGTGTTGGGACATAACAGGGAAGATGCAATAATTTTCTGAAAAATAGATATAATGCATGTATTATGCATTCATATTTGAATATGACAATACAGACTTATTAGTTTATAGCAGCATTATCTTCCCTTGGAGACAAAAATGCAGGATGGGCTCCTTTAAGCTTTTCTTTTTAGCTAACTTTAGATGTTGCTGGTCCAATTTTGAGACCACCATTAAACATAAATAAATGGAAATGACTATACAGCCGATATAAAATTAGATTACATTAGTGAGCCAAAATCCATTAACATAGTCACAAATTATATACTGTCAATGGGAGGAACTTAGATGAGATTCATCAGTTAGCAGCAATTAACAAGATCAACCTGTCCTGCAGCTAATGTGTAATATCTATAATAACTAACAGTAGCAAAGCCCCTGGGAAAATGTATTCCTGGTTGCATTTTAGATCCACTGTTAAAAGACATTCACTGAGAAAATATCTGTGACAAATATATTCACAGAACTCTTCTAATATTGATGCATGCAGTGGGCTATTGTTTGCCATATCTGACAGTCAAACTGCAAAAAAATACCAGCTAGACTGATAAATAAAAGATCAGCAGCTTCTCATGAACTGACATATAGGAATTGACTGAGAAACACAGCAATAGCTGTTCAAGATGACTGAAATCCTGGGCTGCTGGAGAGGACACCTGCAAAAAATATAAACACAAACAAATGAAACCTAGATTTCTTCTGCAGTTTCTCATCTGGTTCTGCTTTGCAAAATTAGGTGGAAAAACAGTTCATTCAGAATAAACAAATCCCATCAACTACAGCAAAACAGAAGAAATGGTTTAATAAGCTGATGAACATTAAGTACTACCAAACTCACTGAGAAGCAAACTTTAAATTGTGTGTACCATATACATAAGATGAAGACTTTGCAGAATATCAGCTTGACGGAACCCAGATGTACCAGTATGAAAACTAGCAAAACATTCTTCTCATCTGCATCAATTCGTCTCCTTATTTTTCTGCATCAATTCATCTCCTTATTTTTCTGCAAGTTCAGGGTACCGACACAACGGGCACAGAAAAGTGCACGATACAAATAAAACAAAACTCATACACTGTTCAAATAAAATATCAGAATTCATCTTTGCTACATCAGTAGACATTTACATTTCATTCAGATCATGATTGAATACAGACAAATAAAGCAAATTACCTCTGTTCAGTTTCTGAGTCACTAGAATCAACCTCTTCCACTATACAACTAGTTAATTCTTCAGATCCCCAGTCACCTGTCTAAAAAAATTAATAAAGGTTAAATTAAAATGTCATGTTATATAACGAAGTCCTATGTATGAATAAGGGAGTGCAATAAACGCTACATAAACATCTCAAAAGCTTAAAGAACCAGTATTTTATGAAAAAAATGAAACACAAAGAAATATTACATGAGATTCCAGTCAAATGAAGCTATTAAGCAAACTAGGACATTTCCAAATGACATGTACGTCTAATCAGCCAAACAAATCATAGCAAATTAGAGATATGTTATTACTTGTAGTATCAGCTGATTTTTGTAATAGACTACCTGCAGTGGGTAATTAATGTGTTCTCTTTCTTGATGGCTTTTTTTTTTTTAGCAAAATTCTTCAAAATTCTCAGTTTTCCTTATTTAGGGTGCATGCACACTGCCCTCTGGCACATATCAGAGCATCAGCGTACCTGGCTGCATGCCCCACAGTACTGCTCCCAAACCAAGATGAGCAGTACTTGAAACATAAAAAGAAATATGAAAATAGTCCTGAATAAATCATGTGCCATCCTTGGCAGACAAAAGGTTTATCTTACTATTTTGTACTTAATTTAACTGCTTTATCTGCTGATCTTTGCACTTTAAATCCTTTCCAAGTACCTTGATATTGAACTGTTTGCTGACAGCTGAGATCTGCCCTTTTGAGAAGGTTAACTGGCAGTATTACTGTGTAATTTGCTACTTTGTATTTTTTGTTGATACTTATCTGTTGTATTCCTGCAATTTTGGCCCTGCTAAAGGGCACAGTTTCCTTTGTTTTAAGTGCCTACATAAATCTGGCCTGTTTGTGAGGCACTTGGCTGATTTCCACAAAGCTCAGCAACGCCTATTGCCTCAGAAGTGATTTCCTTGCATCATCTGCCATCTAGGCACAAGCTAAGTACTTATATTTAAAAATTATAGCTCTAAAATCTATTTTAGTGATCAACTACTGATTTTTAGTTTTATTTGTGCATTTATTTTGTACTCAAGGCTGAAATTATTGCATTCGCTCAAATTGCCTTGCTGTGTTCTGATGGCTTGAAATCACCTTGTCGAGCTAATTTCTTAAAGTTGCTTTCTGGCAGCATACAATCCCAAATCAATCTCTTTTTGTGCTTTTACATTAAGAGGACTGGGATATTCCATTCAGTGGTAGTAGGTGGTGGCCTTGTCTATCCGAGATGGAAAATACAGAAGTATACCTATACAACTAGTACTATGACTGTAACCTGCAACTTAGTAACACATTGCACAAAGTTAACCTCAGAGCAGTTAGCTTATGCATCAGTTAACACTAATACCATATTCAATCACTATTCAACACTATTCCGTAACCCTAGAGACCACCCTAAGAGACCACTATAAAACCTAGTCCTCAAACCCAAATTGCATATCCATGTTCTGGACCTATATTAGAGTAGGCTATTTCCAAACATCTCTGTATCCAGTTTAGTGGATATGAGCATCCTGAGACAATGTAGCAGTTCTCTCATGTTCACTGACAACCATTTAATCCTTAAAGAAACTAACAGTATGTAAGAGATGTACTTACACAATTTCCTTGTAGACAAAAATGCTACATACAAAGTTATAAGAACACTACATTCAACATACTGTGCCCACACACACAGACCTTCTTATGCTAAGGCACTGAAAAACAATCTCCCCAAACCTCCTAAGCCTGCAAACAGCAATATCTATCCTCAGCAATCTCTAAAGCATACACTAAAAGCAACAACGAACACTGCACATAAACCTACACCCAATGGGCCTCCAAAAACAAAGCCAATAAGACAAGCAAACAATTTACCCAGGACTCGTCATAGGGGACTCCACTGTATGACACATGGACGACCCACTCACCAGATTAGACAAGATGATGATTATGGTCTGTTGCTTACCTGAAGCCAGGATCCATCAAGTTACACACACGCTCAAATCATTGCACCACAGGTACCAGTATGATTCCATCACAGGTCATGTGGGTGTAAATGATCTGAGACATACCTCTCCGGATTATATGAAGAAAGACATTATAGGCCTTTCTGAATATGTGCCTCAGATCAGTATGTGCCTTTAGTGAGCAGAATCCAACCTTCACCAAGGATGATGCCACAGTATGAACAAAAAAAGACTGACTGACTTAAAAAGAAGTTATGTACTCACCATAACATTCCATGTTTGTTGTCCATAATCTCGCCTTCATTCTTGATGGTTGTGTTGGGAAACAAGCATCGGTTCCAACTCGGCCACATAATAAAGCTTGAGAGCTTTCACTGGCTCGAGGCTACACCCTATCCAAAGATGCCTAGTGACAGTTACCCAGATCTCGTTTGTAAGAAACCAATCACTAGACTATCTAACCCACCATAGTAAAAGCAACAAACCCTCTGCCTGTAACTCATGAGGCATGAAGGGAATCAGAGAACTCGTAGTCAATTTCAAAAAATTCCTCTCGATATTCCAGGAAGGGGGAAGGAGGGTGGGATGCAAGAATGAAGGTGAGATTGTGGACAACAAACATGGAACGTTATGGTGAGTACATAACTTCTTTATGTTATGTTGTCCTACCTCGCCTTCATTCTTGATGGTTGGGACAGTGTCCCCAGCACCTTCTTTCTTGGGTGGCTCACGAGAATAAACTCTTCAGAACAGTGGAAGCAAATGATGCCCTGTTCCGGGAGGCCACATCTACTTTCTAATGAGTGATAAAGGTATGAGGGTTGACCCATGTGGCTGCAGCACAAACTGAATCTAAGGGTAGTTTGGCTTAAAAGGCAGTGGAGGTCAACATAGTGCTAGTTAAATGACCTTGCTTTTTCCTGGTAGTTGCTTGTGTTGAGAGCTATACACATAAGTGATGGCGTCTGTAAGCCATTTTGATAAGGTGACTTTTGAAACTGAAGTTCCTTTTCTGCTTTCTGAAAATGAGACAAACAGTTGGTCAGATTTTCTGAATTCCTTTGTCCTATGTAATTAAAAACATAGCTGCCTGTGAACATCCAATTGGTGAAGCTTGTATTCTTGCCCTGTTGCCATGACTGGGGAAAAATACAAATAGCTCAGTAGACTGACTTAAATTGGACTCAGAACATAGTTTTGGCAAAAATGAAGAATTTGTCCTGAGAGAGACTTTGTCTTTGTGGAAAATCAAATAGGGACAGACAGACAGAGCTTGCAATTCTGAAACCCTCCTATCGGAGGTAATGACTGTTAAAAAGATTGTCTTCCAAGTTAAGAACTTTAGTGAACAGGAGGAGGCTGGTTCGAAAGGAGGGAGAATTAAAGAAGCTAATACCAAATTTAGATCGCAAGGAGGTGATGGTTCTCTTATGGGAGGTCTTAACAGGAATGTACCTCTCAGAAAGGCTTTGCATTATCTGTGAGACATTATATTGGATCCCCTGTCTCCTACATGGTAGTTGATATGGCAGCTAGTTGTACCCATATCGTGGCTGCAGCTGCACCTTGATTAAAGGTTTCTGTTAAAAATTCCAGAATTGCTGATATAGGAACTGTAAAGGGGTCTATATGGTTCTTGTCAGCCCAACAAGAAAATCTCTTCCATTTTCTCGCATACAGTTTCCTAGTTGTATCCTTGTGCAATGAAACCAGAATGTGTTGCACTGCTGGGGATAGTTCTGGAAGTCTGGCTAAGATGGGAAGTGAAGCAACTAAGCCATCAGCTTGAGGCTTTGAAGAGGGGTGGAGCATTCCTGACTGATGAGTCACAAGATCTGGCACTGGGTTCAGGATCCAAAGCTCCTCCTGAAGATGGGCCTATAGGAAAGGGAACCATATCTAGATTTTTGACACCAAGGCCAAATTCTCATCCCACCATTGTAATTCACTGAAACAATTAGGCTGGTTGGAACCCCCACCATCTCTCATTCACCCAGCTAACTACAGCACACAAAATAATCTACAGACCCACTGACTGCCCTGCTGTCTCAACTCTACTTGCCAAATAGCAACCCAGCAGGCAACTAAGATCTGAAAATCATCTACATCTAAAAGAAGAAAAGCTCACCTTACCGGCTGGTTAACTGCTCTACTCCTTCACTATCATCAAACTATGGAACTCGCTTCCTCCGTCTATAAGAAACACGGGCAGCATCACCACCTTCAAATACTGAAAAATCATCTCAACTCTTCCTGGCTATGTACCTGCTCTATAACCTAACCTCTTCCTTCTCCTTATATTATAACTAAATTCCTATGCTTTTTACTACTAGTGACTGATGGTACTTTCTCCATATTTATTTATTTTTTTTTTCTTTCATCACTTGTTGATACTGCTACAATAATGCTGATTAATTTATTTCTGTTTTTACCACTCTGAATTCATCTGGCAACCAACTAAATTCCTGTTTTTATGTATATATTCTGTATATGTCACTGCAATCAAACAAACTAAAATCCTGACTTATGCATATATTCTGTATATATTACTTTATTACTATAACCACTATGTGTAACACTGTTTCTACTTCTGTACCAATTAATGTCTAATTTTTTTTCTGCATCTATGTTCTTGCCAGAGATTTTCTCCCCGGGCCTCCACCGAAAATGGGCTCTTTTAAGCCCAGTGGACTTTCCCGGTAAACAAATGCAATAAATAAAATAAATAAATATCTGATGAGGCCAGTAAGGAGCAATGAAAATCAGCTTGCAACTCAATGATTTGGCTCTCTGGAGAATTATGAGTATTAAAGGAAATGGGGGAAATGCATAAAGAAGTCCCGGGGGCCAATTGTGAACAAGTGCATCCCTGGGTGACTCCCCCTGAAAGGGGATTAGGGCAAAGTAGCTGCTGCATTTGGAGTTGATGGACATGGCAAAGTGGTCACAGCAAGGCTGGCCCCATTTGCAAATAATTCTTTGTGCAATTTCCTGTTTAAGGGACCACTCGTGTGGCATAAGAACTGCCCTGCTTAGAAGTCCGCTATCACATTGGATTTTCCTGGGATGTGCGCTGCAACTAGAAAATGTGGAGAAGATATTGGCCATTGCCATGCTCTTTGAGCCTCTATGCAGAGGGGGTAGGATCTGGTTCTGCCTTGTTTGTTGATGTGCCATACCGCGGACATATTGTCTGTTTGACTTGTAAAAATAATAAAAAGTAGTTGGTTCCAAAACAGCACACCACCAGCTGCGAATTAAATATTTAATAATTACACACAATATTTAGCACCTTCATCTCATATCAAGTGAGACTTCATCAGAATATATTCATACAAAAGCATTTAAATAACCTTATCAGTTAAAAATGCAGGTCACATGACAACAGTAATCAATATTTAAAGACACCTTTACATAAATCACATTGGTTCCTAAAATTATTACCTTTCTTTTACTAAAAATATTATTATTGCATAATATGTATACATCATAATATTACCAGCATAAATGTATATCCCACTAAATATACTCTGATATAAAATACATTATATTTGACTAGCCCTTTCATGTAGTAATGGAGCAATGGATATAAAATCATTTAAGCCTGGTGGAGACATAGCAGCCAACTTATACTGCCATTCTGTTTCCTTATTTTTCAGCCTATTTTTCCAGTCACCCGCTCTTGGTTGTATTTTAACTATTTCTAGAATACCAAACATGAATTTATTAAAATTTTGGCAAACTTGAACATGTCTATATAGAGCATTATAAACTTTTTTATTTTTTATATCATTTAGATGCTCATATATCCTGTTCTTCAAATGACGTTCTGTTTTGCCAACATAAAAGTGTTGGCATGATGATCATATTGCCAAATATACTATTCTACTTGTCAAACAATTCCCTTCCTGGAATAGCACCTGACTACGCAGTTTATTATATAGGGAAATAATTTTTTCTTTATTAATATATGGGCATTGACTACACATTCCACAAAGGTGTGTACCTAAAGATGTCACATCTATAGGATCTACCTTATTCTCTAAAATGAAGTTATGTACTCACCATAATGTTCCACCTGAGTAGTTGTACTTCATTTGTCTTCAACCTGTGGGAATACGGATCCGAATCGGATCCGAGCCGGCAACTTTTGCTAGCATCAGCTCTGAGCTCCAGACTCCTCCCTTTACCCATAATACACCTCCACTGCCTTCCATCCCCAGATCAAGTTTGCTGAACTTATACTGCAAACCCGACCTGATAAATATACTTGTGACCTATACTGCAGCCCATAGGCTGATCATGCGCCAAGGTCCGGGGGAAGGAGGGAGGGACTGTTGAAGACAAATGAAGTACAACTATTCAGATAGAACATTATGGTGAGTACTTAACTTCTTTATCCGAAGTAGTTAATTTCATTTGGTCTTCAACCTGTAGGACAGAGTCCCCAGCTACTAAACTCCTGGGAGGCCCTCATGGTATGATATTCTGGAGCACCGCAGAACCAAAGGATGCTCTCCTTCTGGAAGTCAAATCTAATTTGTAATGAAAAATAAATGTGTGAGATGAGGACCAAGTAGCTGCAGAACAAATGTCATCCAGACACTCTAGACCACAAAGACGCAGACGTAGCCATGGACATAGTGGAATGAGCTTTTACCTGACCTGGAAGAGACATGCCTCTGTCCTTCTAGACCTGCAGAATGCATGAAGAAATCCATCTAGCTATAGTGACCTTAGAGACCGTTTCCTTCTAAAAACCCTTTTTGAGGAAACCTAACAAATGATCAGATTTACGGAATTTTTTTGTCCTGTGCAAATAGAATTGTAACTGTCTATGAACATCCAACATGTGGAGCTTAAATTCCATCTTGTTCGTAAAATTGGGAAAGAACACAGACAAATTAATAATTTGATTGATATTGACTTATGATGCCATCTTAGGAAGAAAAGATGGACTGGTTCGAAGGGAAATTATGTCTTTATGAAAAATCATATACTGAAGTTTGATGGACAAGGCCTGCACTTCTGAAACCCTTCTAGCAGAGGTAATAGCCACCAGAATGTTTTCCACGATAAAAATTTTATCAGCAGTTGCAGTAGGCTCAAAAGGTGGAGCGACCATAGTAAGGTCCCACGGGGGAACAGGATCTTTGACCGGGGGCATAACAAAAAGGTGCCTTTGATAAAGGCCTTACTCAGCAAGGAAGATGTAAGGAGGCAGAATTCTCTCCAACATGAAAATGAGAAATGGCAGCCAACTGAATTTTGACAGTAGAAGAACTAGCTCCATGCCGGAAAATATCAGCTAGAAAATCAAGAATAGCGGAAATAAGGACCGTGAAAGGGTCTAAACTCCTTTGAGAGGCCCAGAAAGAAAAATGTTTCCACTTGCTGCAATAAACCTTCCTGGTTGAAGACTTATGAGCAGCTACCAAAATAGATCAAACTGAGGATAGTCTGGGAGTCCTAGCAATTACGGGAACTGGAGCAGCCAAGCCGTGAGCTTCACGCTGTCCAGACTCGGATGAGGCACCCCTGAAGGGTGTGAAATCAAATCCTGAATGGGATCCAGGATCCAAGGCAGAGTCAGAAGGTGAGACCAAAGGAAGGGAAACCATACCCGGTGAGGCCAAAATGGGGCAATGAGGATCACTTTGCTCCCCAGTCGACGAGCTTTCTGTAGAAACCTCGGAATAAGAGGTACTGGTGGGTAAGCATATAGAAGACCAGGAGGCCAAGCATGAATTACAGCATCTCTGGGGGACTCCCCCGGTGGGGGGTTCAGAGTGAAAACTTGCTGCCCTTCGCACTGGAAGGAGATGCGAAGAGATCGCAGCAAGTTTGATCCCACTCGCTGAAGATCCGTTCCGCTACTGACAGATTCAGAGACCACGCGCAAGGCATCAGAATGGTCCACTAGAATGTTGGTCTGTCCCGGAATAAGTGTTGTGATGAGAAAGCAACTGGTGGAGATTGCCCATTCCCACACTCTCATGGCCTCGCGACAAAGGGGATAAGATCTGGTCCCTCCCTGTTTGTTGATATACAAGACTACTGACATGTTGTCTGACTGAATGGCAATAGTCCCCAAAGGAAGAAAGGCATGAAGGGCCTGCAATGCTAGAAGGACCGCCCTCATCTCTAGGACACTGATATGCAAGCTGGTCTCTATGGGGGACCACTGGCCTTGGACTGTCCTGCCCGAACAATGCCCCCCCCCACCCAAGGTGGGAGACATCCGTGGTCACTGTGGTTTGGGCCGGGGCTAGAACAAAGGGTCGTCCCTCCAAAATGTCCAGAGAGCTTATCTACCATATGAGGGACAACTGACACACTTGACTTAGGATAAGTCAGTGACCATTCCAACATGGACCACTGAACCGCTAGAGTCCACTGAAGAATCTGCATGTGTAACAGACCACATGGAAGAAGAGTTATGGTCGCCGCCATAGAGCCTAGGGGCCCTCAACATGATTCCACCGTTGGAAGATGAGAACGGTAGATTAGGGAGACATGCATCCTCAGGTTTTGAACTCTCTCCGAGGTCAGGAATATTTTGCACTGAAGAGTATCTATCCTGGCACTAATGTAGTATATCACATGTACAGGATCTAGGAGAGATTTGGATGTGTTGATTGTGATGCCCAAACTCAGGGCAAGTGTCAGGAAGTAATCCCTAGTTTGGGAAAGTAGACGCCTGGTGGGAGCAGTGAGGAGCTAATCATCCAGGAACGGATAGACCTGAATCCACTGAAGCCTCAGGTGAGCCACTATAACTGCCATCACTTTGGTAAACACCCTGCTGTGGTGAGTCCAAAGGGTAGGGCTCAAAATTGGTAATGATTGACTCCTAGCCAAAAGCGGAGGAACCTACTGGGGCTTCTGTGCATTTTTATGTGATAACAAGCATCCTGGAGATCTAACGAGCACATCCAACCGCTCTCTTGCAGGTATGGCATGATGGTCTGCAGTGTGACCATCTGGAACTTCTCTTTGGCAACAGACAGGTTCAGGGTAGAGAGGTCCAGAATGGGCATTAAGTCCCCATTTTCTTGGCACCAAAAAGAACCTGGAGTAGAAGCTCGATCCAGACTGATCTGGGGGGACAGTTTCGAGGGCTCATTTTACTAACAGCTTGGAAATTTCCTGTGCTGCTGCCTCCCTTTGAGTGAGTGGAACATCCGGGAGGTGTCTGGGAGATATGGGGGAACCCACGAAGGGGATAGAGTATCCTCTGGATATGATTTGAAGCACCCAGCGGTGCGTTGTTATGGACTCCCATGCCGCTGGGTGCAAGGACAATCATCCCCCGACTGCCTCAAGAGTAGAGCAGTCGAGCAACCCCTTAGGGTTGCTGCCTGGGTCTGTCCGAGAAAGGTTCTTGAGGCCCAAAGTTCCGCGGACCCCCTCTGCCTCTGGGCTGGCATCCATTCTGTCTCCCTCTGCCTCTTGGGGAAGAAGAGCCCTGAGTGTCCCATGAATACTGAGACTTCCAGAACCACATCTTCTTTTGTTTTCTCTGGTTCTGAGAAAAGGACCTTTGAGGGCTAGGAAACGGATCCTGACAGCAGACAGCATCTTCCCGTCCTTCCCACTCTTGACTAATTTCTCCTTGACGGTCTTACCGAAGAGTGTAGAGCCTTCATAAGGGGCACTGGCAAACAACACTTTGAAGGGTTCAGAAAATTGACATAACCTGAGCCAGGTGTTATGCCTCATGGACACGCCCTTATTCCAGGATGGCCTATCCATGGGGGGGGGGGGGGCTTAAAATTTTATTGGGTCACTTGGGGATAGGCTTTATGGTGTCCGGTTCCTTCCATGTCCATGAGGTGATCAAATCCAACAAAAGATCTGCGGGAGGGGACACCCAGAAAGTAGACGGGCCTGTGCCGAAAGCCTCCAGGAACACAGACTCATCAGAAGAGGGTTTGGGGGCAGACCAACCTCCCCGCTGGTGCAGGATCTCCATGATGTCTCCAAAGGAGACATCCTCGTAAGGTCATCTTGGGGAACCCTCACCATCATCTAAATCAGTGTCCCCGGTGAGGGACACGGGGGAGTCCAAGTGCCTCCTCTTGCATGTATGCTTGTGAGGCACATCTCTGGTGAGGCTCTCTGTAGTGTGTTCACAAGCCATTTGTTCCTCAGTGGGAACCGTCTGGGGCTCTTCGAGCACGGGCTGTCCCCTAAGACAATGGGGACCGTAGACAGAACTGAGGGGGTCTAGGAGGAATCTGAGGGGGCGGTCAGGGGTCTTGATCTGACGGAGAGGACCCTTTCTACCACATCGAATGCCAAGGGAGCGCGAACCTCCTGGGAAACTAATAAGGAGGCCGGTCTCCCTGGATATGACATGAGAATTGGAGCCTGGCCCGAGGTGGACAGAGCTCCGAGGGAGGGGACCTGGCCCGGCAAAGTCACAGCCGATGGGAAAGGTTCCACTCCCTCGGATCCGACACCCAAGCTCTGGCTCCGAGAATGGCTCAGATCCGAGCAGGTCAGATCCAAAACCCTCCAGGCAGCTGTCAGCGTCGAGGAAACAAGTACAGCCGGCGCCGACGCCCTGACCAAAGCCAACCTCAGATCAGAGTACTCCGAAGCAGAAGGTCGAATCGGAGAAGGAGAAATGGGTTGGAAGAAAGGAAGCGAGCTCCCCCCTTCCAGAGGGAGAGGGGCTGGCAAGACCCCCATCTGGATCTGTGTACGGATAAAGCACCTCATCATCTTATCCAGATACATATCCGACAAGGAGCAGGTTGACCGTGACGAGGCCACAGACTCCAAGCTGGCAGGTTGTGGCACAGAGGCCCGAGAAACTGGACGTGCCTCCTCCGGCTCCGGGGAGAACCTCGGAGATTGGAGCTGAGGTGAGACACGGGTCTGTGGGGTTTTGCTAGGTGAAGCGAGGTCCGGGGACCTCTTTCTCTTTTCCCTCGTCTTCAACTCTCTCTCCCTTTCTCTACCTCTCTTCTGCTCCACTACCAAAGGCTTAGATACAAGAGTTTGAGTCCCAGCCTGGGAGGGAGGAGAAGACAGAGGAAGACAGGAGGGAGAGGCAGTCACAGCGCTGAACACGAGGAAAGAGAGTCGTTAGGAGGAAGAAAACCTTTGAGGGCCAACTTGGCCTTCCTATCCTTTAAAGCGCTGGGGGGTGAAGCCCTCATAAATGTTGCAATCCACACCGAGGTGGGCCACACCCAAGCACAACACACACAGGGTGTGGCCATCTGCTGGGGAGAGCTTATGGCCACACTCTGTGCAGTGCTTAAAGATGAGCTTTTCAGCCATTCTAAGTAGAAAGAAAGCCTTGAAAAAGACAGGCAAATACTTTCTAAAAAGTCACTCACACACACACCCACTCATCACACTAGTCTACAGAACAACACTGGGGGGGGGGGGCACCACAGAACAAACTACTCTAGCTAACAACACTAACACTCAACGCCAAAGTGATGGGAGGGGAGAAGGGGTACCTATGCTAACCTAATCTGATGAAAAAAATGATTTTTTTTTATTCACAGAAAGTAAAATAACCCACTGCTAGCTGGAGCTCAGAAGACATGATGTATAAGCAAATCGTGGCAAACGAGATCTGGGGGTGGAAGGCAGTGGAGGTGTATTATGGGTAAGGGGAGGAGTCTGGAGCTTGGTGCTGATGCTAGCAATAGTTGCCAACTTGGATCCGATGCAGATCCATATTCCCACAGGTTGAAGACCAAATGAAGTAAACTACTTCAGATTAACTGTTTAAAATTAGGTCCTGTACTATTTACAAATCTTGGTGCACTACCCACTCTATTTAGAATGTCATGGTTTATCCTAAAGATATTCCAATTACCTCTAAATGCTCCCTTAATTTCATCTCAAAGATGATTATATTGTAACACACAAGCCTTTTCATATGTAACCTCCTTTTTATGACCAGAGCTTATAGCCTTCCTATAATAATGGTTTATATACAACACCCCACTTGTAATATACCTCATCCAAAACTTCTTTTATTAGGGCCTGGAAGTACCCTCTTTCCTGGAACATGTATGATATTTTATCAAACTCTGCTTTCACATCTTCCAGGTGTGAAGTCATACAGTCCTATTACCCCCAACCCCAGAAGAAAAACAAATAATGGGGGGGGGGCAATTAATAGGTTTAGATGAACTGCATGAGACAGTATGTAGAAGAGAAAGGTTTACTATCCACAATTATACAGACAGACATTACTGAAGAGTATTTTAACCTTTTGTCAAAAGGGGTGAAATCTGTCCCAGAAAGGAAAGGTATTGGATAACATTTTTGCGTTGAAACTTCATGTTAGGAAACTCAGCCTTGATATTCTTTTCACTGAACAAGATGATGTTTTGACATCAACACCCATGGAAAATTTATGAAGAATAGATAGTGTTAGTAGTGTAATGTGTTCAAAAAACAGTGTATATAATTCTCCACTACACCCATTGTTGGATACTTATGAAAAACTTGTACTGGAAGATATATATAATATACATGCAAATAAAAGGGATATTCCTTGGAATCTTACTAAACAAGAACACGATTTATTATTAGATTTAAGGAAAGATAAATCTCTTTGCATAATGACCCCAGATAAGGGTTTGCGTATAGTCTTATATAGATCAATGGACTACTCTAATGTAATACAAAATCTTTTATTTGATACATCCACTTATGTAATTGTGTCCAAAAATAAGATAAATATATCATATACACGTATAGATTATTAAATATTCCTCCAAATATGAGACAAGAGAATAGACCCGGAGTTATATAATTTTTTACATAAAAAAGATCCAGTTATTCCCATTTTTTTCGGGATTCCCAAGATCCATAAAAATGTATTAATGCCACCTTTTAGACCTATAGTAGCAGCCAGTGGTTCAAAAACCCACCCACTGGCAGTATTTGTGGATACTTCAGTGCAACATATTATGGGTAGAGTACATCTCGTGAAGGATTCATGGGAGTTCTTGGGGCTCTTGAAACAAGAATTACGGAACAAGGATTTAATTTTTTTAACAGTTGATGTAAAAGACCTCTTCACTGTTATACCCAAAGAGGAGGGTAGTACTTTAATCGAGAAAACATTGTTTGTTTTTTTCAGATCTTACACATGACTATGCAAAGTGGTGTGTTGTATATAAACCATTACTGGGTGAAGGATTGGTCACTAGTAAGGCTATGAGCTCTAGTCATAAAAAGGAGGTTACATATAAAAGGCTTGTGTGCTACAATACAATCATCTTTCAGATGAAATTAAGGGAGCATTTAGAGCTAACTGGAATATCTTTAGTATAAACCATGACATTCTAAATAGAGTGGGTAGTACACCAAGATTTGTAAATAGTACAGGACCTAATTTTAAACAGTTATTTGAGAATAAGGTAGATCCTATAGATATGACATCTGTAGGTACACACCCTTATGGAATGTGTAGTCAATGCCCATATATTAATAAAGAAAAAAAAATTCCCTGAATGATAAACTACATAGTCAGGTGTTATTCCAGAAAGGGAATTGTTTGACAAGTAGAATAGTATATTTGGCAATATGTTCATCATGTCAACTTTTATGTAGGAAAAACAGAAAGTCATTTGAAGAACAGGATATATGAGCATCTAAATGATACCAAAAATAAAAAAAAAGTTTATAATGCTCTATATAGACATGTTCAAGTTTGCCAAAATTTTGATAAATTCATGTTTGGTATTCTAGAAATAGTTAAAATACAACTAAGAGCGGGTGACTGGAAAAATAGGCTGAAAAATAAGGAAACTGAATGGCAGTATAAGTTGGCTGCTATGTCTCCACCAGGCTTAAATGATTTTATATCCATTGCACCCTTACTACATGAAAGGGCTAGTCAAATATAATGTATTTTATATCAGAATATATTTTGTGGGATATACATTTATGCTGGTACTATTATGATGTATACATATTATATAATAATATTATTTTTTAGTAAAAGAAAGGTAATAATTTTAGGAAGCAATGTGATTTTTGTAATGGTGTCTTTAAATATTGATTACTGTTGTCATGTGACCAGCATTTTTTAACTGACAAGGTTATTTAAATGCTTTTGCATGAATGTATTCTGATGAAGTCTCACTTGATATGAGATGAAAGCACTAAATACTGTGTGTAATTATTAAATATTTAATTCGCAGCTGGTGGTGTGCTGTTTTGAAACCAACTACTTTTTATTATTTTTACAAGGTTAGCAGTGTTGCGAATTTTACAGTATACTGCGGTGGTGGTGCTGTGGTAGCATTGTCGCCTCACAGTTAGACACTGCCCGTTCGATTCTCAGAGCGTCTTCTGTGTGGCGATGTGCATGAATGGGCATTCCTTCGTTGAAGGTTGTGCATTAGGCCCGGCAAGCCAGCAAGTAAAAATCAACTGCCAATCATTAGCGGACCGGAGTTCCGCTGTGGCGACCCCTAACCGGGAAAAACCGAAAGACACAAACAAACACTGTCTGTTTGAATTGCAATAGTGCCTGTTAGAAGAGAGCTCTGGAATGCTTGCAACTCTAGAAGCACCACTCTCATCTCTATGACACTGATGTGCAAGTGGTACTCGTGTTCCTGCGAAGTCCCTTGGACAGTCTGTCCCAGATAATGTCCCCCCACCCTATCTGGGAAGAGTCCGTGGCCACTGTAGCTACTGGTTGGGGAGGACAAATGGTCTGCCTATCGTTACCTGCGTAGACCGAAGCTACTAACGTAGGTCCCTCTTGCAGGTGTCTGTAATGAGGATCTTGTGTGACATGGGTAACTTCTGCATGGACCACTAAGCAAAGAGTAGCCACTGTAATATTCTCATATGTAGACGCACTAGTGGTACTAATGTTATTACCGCTGCCATTGAACCCAGAAAATTGAGGACAAACTTTGCCTGTACTATCTTCTTCATGAGCAAGGTTGACACCTGATGGCATAGCATTAGTACTCTTTTGTGAGGGAGTTTTGCTACCATGTCTTTTGTGTTTAAGTCTGTCCCTATAAAGGTAATATGCTGTGAAGGCAACAAGGCAGATTTTTCAAAATTTATGGTAATGCATACATCCGAGCAGAGGTGAATGGTAGTGTCCCTTGCCTGAGATAGTAGATGCTCAGTGGTGGTGGTCAGGAGCCAATCGTCTAAGTACGGAAACACCTGGAATCCTAGATGCCTCAGGTGAACCATGACTACTGCCATGCATTTGGTAAACCCTCTGGGGGCTGTAGTGAGACCAAAGGGCAGCGCTCTGAATTGGTAATGACTGGCTCCCAGCCAGAAGCGTAGATATCTCCTGGATTGCCTGTCCATCTTTATATGGTAGTACGCAACATGAAGATCTATGGAGCACATCCAATTGTCTTGTCTCAGAAAAGGGACTGCAGTATCACCCTCCAGAACTTCACTTTCTTTACAAACTTGTTCAGTTTGCTGAGATCCAAGATTGGCTTCCAGTCCCCTGTCTTCTTTGGAACTAAAAAGAACCTTGAGTAAATTCCGGATCCGATTTGGTCTGTGGGGACTTCTTGGATGGCTCTTTTTTTCTAGCACCCTTTGGACTTCTAGAGTTACTTGATCCCTTTGACAGGGTGGGATGTTTGGGACTGATCTTGTTGGAGGGGGTGGAGAAGAGAAAGGTATGACATATCCCCTAGATATAATCGACCGTACTCAGTTGTCTTCAGTGATGTTGAGCCAGGCCTTTGGGTACAGTGATAATCTGCCTCCGACTGCCTTCAGAGGTGGACAATCTGGTCTCCTTTCAGGAGCACTGGAAGGGCTTGCCAGATAATGTCTCTCTGTCTCCCTAGTTCTGTGGACCCCCCTCTGCCGTGAGCGTTGCATCTTCCATTATTATTTCCCCCTCTGCTTCTGGGGGAAAATTCTCCATGTGCGTCTGGCGAAGCTCTTTGGGATTTCCGGAACCACATTTTTCCACCTTTCTAGCCTTTGGGATAAGGCCTGGTAGGGGCAGAAAAATGTACTCCCACGGCAGACAGAGTTTTGCCATCTTGTTTGCACCTGGTAAGAGTCTCTTTAACCTTTGGCCCAAACAAAGATGAGCCATCAAAAGAGGAGTCTATAAAAGAAGACTTAAAGGTTCAGCAAACTCTCAAAGGCACATCCAGGAATGCCTCCTCAGAGATATTCCTGTGGCTGTTGCCCTAGTCGCTCCATCGGCTGCGTAGGAGATGAGGTGCATGAAGGAGTTTACTACAGAGTTTAGAGTCGCAAGCTGAGAGTTTACCTTGTCCGGCGCCCCTGCAGCTGTAGCACCCTGGAGGGTATCTTCTACCTCCTTCAAGAGATCCCTCTGAAGTCAGGTAAAATTGGATAAACAGTTCAGCAACTGAAGAGTAAAGGCCACTGAAGACAGCATACGCTTCCCGTATCTGTCCATCATTTGAGACTCTTTATTCAGCGGATGGACAGATGAAGAAGTTTCAGCTAATTCCTTCTTGGTGGCTGCCACCACCACCATAGCATCTACTGGGACATCTTTGGTCAAGAATTGCTTATCATCCGGGGCAGAAATAAACTTGTTGGGCCTCCTCGGAACAGGTTCCATGGATTCTGGAGAGCCCCACATCTTTTGACTGAATATGCCATGGAGTTGGTCGAAAGGTGGAGACACCCAAGAGGTGGAGGGTCAAGAGCCGAATGCCTCCAGGTATACATACTCATCTTCAGAAGGGGAGAGGGTCTTCCAGCCACCTCTCTGCTTCAGGATCTCTAAGATGGTAGAAAAGGAGACATCCTCAGAGGGCGACTGTGAGGACTCTTCTGAATCCTCTAAGTCCGTATCCGACATGACAGACTCAAGGGAGTCTAGGTGTTTCCTCTTACAGGTCCTCTTCTGAGGCACCTCCTCAGAGGGATACTCTTGGGAGGTTTCAGAGCAGAGTGTCTCACCCATTGGGGCATCGTGGGGAATTGGCTCTCTATGCTTGGGCTGGACAGATGGTGTTGAGGTTGACACTGGCTCTTTCGGTGGAAGAGTAGCTGAAGCCAAGGATGGAGTAGTCTTGTGGGAGAGGACACTCCTCATCACCCCAAAAGCACCATGATCCTGGCCCGAGGGAGCCTCTAGCTCCGAGGAACCAGGAGACCTCCCCCGCACCAAGGATGATGGCTCCAAGGCTGACATGGGTGCCAAACTCACCTGCACCGAAGCCCCAAGTAGAATAGTCAGATCTGACAAGGGTCCGATTCAACTCTCCCTCCCAGAGCCGACAAGGGAGTGTCGAGTCCCAGATCCCACGATGGAAGACAACACTGATGAAATCAGAGCAGACGTCGGAACCCAGTCACCAGGGATGTTTTCGGATCCGACGGTTCCACCACAAGGATCTCCAGGCACTCTGGCTCCAAACTCGTCAGAGGAGGAATGGCAGGTAAAGTAGATTTGGTGGTCGGCTCCATATCCTTCTGGGCTGGGCTCGATAAAATTTTTGCTAGGGCCGGTGTCTGAAGTAACCTCTTAGCCATCTGCTCCAAATCATCGCCCGATAGGCTCCTGGATGATCAAGAGGAATGGGTGGATGATCTGTGGCTACCTGCCACCAATTGCAGCAGAGGAGACTGTGGCACCAAATGGACCGGCTCCTTTTATGGCTCTGAGACAGCTCCAATAACTCAGGAGGAACCAATGGAGACTTAGTCTTCTTGGAACTGACAGACTTCGGATCCGAAGTAACCTGCTATGTTATGTTGTCCTAACTTGCCTTCATTCTTGATGGTTGGGTTTGGAACCGAGGGTCAGTTCCGACTCAGCCACATACTAAAGCTTGAGAGCTTTCACTGGATAGAGGCTACACCTTATCCCAAGATGCCAAGCGACAGTTACCCAGATCTCATTTGCCGCTTGCTGCTTCGGGATTGCTTTTTCGCTGGCTCAGGCTAAGTTTTCTCATATTTTGCTTGTTGGTGATTTCTATTGCTTTAATCTTTAATAATTTAACGTTGTTATATTTCTTACTCTTTTGGGTGCCTGTTAAATGTAGATGTAGGTTTGTTCGCTGTGTATTTGCTGCTTCTGTGTGGGCCGTCGTTCTTTCAAGCCTTTTCCCTATCCTGGCTAAATTTAGCTTCTTCTTAAATTAATCCATTTAAGTTAAGAGTATTTGTTTTTTGACCCCCTTCTTTCTTAGCCCATTTTTAGTTAGAGGGCTCTCTTTCCTCTGATTTTTCTTAAACCTCTAAGGTTTTGCCGTTTAAGTTAGAGGTATCTCTTAAGGTTAGAGGAGTCTGTCGTTTAACTTAGAGACCTCTCCTCTAACCCACTCTCTCTCAAAAAAAAAAAAAAATGTTGGTCTTTCTCTTTTCTGGTGTTGGTTTAGTTTATTGAGTTAGACTATACTTTATATTGTGTCCTTTTTCATACTGGTTGTGACTAATTGCTGGTTGTGACCGATTACAAGGATGTCTAAAGATTCTACCAAAGAAACTAGACAGTCTGGTTTTAAAAAGTGTGACTCTTGCACACAGAAAATGTCTATCACAGATGAACACACTAGCTGTGTTTATTGTTTGGGGGCCATTCACCTGCAGGATTCCTGGTCTATTTGTCACACCTTTATTTCAAGGGTCCTGCAGGAGCAGGAAAACAAGTTAATAGTCAGGGGTTTATTAACGGAGTCTTTTGAAATGGCTATAGAAGGGAATCAGGTCTCCAAATCTTCTGGCAAGTCCTCTAAAGCATCAGCTTCTTCGGCTCCGGTTTCTGAGGCGATGAAGAGACAAGAAAAACAGGTTACTTCAGATCTGAAGTCTGTCGGTTCCGAGAAGGCTAAGTCTCCATCGGTTCCTCCGGAGTTATCAGAGCCATAAAATTAACTGATCACAGTCCTTGGAGCCGGTCTGTTCGGTGCCGCAGTCTCCTCTGCTAAAATTGGTGGCAGCTAGCCACAAATCATCCACCCATTCCTCTCGATCATCCAGGAGCGTATCGGATGATGATGTGGAGCAGGTGGTTAGGAGGTTACTTCGGACACCGGCTACAGCAAAAATTTTATCGAGCCCAGCCCAGAAGGACATGGAGCCAACCACCAAATCTACTTTACCTGCCATTCCTCCTCTGACTCAGACGAGTTTGGAGCCAGAGTAGCTGGAGATCCTTGTGGTGGAACCGTCGGAACCGAAAACCATCCCTGGTGTCTCGGTTCCGACCTCTGCTCCCATTGTTGTCTTCCATCGGGAGATCTGGGAGCCGACACTTCCTCATCGGCTCCGGGGGGGGGGATCGAATAGACACTTGTCGGATCTGACTCTTCCACTCAGGGCTTCGGAGCAGGTGAGTTTGGCGCCCACGTCAGCCTTGGAGCCATCATCCTTGGTGTGGGGGAGGTTTCTCGGTTCCTTGGAGCCGGAGGCTCCATCGGGCCAGGATCTTGGTGCCTTCGTGGTGATGAGGAGTGTGTTCTCCCCTGAGACTGCTCCACCCTCAGCTCCAGCTACTCTTCCCCTGAAAGGGCCAGTGTCAACCTCAACACCATCTGTCCAGCCCAAGCGTAGAGAGCTGATGTCCCAGGACACCCCAATGGGTGAGACACTCTCGTCTGAAACCTCCCTAGAGTATCCCTCTGAGGAGGTCCCTCAGAAGAGGACCTGTAAGAGGAAACACCTAGACTCCCGAGTTTGTCACGTTAGATATGGACTTAGAGGATTCAGAAGGGTCCCCATGGTAACCCTCTGAGGATATCTCCTTTTCAGACATCTTAGAGATCCTGAACAGAGAGGTGGTTGGAAGACCGCTCCTCTTCTGAAGGTGAGTCTGCATACATGAAGGCATTAGGCTCTCGACCCAGCACCTCTTGGGTGTCTCCGCCTTTTGACCAACTCACTGGAATAGTCAGTCAAAAGGCATAGGGCTTTCCAGAATCAGTGGAACCTGTTCCGAGGAGGCCGAACAAGCTTATTACTGCCCCGGATGAGAAGCAATTCCTGACCAAAGGTGTCCCAGTAGATGCTATGGTGGTGGTGGTGGCAGCCACCAAGAAGGAATCAGCTGAAACTTCTTCATCTGTCCATCTGCCAAATAAAGAGTCTCGAACAATGGACAGATACGGAAAGCATATATTCTCTTCAGTGGCCATTACTCTTTGGTCACTGAACTATTTATCCCATTTTACCCGACTTCAGAGGGATCTCCTGAAGGAGCTAGGAGACACCCTCCAGGGTGCTACAGCTGCAGGGGTGCCGGACAAGGTAAACTATCAGCTTGTGACGCTAAACTTTGTAGTAAACTCCTCCATGCACCTCATCTCCTACGCAGCCAATGGAGTCAGTAGGGCAACAGGCACAGGAATAGCTCTGAGGAGGCATCCCTGGATGCGCCTTTGCGAGTTTGCTGAGCTCTTTAAATCTTCCTTTATAGATAGCCCCTCTGACGGCTCATCTTTGTTCGGACCAAAGGTTAAAGAGATTCTTAACAGGTATGAACAAGATAGCAAAACTCTGCCTGCCGTGGGAGTATGTTTTTCTGTCCTTAACAGGCCTTATCCCAAAGGTCAGAAGGGTGGAAAAATGTGTTTCTGGAAATCACAAAGAGCTTCACCGGATGTATGTGGTGAATTTTCCCCCAGGGGCAGAGGGGGAAATAATAATGGAAGGCACCACTCTCGCTGCAGAAGGGGACCGCAGAATTAGGGAGACGGAGATATGTTCTCTGGCAGGCCCTTCCAGCGCTCCTGAAAGGAAGCCTGATTGTCCACCTCTGGAGGCTGTCGGGAGCAGATTATCACTGTACCCAAAGGCCTGGCTCAACATCACTCAAGACAACTGGGTACGGTTGATTATATCCAGGGGATACATCATACCCTTCTCTTCTACACCCACTCCAACAAGATCAATCCCACACATCCCACCCAGTCAAAGGGATCAAGCAACTCCAGAAATCAAAAGGTTGATAGAAAAAAGAGCCATCCAAGACGTCCCCACAGACCAAATCGGATCCGGAATTTACTCAACGTTCTTTTAATTCTAAAGAAGACAGGGGACTGGAGGCCAATCTTGGATCTCAGTAAATTGAACAAGTCTGTCAAGAAAGCAAAGTTCCAGATGGTGACAATGCAGTCTATACTTTCCCTTTTCTGGGACAAGACAATTGGATATGCTCCATAGATCTTCAGGATGCGTACTACCATATAAAGATGGAGAGGCTATCCAAGAGATATCTGTGCTTCCGGCTGGGAGCCAGTCATTACCAATTCAGAGCTCTGCCCTTTGGTCACACTACAGCCCCCCCAGAGTGTTTACCAAATGCATGGCAGTAGTCACGGCTCACCTGAGGCATCTAGGATTCCGGGTGTTTCTGCACTTAGACGACTGGCTCCTGACCGCCACCGAGCATCTACTACCTCAGGCAAGGGACACCACCATTCACCTCTGCTCAGAGGTAGGCATAACCATAAATTTTGAAAAATCTGCCTTGTTGCTTTCACAGTATATTACCTTTACAGGGGCTGACTTAAACACAAAAGACATGCTAGCAAAACTGCCTCATGAAAGAGCACTAATGCTACGCCATCAGGTGTCAATTTTGTTCATGAAGAGAAAGTACAAGCCAAGTTTGTCCTCAAAGATCTGGGTCCAATGGCAGCGGCAATAACATTAGCACCACTAGTGCGTCTACTACGTATGATAATATTATAGTGGCTACTCTTTGCTCAGTGGTCCATGCAGGAGTTACCCATGTCACACAAGATCCTCATTACAGACACCTGCAAGAGGGAGCTATGTTGTTGGCTTTCGTCCACACAGGTAATGATATGCAGACCGTTTGCCCTCCCCCAACCAGTAGCTACAGTGACATCGGATGCTTCCCAGATAGGGTGGGACTTAGCAGGAACGCGAGTACCACTTGCACATCAATGTCCTAGAGATGTGAGCGGTGCTTCTGATGTTTCAAGCATTTCAGACCGCTCTTCAAACAGGCACAACTGCGATTCAAACAGACAATATATCTGTGGTATGGTACATCAACAAAGAAGGCAGAACCAGATCCTACCCCTTCTGCCGTGAGGCTCAAAGAGTATGGCAATGGCTGATATCTTCTCAATGTTTTCTGGTTGCAACGTGCATCCTGGGGAAATCCAGTGTGATAGGGACAGGCTAAGCATGACAATTCTTATGCCGCATGAGTGGTCCCTCAAACAGGAAATTGCAAACCAAATTTTTCGCAACTGGGGCCAGCCTTGCTGCAACCTCTTTGCCACGTCCAACAACTCCAAATGCAACAGCTACTCTGCCCTAATACCCCCCTCCCGGGGGAGTCACCCAGGGATGCACTTGTTCACGATTGGCCCCCAGGACTTATTTACGCATTTCCCCCATTTCTATTAAAACCCAAAGTTTTCCAGAAAGTCAAATCATTGAGTTGCAAGCTGATTCTCATTGCTCCTTACTGGCCTCATCAGATATGGTTCCCTTTCCTATGGGCCCATCTTCAGGAGGAGCCTTGGATCATGGACACAGTGCCGGATCTTGTGACTCATCAGCCAGGAATGCTCTACACCTCACTTCAAAGCCTCAAGCTGACGGTTTGGTTGCTCCACTTTCCATCTTAGCCAGGCTTCCATAACTATCCCCAGCAGTGCGACACATTTTGGTTTCGTCGCACAAGAATACAACTAGGAAACTTCATGCGAGCAAATGGAAGAGATTTTCTTGTTGGGCTGACAAGAACCATATATACCTATTTACAGCTCCTACATTAGCAATTCTGGAATTTTTAACAGAAACCTTTAATCAAGATGCAGCTACAGCCACGATATGGGTACAACTATCTGCCATATCAAACTACCATGCAGGAGACAGGGGATCCAATATAATGCCTCACAGATTATGCAAAGCCTTTCTGAGAGGTACAGTCCTGTTAAGACCTCCTATAAGACAACCACCTCCTCTTTGGGATCTAAATTTGGTATTAGCTTCTTTGATTCCCCCTCCATTAGAACCAGCCTCTTCCTGTTCACTAAAGTTCTTAACTTGGAAGGCAGTCTTTTTAACAGCCATTACCTCTGCTAGGAGGGTTTCAGAATTGCACGTTCTGTCTATCCGTCCTCCCTATTTGATTTTCCAGAAAGACAGAGTCTCTCTCAGGATAAATCCTTCATTTCTGCCCAAAGTATGTTCTGAGTCCAATTTAAATCAGTCTATTGAGCTACCTGTACATTTCCCCAGTCATGGCAACAGGGCAGAATACAAGCTTCACCAGCTTCACCAACTGGATGTTCATAGGGAGTTACGTTTTTACTTACATAGGACAAAGGAATTCAGAAAATCTGACCAACTGTTTGTCTCATTTTCAGAAAGCAGAAAAGGAACTTCAGTTTCAAAAGTCACCTTATCAAAATGGCTTACAGACACCATCACTTATGTGTATAGCTCTCAACACAAGCAACTACCAGGAAAAATTCAAGGTCATTTAACTAGAGCTATGTTGACCTCCACTGCCTTTCAAGCCAAACTACCCTTAGATTCAATTTGGGCTACAGCCACATGGGTCAACCCTCATACCTTTATCACTCATTAGAAAGTAGATTTGGCCTCCCGGAACAGGGCATCCTTTGGTTCCACTGTTCTGAAGAGTTTATTCCCTTGAGCCACCCAAGAAAGAAGGTGCTGGGGACGCTGTCCCAACCATCAAGAATGAAGGCAAGATAGGACAACATAACATAAAGAAGTTATGTACTCACCATAACGTTCCATGTTTGTTGTCCATAATCTCGCCTTCATTCTTGCATCCCACCCTCCTTCCCCCTTCCTGGAGGATTGAGAGGATTTTTTTTTTAATTGATTATGAGTTCTGTGATTCCCTTCATGTCTCATGAGTTATAGGCAGAGAGTTTGTTGCTTTTAATATGATGGCTTAGATAATCTAGTGATTGGTTTCTTTCAAATGAGATCTGGGTAACTGTTACTAGGCATCTTGGGATAGGGTGTAGCCTCGAGCCAGTGAAAGCTCTCAGGCTTTAGTATGTGGCCGAGTCGGAACCGACCATCTAGAATGAAGGCGAGATTATGGACAACAAACATGGAACATTATGTTGAGTACATAACTTCTTTTTTCCTGTCTCTTCATTGGCTCAGAAACCGGAGCCGAAGAAACTGATACTTAAGAGGACTTCCCAGAAGATTTGGAGGCTGACTGCCTTCAATAGCCATTTCGAAAGACTCCTTTAATAAGCCCCTGACTATTAACTTGTTTTTCCACTCCTGCAGGACCCTTGAACTAAAGGTGTGACAAATAGACCAGGAATCCTGCAGGTAAATGCCTCCCAAACAATAAACACAGCTAGTGTGTCATTTTTGTGTGCAAGAGTCACACTTTTTAAAACCGGACTGTCTAGTCTCTTTGGTAGTATCTTTAGACATCCTGGTAATCAGTCACAACCAGCAATTAGTCAAACCATCATTAGTCGCAACCAGTACAAAAAAGGACACACTATAAAGTATAGTCTAACTCAATAAACTAAACCAACACCAGAAAAGAGAAAGAAGTTTTTTTTTTTTTTTTTTTTTTTTTTTTTGGAAGAGAGAGGGGATTAGAGGAGAGGTCTCTAAGTTAAATGACGGACTCCTCTAACCCGAGGAGATGCCTCGAACTTAAACGGCAAAACCTTGGGGGTTTAAGACAAAATCAGGGGAAAGAGAGCCCTCTAACTAAAAATGGGATAAGAAAAAAGGGGGGGGGGGATGAATCCTCTAACTTAAATGGATTTGTTTAAGAAGAAGCTAAATTTAGCTGGCATAGGGGAAAGGCCTGAAAAAAACGATGACCCACACAGAAGCACCAACAATGCAGCGAAAGAACCTACAATCACGTTGAACAGGCACCCAAAAGAGTAAGCTATAATAAAGTTAAATTATTAAATATTTAAGCACTAGAAATCAGCAAAAAGCAAAATATGAGAAAACTTAGCCTGAGCCAGTGTAAAAGCAATCCCGAAGCAGCAAGCAGCAAATAAGATCTGGGTAACTGTCACTAGGGATCTTGGGATAGGGTGTAGCCACAAGCCAGTGAAAGCTCTCGATGTTTAGTATTTGGCCGAAATGGAACCGACCCTCAGTTCCCAACCCAACCATCAAGAATGAAGGCACGATAGGGCAACATAACATCAATTGTCTTTGTTTCTGTTGTCAGTTCATGGGAATTCAATATCTGTTACCCTCGCAGGACATGGTGAACAGACTATGTTTCTTTGCCAAAGATGGCCTGCACCTGTCCCCTCCGGGCTTCAGAATTTGGCTAAAATTTTATCCACTCCCTTAGAGCCTTTTTAGGCAATGCCAAAGTGACAAAATAGCTGATATAGCAAATAAAACCCAAAGGAGCCTGAAGACCCAACTGCTCAATGCTAGGAGGCTTAATAAGAAACTCAAAACCTTCCAAGCTCTCCTCACTCTGGAGAATATAAACATCTGTGCAGTTACAGAGACATGGTTTAAAGCTGAAGAAAGTCCTCTGGCAGTGCAAGGCTATGGTGACTTCCACACATTTGGACCATCAGGTGCACAGACAGGGACTAATGATGACGATGTCTTAATCTACATTAGCAACAAATATATCTCAAGATTGGTTAAACAGGATGATACGCTACAGTTCATCTACAAACAAATCATCTTAGCTATACTCCCTTATCATATATTAGCAAAC
Organism: Protopterus annectens; assembly: GCF_019279795.1. Classification (NCBI taxonomy): domain Eukaryota; kingdom Metazoa; phylum Chordata; order Ceratodontiformes; family Protopteridae; genus Protopterus; species Protopterus annectens. Next base: position 70,035,081 of record NC_056734.1, read on the forward strand.
TATAGGTCACAATCTATGTCTCAAGAATTCTATAACTCTTATCCAGTCCTTCTGGTGGCACTCTTCAACCAAACACTTTATTTATGGGACACTAACAATCTACAGACTGAGAAACACTAACTGCCTCCAACTTGAAGGCAAAACATTTCCTGGACTTTAACACTTGCCCTTGATCGGTTAGTATACATTTCAACCAGAGGTTCAAACATACTGGATCTTGTTCTCACAGATATGAAAGAGCAGTGCACCCTCCCTTGTGTCAAATCCTCGCTGGTGAGGTCAGATCACAAAGCTGTCTACTTTAGAATAAATTCAACCTGGAAATCCCAGCAAAACCTGTTATACTCAAAAACTATTCTAACTCAAACTACATCCTATTAAGCACAGTTTATCAAAAATTCAATGCCCCACCCAGCCCAGAGTTCACAATAACCTATGCAGAATTAATCACAGAACCACTGTGCAAATATGTAAATGGCTGCCTACAGGCTGCTGTACCCACCTTAAGTAAGCCCAAAACAAACTGCAAAACAAATCACGCTGGTGGAATCCTAATCTTAACAGGGTATATAATAAAAGGAAAAAAGTCATGGCCAAAAGTCAGAAATAACAACTCGCATAATGACAAGAACTTACTGATAAAAATAAACATGAAACTAAGATGAGTGATTAAATCCAACAAGGCCGATTAAGGGATCAAGATAGCTTCTCAGGCTAAAGACAACCACAAGGTCTTCTACAGCTATGTACAAAACCTCAAAGGTAACATGCAACAGTGCGCAGAACTGGTAGTAAATGATACCACCTTCAATGAGCATAGTGACACATAGAATCTGCTGGCTGACAAATTCAGCTCAAACTTTACCTCTCTAGTGAAATTCCTACCAGCATCCCCCCCCCCATATCAGCAGGAAGCAGGTCATAGCAGGGCTCACTATAGCTACAAATAGAGCTGGGGGCTGACAATATCCCAGGTTGCCTCCTAAATAGCCTGAAACATGATATATATCAGGACAACATAAGTCACTTTTGAACTACAGCCTCAAATCAAGCCACATACTAGGTGAATGGAAGACAGCAACGGATATCCCCTTCACAAGGGTGAACCATAAGCTGACTGTGGAAACCACAGACCTATTAGTCTTACTCATCTAATATGCAAAGCCATGGAACAAATTATCATGGACATGATCAACAAGGACACTGGCAACCTACAGAGTGTGGACCCATCCCTGTTTGGTTTTGTCAATGGAAGGTCATGCCTACTTAACCTGGTAGACTTCTTTGAGAAGGTAACCAAGTTAAGGGACAAAGGGAAAATGGTGTATTTCACCTAACTAGACCTGGATAAGGTGTTCGACACAATACCTCATTCAGGTATTTTGAACAAACTCAGTAAATTAGGCATAAATCACTGCGCAACTCACTGGACTGGCAGCTGGCTCAAAGACAGGATCTAAGAAGTCAGGGCTAATGAGATCACCTCCTCCAAGTGGCAGGTCACCAGTGGAGTACCACAGGGCCCTGGCTGGGTATAATCCTGTTTGGCATCAACTTCTTGGTGGTCAAGGCTAATGTCAAGGGGCTCTGGCTCACCAGGTTTGTAGAGTATTGCAAATTGGGAGCCATCATAAATTCCCACCATGACACTAACACCCTGAAGATGGTCTAACACAGACAAATGACTGGTGCCAAAGGCCATGGACTGAAGTTCAATGCAGAGAAGTGCATTATAATGTCTTTTCGGAAAACATCTACCCAGTTAAATTACTTAATTGATAACACAACCTTAATGGTTGACCTGGTAGTTGGAGATCTGGGAACATATGTAGACAGCAATCCGGCCTTTGACCAACACATAGCTAGTGTAGTAAGAAATCATTTTATGCCACCCATCTTATAAATAAGGGATGGGATCCTGGTTCAAGGAGGTTATAATACCACTCTACTAATCCCTTATCTGACCCATCACTGAGTACAATGCCCCCTTTGGCATGCATCTGACTAGGCATAAGCAACAGCTGAAACTCTAACAGAGGCTTCTCGTCAAGAGAATTCAGGATATTAAAACACTGGCGTAAAGAGATCACCTTAGCCCTGTCTCAATACTTAGTGTTCTACAGGTTATTGAGAAGTAATCTGTGTTTGGTATATAAAGCATCCCTACATCCGGCCCTGATGGAGTTTGTACATCCACAAAAAAAGCATTATCAGAAACACTAGATCTAGGAATATGAACATCTCTTGCCACATGCATAGAACAAGCTGGTGAGACAGATATGTAACTCAAATGATCCCGATGCTCTGGAACAGGCTCCCCACTCATGTGAAGCAGAGTCAATTCCTAACCCTAACCCTATTCAAATGTAATCTTGACCACTGGATGGGAAAATTCCCCAGGCTGGCCCTGATGTCTCTTACAGACAAAGGCCGTCTAATTAACATAACCCCCCCCCTCCCATAACATTTTACCAACCTCCTAATAAACATACACCTCCCATTAACACGCACATGTTGCAAGGGGGTGCAACTGGGTTGAGTGGTTAGGCTTACAAAGGTCCTGCTGGATGTTAGCGTACTATATATCTATGAACCTACAAGACAAGGCTACATTATAAATTCATAATACCTACAGGGTACAACATATCTGTTGTGGGTGGAAGGCCCAGTCAGCTACAGTGGGACAACTGAGGGTAATATTCAGTGCAGAATGACCCTCTCAAAGACTAATATTTTGTGTGATCATATATCTTAATGTCTTACATGGAGGGGCCCTCTAAAGAAGATTAGAAGAATCCAATGCAGTGAATAGCACATCACATGAAAGGCCAAAACCAAAGAAGTCAAACAGACAAGATACAAAAGACTGGATGATTTATTTATTTTATTTTTTTATTTATTTGTATTTGTTTACAGGGAGGTCTACTAAGCCAGAATGAGCCAAATTTCAGTAGAGGCCCGGGGAGAAAAACTCCAAAATCAAACAAACATGATAAAGATATAGAATCAAAATGAAATCAAGCAGCCATGATACAAAATACAAAATTATAGATAGGTGATACAATAAAATAGATAGTATACAAGTTATACAACTACTAGGTTACAGTGAGTAATAATAAAATGATTTAAAATATACAAGACAAACATGAATGCAGTTGATAACATGATATTTCACATAATTGCCAAATGAAGCCTGGGACTGGAGATTCAGGAAGTAGTACTCAGAAAAGGTATTATGCAAGGCACACCACTGATGTCCACTGTGTGCATACACTTGGAGCACGCACAAAAAGCAACAACCCTAAGTCCACCCAGATGAATGAAATTTGATCACACCAGCCAGCTGGCAGCATGTTAGCAAAAGACAATATAGTTGGAAATTTACTTGGAAAGCATCTCACAGGCAAATGCTGACCCTTCTGACCCAGGGCAATGGAGACAAAGAGCTGAAATGTCTTCAGTGCTCATACACTCATCTATGATACGATTTAAGTTAATTCTACACATTCAAGGAATCAACGGTCATCTTATTCCTGAATTTTGACTGAGAAAGAAAACAAAGAAATTAATGGACTATCTGAGGGACAGATTTAAAACCACCTTATGAAGAATGTATGGGTTCATCCTGAGAAACAGCTCTACTGAAGATTAAGGCACCCTGTAAATAAGATCTCATATCTCCAAAATATGTGTAGCAGATGCAATGGCTTCCAACCAAACATCTTCCAGAGATGAACTACAGAGTTTGCTCAGTTTCCCTTCCTTGCAGGCCACAGAGTCCCTCACTCTTGCTGCAGTCATCCACTTCAAATTTTCTCCTGAGTACTTGCAAGTAAGGGTTACCCCTATGGACAAGAAAAAGTCTAAAGCAAAGACTCATTCTGATCCCATGAGTACCAGGAGATTTTTGTACCTTGTACTGTAATACAGATCCTAAAAAGTAAGCAGTCTATCTGAGCAATGCTCCAGTGAATGAGGTCATATTTTAACACTCTGAAATAAAAAAAACCTCTAAGGTTGGATATGCCTTGCTTTACTTTGCAGTGACTGCAGGCACCAAGGCCCTTCCTGCATGTTCAAGAGGTTATTGAGAAAAACTTCATAAGCCACTGGATGCACCTTTCTTGTGCTTAATTCTATCCCAGTTCATCCCACTCAATCCAAAATTCACCTCCAATAGTTAATAGCCCTTCTAGAATAGACCTAGCACAGAACCTAACTATATACTTTTAGCACCTCCCCTTTCCAACTCCAACCACCGTCATGCAACCAGGAATCACGGTGCCACTTTTGCAAGAAGAACGCAATCAGTCCCATATTTAACCCTGTTCCTGGCAAGCTTACATTACCCTCTCTTCTCTCTCTCAATCTCTGATCCCAATGTCTGAATATCAAATGCAGAGGACATCATCTGCCTATTAAATAAAACTGCCATACTTTAACCATCAAACAAATGGTCAGTAGCATCTGTGCTCAACTACTTCCCAGTGCAACTCTGAAATCTTGACGATCACAGAAACTTGGCTAAGACCTAACATACTACAGACTGAAATAATGAACTTAGGATTCAAAACACGTTGGGTTTACAGGCAGAATGTAACGGCTTGTGGTATGGCCGTCACTCAAAAACTCTGTAAAGCATACCTTCCTGCTTATCCACTTTTCACACTTGGCAAAATATGAGTGTGTCCTCCTGTCACATCATACAAATAATTTGAAAAGAATTAACCTAGCGTGTCTTCATGTTCCACCAAACTCGCCTAAGCATACTACTGAAGTTTTACTGCAGTGTCTACAATTTAACATTACAAATGAATGGTGATAATGGAACATTTCAACTCTGGCAAAAGCTCTCCCTGGGCCCATTTTCAAATCCCACCACACACCTGTTTGGATAGACATAATTAATTTACATCAGAAAGGACAAAACCACTGTTAGACTGGATTGTAGTTGCTCCAAACAATAATGCAACAGCTGGCTTTCTGAAAGTACACCAACAACTGTTGTTTGGAAAGATTTAAAAAGCTTATCACTATTGTTTCTCCAGAAACCTCAGGAGATTTGATGCTCATGACTTAAAACATAGTAATTTTATTTACATTTGTTTACTGTGAAAGTCCAGCTAGATTAAAAACTTATTTTCAGGACAGGCCCAAGCAAAAAATCTCTTAAAGTATTGAATACACACTGCAACAAACATTCATACAAATTTTTAGCATATATGAACACATTTACATATAAGACACACAAAAAATATAACATTGTATAATATACTGCTTGTTAACAAGGTAAGGAACGTAATGGAATATTGTACAACTGGGCAAAATTACAGTGGCAATTTAAGAGACATGAATCAACTAGTGACATAATATATTCTTATTGCAAATGGCAGTAAAGCATTTCACATTCTGGAAGCATTTAAAACAGGATATCACAGAACACATCACATACCATTTTAGGGATGAGGTTTCTAAAAGAGGATGCACTGAGTTGAGGTTAAGGGAGATTAAGAGGTACAAAAAAGGGTGCCAAAATAAAAATAAAAACAGAACAATGCTGTCTGTCATTGTAACTCCTTTACAATTTCACTGCAACAAGGCTTCCCATTCACAGCACCTGAAAGTTTTAAACTACTGCCTAAGATGCAACAATCCAATAAGGAAACACTTTACTGTCCCAAAGGGAGGGGGGACTAACAATAATAACCAAAAGGTGAGCTTTCAGTGAAGACTAAGACAACTGAGAAACATAAAGTTCATGCAGGTTGACCAATAACTTAGATAAAAGATAACCGCAAAAGTCAACTGGGTGGCACTGGTCCCAAAAGAACAATCTCTTCCATTCAGACTACTATGAACAATACAGCAGGTACATGGCCTTCTGGCATCTTTTGAGACAGTCTTGCCAAGTTATGATTTACAGTTTCTATTAAGAATCAAGAGCAACTACTCCAGACATATAGGTTTAGTGACTCAAGGATGGAACAGGAGTATGGTGTCATGCTGTCTTGCCAGCAGTGTCTTCTATACAGGCAGCTTACTGGGAACTTTAAAGCTGTAGAAGCATGATGTACTATGGCTACTGCATGGGTCACTTGGTACAAATAATATAATTTCTGCTTTGTCTAATCTGGCTTTGAGAAGTGCTTTCTGTATCAGAAATCTAATCTGGCTTTGAGAAGTGCTTTCTGTATCAGAAGACTAAGTTGAAAGGAATAAAGTCATGTTTCAATAGAAAAAAATGTCCACTGTCTAGGCTTTTTGACATGGTTATAGCAAGGCATTTGTGATGTTAATTATGGAATACTAATTACCTTCAAAGGAGGCAAATATTGTTGTCTGTTACAGGAACATCTCTGATTGCCTTCTGAACAATCTAAAACACAACCTATCAGGACCACTTAAGGCACTCTTCAACTACAGCCTTGAAACAGGCTACATTCCAAGTGAATGGAAGACCACAAATGTTATTCCCCTCCATAAGGGCAGACCATCTATCAGTCTAACAAATCTAATATGCAAAGCCACTGAATGAATTATCATGAAAATGATAAAAAAGCACAATGGCAACCTACACACACTGGACCCATCCCAGTATGACTTTGTTAAGGGAAGGGCATGCTTACCAAGGATCACCAAGGCAACAGATGAGGGTAAATCAGTAGATACTGCTTACCTTGACCTGGCTATGGCATCTGATACAATACCCCACTCAGGAATTGTTGACAAGCCCCCTGATCTAGGTATTAATCCCTACATAACTTAGACCACTGGCTGGCTCACAGACAGGACCCAAGAAGTCAATATTGGTGAGACTACCAAGACAGATCACCAGCGGAGTTCTTCAGGCTCCACACTGAGCTTGCTCCTGTTTGGCATCTACTTCTCAAATGTCAAGGATAACATTCGAGGTTTCTACCTCACCAACTTTGCAGATAACTGTAAACAAGGAGCAATGACGGATGTTCCCCCAAGATACCTACATCTTGTTACAGGATTTAACACAGATAAATGACTGGTGCCAAAGGTATGGCCTAAAAGTCAGTATAACATCCTTTGGAAAATTGTCAACCCAAGTTAAATTACTCCATTGATACAACATCCCCTAAGAGTTGATCCTGGCCTTTGATCAACACATATCCAAGACAATAAGAAAATCATTCTATGTCACCCAACTTATAGGAAAGGGTATGGCATCCAGGTCCAAGAAAGTTATGCCACTGTACTTAGTCCTTATCCAACCTGTCACCGAATACAATGCCCTCTTTGGCATGTATCTTACCAGACACTTCCAACAGTCAGAATACCAACAAAGGTTTCTTACTAGGAGAGTTCCGTGCATGAGCACCCTGTCCTATGCTGATCGCCTAAACTTAAAAGGATTTGTCACTGTATTCAGTCTCTTACAAGCTGCTGGGAGGGGATCTTTTTGTCTGGTGGGAGGGGATCTTTTTGACTGGGTTACAAAGCTCTGTCCGCCCCAGCCCCAGTGGACCTGTTCCACATGTGCAAAACAAACAGCACCAAAGACACTAGATCCAGGGATCTGAACTTTGCTTATGACATAAAGAGAATGTGCTGGAGGGACAGATAAGTGTCCCAAAGGATCCCCTACACTACCATACTTGCAGGTGTATAAAAGTGTGTTTCTGTGAGTGTCTAGGAGATTGTGTGTGTGTGTGTGTGTGTGTGTGTGTGTGTGTGTGTGTGTGTGTGTGTGTGTGTGTGTGTGTGTGTGTGTCTGAATGTATTTATTGGTGTCTCTGTATATGTCTTGGTGTACATGGTCAGGTCTGACACCATAGTGTTTGATTCAAAGATATGGCAATTTGCCACTAAAGAGGTGTTTCCCTATGAGGCTTCACCTTGTCTCCAAACTGGACATTTTCTCCACAGTGCTAACTGACCAACCCACATTAATCAATTAGCATAAGTATACATAATCTTTCTGAATCCTAGGATTTTTGTCTTTAAACTTAACAACTTTCTCTTCCAAGCTTGAGCAGAAACTTTTTTGATCACAGTAACTTCCTAGACGTTTCCTAGAAACATTCAGTTTATGAATGTGTATCTACTTTGTATTCCACCCGTTTGTAATTCTGCATCTTAGTACTAAAATTGTCCATTAAGATCAGTATTCTATCCCAGTTAACAAATTGCAATAAATACATATTTTATACATAAATATCTATTCAAGTCATTGTTTCCAAACAGGATCTCCACATCAGTCAACATAGAATAAAAATGCTAGTCTTTAAACTATCTCCTTGATAAACATTACAGTAAGGAAGCTCTCTTAACATACAGCTAAAGGATTTAACAGGATTAATATCCTTAGCATTTACATATTGATTTCTTCCTTCATATATTACAATACATTCGAGATTTTACAATCTGGCTTGAACTTGTTTTTCCAGTAACCTTAAATCTTTACTGTTTATTATTTACTAATGATGCAAGCTTTCATCACTCATATTCAAACCTTATCAAAGATGCTCACTCTTTCAGCATCTTTTCAATTAGGCTATGAAACCATTATTTTATTGTTTATCTAAGCATTGTTCATATTTGGGAAATGCAGTATCATAGCAATACAGTTCAAATACAGTATTCTGCTGGCAATATGATGATTATAATAATCTCCAATCATTTGCTGCTGCTCAATCTGCTTTGTCAAATAATAAATGAAGTTACTCAAATTAAATACTTAAGAAAGTACAGCTGAATAAGTAAACTTACCATAACAACAGCAATTCAAATGTTCACTGTTGCAGTAGATAAGCTATATTGGCTATAACCAGCATAGGATATAAAGGCTGGCCAGCTTCCATGTGTCTGAGCAGTTGGTCAGCTTCAGCTGAGCTGAGAAAGTCAGGTGCCAGTTCCTTGAGAGCTTTTATGCTGATTGGGCGAGGGAGGTTAAGCACTGAGAGGTCATTGTCAGGACAAGAAAAAATACATGCCCATATCCTGACATAAAAAAAATGCAAAAATAAGGGGGATGGCGCAGCAGTGATCATTGTAACATTTACTGTTATAGTAAGTTTACTTGCCCAGCTGTAGTATGTTCATCATTATATATGTAGATTACCATAGCTTAAATGGATTAGGAGCTGGAAGGAGAAGGGTTCAGAAGCCCCTGGAGAATGGCCATGGTAGAAGTCTGTCCTAGACCTGGAGAAGGAGTCTAGTTTACAGAGCTTTTTTAAGTATGCAAAGAGGGGCAAGTTGCCACTTCTAGAGTCTAACCCTTTCTGCAAAGCTATAGGTGAAGCCAAGACCTTTGTAATGTCAGCCTTGTTCCTGCTTGGAACAGTTTCATTGTGGTTGGAGCAACTAAAGGTAAAAGCCTGAGACAGCCATTTGGAAAAAAGGTCTGCTTTGGCACAGGTAGTCCCTTCTTCTTACCTTCACAAGAAATGCATTGATCGGAATTTCTGAAAGACAGTGTTCTGTCATGATAGTAGCAGAGCTGTTTAGGGGCATCCAAAGTATGAATTATCCTTTCTCCCTCATTTCTAGGTTCTGAAAAGCAGACAGGGAGATGGGTAGATTGGCTTAAAGTAAACTTGGATACCACTTTAAGCATAAATGAAGGGCAAGTTCTCAAAGAAATTCTACCTCTGTGGAAAATGAGATAAGGTTGACCCACCACAACAGCTTGGAACACAGAAACTCTTCTTGCAAGTCAGAGCAATAAGTAGAACTGTTTTCCATGTTAAGAACCGGAGTCCAACCTGATGGGCTGGTTCAAATGGAGCAAGTGTTGGTTTCTCTAACACAAATTAGGATTCCAAGGTGGAACCACTGGTTTTCTGGGAGGCTTTGTATGCTGAATCCCCTTTCAAAAACCTTTTCAGATGAGACTGCACTGAAAAAGGGGGATCCACAAACAGATATGCTGAAATGGCCAACAAATGAACCTTAAGTAAGGACTAAGACAAGTCATAAGATAACAACTCACAGAAATAGTATAAAACCAGACAAATACTAACCTTGAATGTTTGTGGGTTCTTTTGTTAGCACCAACTACAAAAACTTTTCCATTTGTTAATATATGATTTTGTAGTAGCAGGCTTTTTAGCTTCCATTACTACCTGCTGCACATTCTAAGAAAAGATGTGCCAAAAAGGTATTAAATCCCTATCATCCAGGCAATCTGATGCAGGTGTATGGGGTCATGATGCATCAAAAATCCCTAATCTTGTGTGAGTAAATCCAATCTCTTAGGAAGCTTGTGGTAACTACCCCTGGCCAATTCTAAAAAAAGGGAGAAACACTGTTGCGTGGGCCAAAAGGGAGTCTGATCTTTGGGAGTCCTTATGAACCTTCAGAAGTACCCTGGAAATCAGAGGAAAGGGTGGAAACGCACACAGGAGAATTCATGTCCAGAGTAAAGAAAAGGCATCTGTCTACCACGCCATTTTGCATGGAGTTCTAGAATAAAATTTTGCCAGCTGATTGTTTAGAGGGAAGGCAAAATGGGCTAGTACAGGTGTTCCTCACATGTGGAGAAAATCTTAGAAGATCCCCTGATTCAGTTTCCATTCATGAGTGTCTGCCTTGGTCCTGCTCAGCTTGTCTTCTACAAAATTTTGCTCTAACAGAATGTAAGATGTCTGTAGAGTAAGACTGTGATGTAAACTATTTTCCATGATAACATCGCTAGTTTGCATATTGGGTAAGATCTGGTTCCCCCTTGCTTGTTTATGTACCACATTCACTGTGGTGGTGTGAATAACTGAAGAGGTTCTGGGGACCACAGATAATTAAGTGAGTTGACAGCATTTATAGCAGCTAATGTCTCTTTAAAGTTTGTGTGCTTTGGTCTGTCTTTTTTGCCCTAAAGATCCTGCATTGTTATGACCACTGAAATACTCCTCAAAGTCTGAGATATCTGTTGGGACTGATTACTTTGTAGCAGCAGGGGGAGAATGTGAGTCTTGGGTTCTGAGAAATTTGATGTCGCCAACACATGACATTTTGATGCTTCTACCACGATTTCCCTTTTTATAAATCCCAAGACTGGAATTTTAAAAGTCAAAGGATCTTGATGCTGGGACCAAAGGGATTTCTGATATCACTGTATATTTCTCATGTGGATGAAGAATCATGAATGATGTGAGCCCCAGAAACCTGGGGTATTCCCTTGTAGATACAGGAGTCAGAGTGAAAAATCCCAGAAATAGATCTAGATATAGAGCTATTTTTCTTGTGTAAAAAAAGCTCTTTGTACTGAGGTATCAAGCAGGCATTCCAGAAAAACAACCATGTGAGAGGGAGTCAAAAATGAATGTCTTTTGAATATTATCTTGCAATCCCAGCCTGTGTAGCAGATTCCTGACCAAAGACAGAGATTTCTGAAACTTTGAAAAAGACTGCAAAGATAAGCACATAGTCTAAACAATGAAAATGTGAATATCTTGAAGTCTGCAATAGGCTTATCACTGGAGCTACAGACTTTGGTTTATCCACTGCTCCAAGGGTATTCACAAAGTGTAATGCAAAGAACTAATAGTGTGATCCAGACACAGAAAAACTTAAAAACCATCTACAATCTGGATCTGTAATGTGATAAGCATCTTTTTAAATCTAATGTCACTAGAAAACTCAAAGAAGAATTAGAGGTAACAAGTTGTGAAAGGATAACATTTTGAACTTTAGCAATATCACAATAAGTTTAAAAAGGAAATATCTAGAATTGGTTTCAGAGAACCATCTTTCATTGGCACCAGAAACATTCTTGAATAAAACCCTTCTCATAGTTGAGGAGAAGGGATTGCATCTATCACTCCCTTAAGACACCATATGCTGAAGGACAGGTGCGAGAAGAAAAGTTTAGTCAAGCAAATGATGGCAATCCCTCAAGGAGGAGGTTGTGACTTCCACTGCCACATATAACCTCGCCGGATCACATTCAAAATGCATCTGTCTGAAACTATTTATTGCCAAACAGAAAAATGAAGGTTCAAACTTTCTGGAAGATTTAGGGGTTTGCCAAGGTGGGAGTGGGTAGAAAAGCATTGCTGATAGTCATTCAGACTTATTAGCCTGTCCTTAATTCAGGGGGAGGGGGTCTCCATTCTTTTCGGTACCTCCTTGCCCCTTGGTAAACCTGGAGAAGGAAGGCTACAGAAATTACATGAATCAGGTTACTTCTCTCATCACGTTTTCAAGACCTCTGCATAAGACGGTCCAAAAATTCCCTCTCTCCGTCTAAGAGAGCACTCAATATTTCAGTTTTAATATCTTTTGGAAGGTTCTGAGTATACAATCAAGCAAAGCTTCATCAAGACAGTTCCAATGGCAGCACTCCTGGAAATGGCAGCAGTAGAATCAGAAATACATTTTAAACAGTGGGTAGCCACTTGAGACAGAGAAGCAATTAAGTAACACAAAGAAGGCAGAAGAGGAAACAGATGCCATAATATTCTTAATGTTCTCAAAACACGCAAGCACCAGCCTTTAACACATAAGCTTGAAAGCTGAGAATTGTAAAATTAAGTGTTACAGAAGAATACACTTTTCTCAATCTATTAAATCCCTCTTCACATACTTATCAGAAGGAGAGAGAGAGACTGTGGTGCTAACCACATGTTTAGCAGCAGGTGGGTTTACTAGAGCAATAGCTGCTGGGTCTGATCTGGGATAAGCATATAAAAATTACAAGCCTGAAGAACTTTAAACAATCTATCTGATTTCTTGAGAGCAGCAGGCGGGCTGTTGGGGAAGTTACAGGTTGTGACAAAAACATGCTCCAATGCTGAAAGGACAGCAGGAATTGGAGCAGATTCAGGAAAATCCAGTTGCAATAAGTCATAATAATTCTTTAGGGACTGTGGACTTTCATTATGCTCCCACTGGAACAACTGATTTATTCTGAAAACAGTTTCAGAAAAAGAGAATCTTTCAAAAGGACTGGCAGAAGCCATACTCTCCTCAAAATCTGAATTAAAAAATGAAGCAGACAAAATAGAATCTGTCCCTTCACAATCACTGTGTCATTTAAAGTCACAAACCTCTTCAGAAAATGAAGAATCCCTTTTTCTCTTACCAAAAATAACTAAAATATAAGGGTCAGGAGTCTGAAGTAAACCATGAGCTAAGCCTAATAAATCACTCCTATCCAAAGTGACTGAGAATAGAAGGCACAAGTCTAAGCTTTTGCTTCTTTTTGACAGGAACTTCTGTAGCAGCAGGCAGGTAGGCTGACATATGCCTGGAAAAACCTGCCTAGGGATAAGCATAGCAGTCTGGTTAGGTAGAGAGGTATTCCATGCCTCATTTCCCAGTACTAATAACAGTGGCTTTCCCCTGCCCACCAAGAGCCCTCCAATATGCCACAGCGGACATGTCTAACCCCTGCTCTATGGTGGCTGTAGGAACTATGCCAGAGGGAGCCAAAGAAAAACATGAATGGTGTTTGGAACCAGAAACAGACACAACAGAGTCACCAATCTGTGGAAGAGACATTTTATCAGCCTGCTCTTGTGACAAAAGCTGTTTATTAATTTTCTTATTTTTCTGGCTGGAAGAAGGGTGAATTCAGGAACCAGTAGTTTGTTCCACTGTTAAGCTGAAAAAGATGCCTGATTCCAAGGGAGGTCTGGCAGCAGCACTAGCTAAAACAAATAAGTAAAAAAAAGTAACACTTTCTACCAAAACAAAGAGTATAAAGGATTTTAAATACTTACCACATCCCCCAAAACTCAGGTAGTAAAGAGGTACATTGCTGTGATTGTAGTGCACAGGGTCCTGATTCAAGACTTGGAAGTGATGACTTTTGGGTGGAAAGTTGGCATAATGGTTAAGGTGCTTACCTTACAGACACAAGATGCAGGCTTTGATTCTCACGTGGTAATTGGCTAGGCTTAAAATGGCACACAAGGGCAGTTAGCCTAGTACTAATCTATGAACCTATGACACAATTTCAGCCTCAGAAAATGTAGTTTGAATTAGTTTAAACAATTTTTTCTACAAAAGTAAAACGTAATGCTCCAGTTTAAAAGTTACTAAAAGTCAAGTGGCAGTCAACAAAAGCACTTTTTACTAACTTAAAAAATATTTTTCATAGAAAAAGTTCAATTTCTGCCATAAAAAGTAAATCTGCAAGGGTTTTTCGCTGAAGGGAAGTTATCTGTCAGCCATGGAAAGCATTAGCCAACTGTCGATCCTCAAAAGCACACAAAAGGAATGCTCTTAAGTGGTAGGAAAGCTCTGAAGGGTTTGGCACCCAAACGACTCTTTTTGGTCAGCTAAGCTCAAACTAACAGTTTAGGCATGTAGAAGGTACCCTGAAGGTTTGGAAGATGGACAGTTGCTATACAACCTTAGCACGATATAACTCATATAGCTACTGCAGCAGTGATCTTAATAAAGACCATCTTCTTCTAATTCTTTCGGCTTATTCCTGGTTAGGGGTCGCCACAGCGGATCATCTGCCCGCTTATGATTGGCAGTGGAGTTTTACGGTGTCAAGTTGCCAGCCCGGCGCCCAACCTTCCACAGAAGGCACACACATGCACACACTCACACCTAGGGCCAATTTAGAGTGTCCAATTCACCTACTGCATGTCTTTGGGATGTGGGACGAAACCGGAGCACCCGGAGGAAACCCACGCGACCACAGGGAGGACATGCAGACTCCGCACAGAAGGCACCCCAGCCGAGAATCGAACTGGAGAACCTCTAGCTGTGAGGCGGCAATGCTAACCACTGCATCACCGTGGCCGCCCAGACCATCAATGCATTTAAATACAAACCATTCCTCATATTTATGTATAGCCAATTCATGATTACTCATGATGGCTAAATCACAAATAAAGAAGTTATGTACTTCACCATAACATTCCATATGAGTTGTTCATCTCGCCTTCATTCTTAGAGATGGGTTCGGAGCCGATCGTCAGCTCTGAGTCAGCCTACTACAAAACTCGAGGTTTACAGACAGCTCGAGGGCAAGTCCCTATCCCATGATGCACTTAGAGTTACCTCAGATCTTGTTTGCTGCGTATAATCATACCATGTGCCATTCTTATCACTCTTTATGAGAAAACCCATAGAAAGATTGAGCAACCAGAATAAAACTAGCATCTCGGTCCTCGAAAAACCCTGGTGGGGGTAGGAGGGTGGGAAGTAACAATGAAAG
Source organism: Protopterus annectens (assembly GCF_019279795.1). Lineage (NCBI taxonomy): Eukaryota > Metazoa > Chordata > Ceratodontiformes > Protopteridae > Protopterus > Protopterus annectens. The sequence continues at coordinate 70,050,229 of NC_056734.1, forward strand.
CGAGATGAACAAATCACATGGAACGTTATGGTGAGTACATAACATCTTTATGTGAAGTTGTTCTATCTCGCTGTTCATTCTTACAGATGGGTAGCGTCCCCAGCACCATATTTCACGGGTGGTTCAGGGAGTATGTTTTTCAGGACAGTAGACCCAAAGAGGCCCTGTCAACTTTGTAATGAGTGATAAAGGTATGAGGTCTTGACCAAGTGACTGCTGCACAAATGTTATCTATAGGAAGTCTAGCAGAAAAAGCAGAGGCTGTAGACACTACTGTGGTAGAATGAGCCTTAATTTTGTGTTGTATAAACAAACGTGATACAGTCAAACAGTCGTTTAGATAGATTTGTTTTTGCCACTGGCATACCTTTTCTGGAATCTGAAAAGGAAACGAAAAGCTGCTCTGATTTTCTGAACTCTTAGTTCTATCCAAGTAAAATCTGGGCTGTCTATGAACATCAAGCTTGTGCAGCATATACTCTAAGTTGTTGGTGTGTTTGGGAAAGAACACTGGCAAATCTATAATCTGGTTAAGGTTAGTTTCAGAACAAACTCTGGGCAAGAATGAGGGATTAGTTCACAGGGAAAGACTGTCAGCATGGAAAATCAAATAAGGAGGCTTTATGGACAAGGCCTGAAGCAAAAGTGATGGCTACTAAAAAGATAGACTTCCATGATAAATATTTAAAATCGCATGATGACACTGGTTTGAAAGGAGGGAGAACAATGTGTGAAAGCATAAAACTTAGATTCCATGGAGCATAAGGGGATTTCACAGGTGGTCTGAGATGAAAAGTCCCTTTGAAAAAGGCTTTGGATAGTTTGTGTGACATTATGTTCAATCATTCAAATCCAAGGTGAAAATTAGAGACAGCAGCAAATTGAACCTGAATGGTTGCTGCTGCAGATCCTTTATTGAAAATCATAGTCAAGAACTCTAATAAGGAGGCAATAGGGGCATGGTAGGGATCAATGTTATTTTGAGAGGCCCATATAGAAAATCTTTTTCATTTGCTAAGATATAGCTTCCTAGTAAAGGATTTATGAGAAGATATTAAAATCTGCTGCATTTCATTTAAAAGGTTATGGAACCTGGCTATGTTGGTAATTGGAGCAGCCAAGCTGTCAACTTCAGGGACTGAAGAGAGGGATGAAGTTCCCCCAATGAGTGCGTCAGAAGATCTGGAACTGGGTCCAGAATCCAGGGGTCCTCCAACTGATGAAAGTTGAAGGAAGGGGAACCAAATTTGATGAGGCCAATAAGGGGCTATTAGAATGATGGTCCTTCCCAGGGCTTTTGCTTTATGTAATACTTTGGGTATTAAGGGAATTGGTGGGAATGCATAGAGCAGACCCGGAGGCCAATCGTGCACAAGTGCGTCCCTTGGGGCTTCTCCGGGAGGGGGAATCAGGGCAAAGTAGCTTTGCATTTCGTGTTCATGGGGCTGGCAAAAGTTCACAGCAAGGCTGGCCTCACCTGCAGAAAATTTTCTCCATGCTCTGTTTCTTGTGGGACCACTCGTGAAGTAACAGAATTGCTCTGCTCAGTTTGTCTGCTATCACGTTGGATTTCTCCGGGATGTGCATTGCTAACAGAAAGAGCTGGGTGGATGTAGCCCACTGCCATACTCTTAGGACCTCGCGACAAAAGGGGTAGGAGCTGGTTCCTCCTTGTTTGTTCAAATACCAGACCACTGACATGTTGTCCTTCTGAATCGCAATTGTTCCTACAGGAAGAGAATCCTGGAAGTACTGCAACGCCAAAAGTACTGCTCTCATCTCTAGAACACTGATATGCAGATGTGTCTCCTGTTCGGTCCATGTGCCTTGGGCTGTTCTTCCCTGAAAATGCCCCACCCACCCTATCAGGGAAGTGTCCATGGTCACTGTGGCCGCTGGTGGGGGTAGAACAAAAGGATGACCTATTGTAACATGAAAAGAGGTTAACCACCACTGAAGATCCTTTTTGCATGTGTTTGTGATTATTAATAGATGAGACATTGGGAGCTCTTGGTAAGTCCATTGAGTGAATAGCAGCCACTGCAGAACTGGCATGTGCATGCAGCCCAATGGTATGGCTAATATTTCAGCTGCCATCATGCCCAACAATTTTACTTCTTCTGATGCTGGAGCCTTGTCTTTGGATATAATACTGTGGACCTGCTGATGGAGTAATAAGACTCTTTCTGATGGAAGTTTCAAAGTAATGGTGGTGGTGTTCAATTCTGCTCCGATAAAAATGGTATGTTGCGATGACGACAAGGCAGATTTTTCTGAGTTTATTGTAATGCCCAGCTGAGAGAGTAGGAATGGTTTCCCTGCCTTGTATATGCTGATGCCCGGTGGTGGCGGTGAGGAGCCAATCATCTAGGTACGGAAACACCTGGAATCCTAAACGTCTCAGGTGAGCCGTGACCACTGCCATACATTTGAACACTCTGGGGGCTGTAGTGAGATCAAAGGGCAGGACTCGAAACTGGTAATGACTGGCTCCCAGCCGAAAGCGCAGATGATCCCTGGATGGTCTGGCTATTTTTATGTGGTAGGGTGCATCCTGGAGATCTATCGACCACATCCAACTGTCTTTCCCTAAAAAGGGAAGTATCGACTGAAGCATGACCATCTGGAACTTCTCTTTCTTGACAGATCTGTTTAGTCTGCTGAAGTCCAAAATAGGTCTCCAGTCCCCTGTCTTTTTTGGAACTAAAAAGAATCTTGAGTAAGTTCCGGATCCCATGTGGTCTGCTGGGACTGGTTGGATGACTCTTTCTTAGCAATGTTTTGAGCTCTATTGTTGCCTGTTCCCTGTAACTGGGTGGAATGTCCGGGATTTTTGTTGTCAATGGAGGGGGTGTGGCGAAAGGAATGAAATATCCTCTGGAAATAATACTTTGTACCCAGTTGTCATTTGTTATTTTGAGCCAGGCGTCTGGATACAAAGATAAGCGACCCCCAACTGTGTCCAGAGTAGGACAGTCAGGCTTCCTTTCAGGAGCGCTGGTAGTGCTTCCCAAAGAACTGATCTCTGTCACCCTGGTTTTGCAGACCCCCCTCTGCCACGAGGGTGGTGTCTTCCATTATTGCCCACTCCTCTGCCCCTGGAGGGGGGGTTCACCAAGTGTGTCCTGAAAGGCTCCTTGGGCTTTTCGGAACCACATCTTTCCTCCCCTTTGACCCTTGGGGTAGCGTCTGGTAGGAGTAAAAAAACGGACTCCGACAGAGTCTTTCCTTCCTGTTCACACCTGGTTAAAGTTTCCTTAACTTTGGGTCCAAAAAGGGATGAGCCATCAAAAGGGGTGTTGACAAAGGATGACTTAAAGGGCTCCACGAAGGAACACAAGCACATCCAGGAGCGTGTCCTAAGAGCAATTCCTGTACCCGCTGCCCTACCCATTCCATCACCTGCATATGAAAGGAGATGCATGGATGAGCTGACTATGGAACGGAGGGTAGCAAGCTGGGAGGCAACTTTATCTGAAGCTCCTGCAGCTACTGTACCCTGAAGAGTATCGCCAAGCTCGTTTAGGAGATCTCTTTGCAGTCTCGTAAAATGGATGAGATAGTTCAGTGAATGCACTGCAAAAGTCCCTGAACTGTACTTGCGCATCACGTATCCATCCATGATCCTAGAATCTCTGTTAGGAGGATGGACAGAGGAAGAAGTTTCCAAAATGAGAAGTTATGTACCTACCATAACGTTCCATGTTAGTTGTCTTCTTCTCGCCTTCTTTCTTGCTGGATGGGTTTGGAACCGATCCTCGGCTCCGACTCGGCCAATACTAAAGCTTGAGAGCCAATTCCACCAGCTCGAGGCTCCCCTATATCCCACAATGCTAGGCGGTAACTACTCAGATCTCGTTTGATAGCTAAAACCAAGCAGTTCTGGTCTCCATAGTTTGGAGAAGAGAGAAAAAGAACCCACCTCTATATAAACCTGTATGTAAGCTACCACAAACATAAAAGTGAGAATAGAGGTGGTAGAACATGTGGGAAGGAAACCCCAATGGAAGATCCCAAAAATTCCTATTGGTCTGTCCAGGCTAGGGGGAAGGAGGGTGGGACGCAAGAAAGAAGGCGAGAAGAAGACAACTAACATGGAACGTTATGGTAGGTACATAACTTCTCAATGTTAAATTGTCAATCTCGCCTTCATTCTTGCTGGATGGGACCGCGTCCCTAGCACCTTACCCCAGGTGGCTTATCGGAGCAGACTCTTGAGAACAGTGGAACCAAAGTTGGCACGGTTTCTGGAGGCCATATCCAATTTGTAATGCGAGATAAAGGTATGAGGAGAAGCCCATGTGGCTGCTGCACAAATGGAATCTATTGGTAGCCTGTCCTGAAAAGCTACAGATGTAGTTAATGCCCTAGTTGAATGAGCTGTAGGTCTTGAAGGCAGTTTTTGATGTCTGATTTCATAGATGAAGGTAATTATAGAGGTAAGCCATCTTGAAAGGGACACTTTAGAAATTGGAAGGCCCAATTTCCCTTCCACATAAAACAGGAAGAGCTGGTCAGATTTCCTGAACTGTTTAGTCCTGTCTAAATAATATAGAAGTTGGCGATGAACATCTAGAAAATATAACTTTTGTTCTGACCTGTTGGAATAATCAGGGAAGAAGACGGGGAGATCAATAGTCTGGTTTAGGTTTGCCTCAGAGGAAACCTTAGGCAAGAAGGACGGATTAGTCCGGAGGGACACCCTGTCTTTATGGAAAACTAAGTAAGGAGGACGACTGCAAAGAGCATGAAGTTCAGATACCCTTCTAGCTACTGTTATGGCTACTAGAAAAAGTGTTTTCCATGAGAGCAACTTAAGAGGGCATGAAGCCACAGGTTCGAAGGGGGGGAGAATCAAGGATGCTAGGACCAAATTCAAGTCCCACTGAGGTGGGGGATCTTTGATTGGGGGCTTGAGCAAAAAGACACCTCTTAGAAAGGCTTTGCAGAGTTTATGGGACATGATACTGGAGTCCGAGACACCTACATGAAAGTTAGATATAGCAGCTAGTTGTACTCTAATGGTAGATGAGGAAGAGCCTAAATGAAAGAGCTCTGCCAGGAAGTCTAGGATAGACTGGATAGGTGCAGTGAAGGGGTCTATATTTTTTGATGCTGCCCAGAAGGAAAAACCGCTTCCACTTACTATTGTAAATCCTTCTGGTAGAAGACTTGTGAGAGGCTATCAGGATGTTACGGACCGAATGAGAGATTAAGGGAAGCCTGGCTAGGGTAGGAATTGGAGAAACCACGCTGTGAGGTTGAGAGATTGGAGGGAGTGGTGCAGCTGACCCGACTGGTGGGTCAAAAGATCTGGCACTGGGTCCAGATGCCAAGAGGTAATGATGGAGGAACGGAAACCATATCCGTCGAGGCCAGTAAGGGGCAATGAGGATCATGGTGACTCTCGAGGCGATAGCTTTCTGAATTAATTGAGAGATCAGTGGAAAGGGGGGGGAAAGCATACAGAAGTCCCCGGGGCCAATCGTGGACTAGAGAGTCTCTGGTGGGTTGGCCTGGTAAAGGGAAGAGGGTGAAGAAGTCATGACACTTGCTGCTTTGGGGAGTAGCAAAAAGAACGCAGCAAGGCTGGTCCCATCTTCGAAAGATTTCTTCCAGCACTGATTTTTTTAGAGACCACTCGTGAGGCATGAGAATAGCCCTGCTCAACTTGTCCGCAATCACGTTGGACTTCCCGGGAATGTGCGTTGCTATCAGAAAACGCTGAGAAGAAATCGCCCACTGCCAAAGTCTGAGTGCCTCTCGACATAAGGGGTAGGACTTGGTTCCGCCCTGTTTGTTGATGTACCACACTACGGACATGTTCTCCGTCTGAATTGCAATAGTCCCTGTGGGAAGAGAGTCCTGAAGGGCTTGCAACGCTAAAAGCACTGCTCTCATCTCTAAGACATTTATGTGCAAGTGGCACTCGAAAGATTGCCACGTGCCCTGGACTATCCTGCCCTGATAATGCCCCCCCCCCCCCGATCAGGGAGGCGTCCGTCGTCACCGTGGCGATTGGGGGGGAATGAAGGGTCTGCCCTGGAGAACTTGAGGTGATGTGATCCACCAAGACAGGTGATTCTTGCATGATTGGGTTAGCAGGATGATGTGAGACATCGGGAGCTGTTGGAAGGACCACTGAGAAAACAGCATCCACTGGAGGATCCGCATGTGAAAACGAGCTAAGGGGAGGAGTGTAATAGTAGCCGCCATGAGTCCTAATACCTTCAAGACTACCCTGGCTTTGATCTTGTTGCATTGAAGTAGAAGGTAAACTTGTTTGCGGATATCTGATGCTCTTTGCACTGTTAGTCTGGCAGAAAGATGAACTGTGTCTAAGGTGGCGCCTATAAAGGTAATAGATTGACAAGGCGACAAAGCAGATTTTTCGAAATTTATTGAAATGCCTAGAGCTTGGCAAGTTTGGATGGTGAAGTCTCTGGATAGAAGAAGTTGATGCCTGGTGGTGGCAGTAAGGAGCCAGTCGTCCATATATGGAAACACCTGGAATCCTTGACGTCTCAAGTGAGCCGCGACCACTGCCATACATTTGGTGAACACTCTGGGGGCTGTAGTGAGAACAAAGGGCAGGGCTCTGAACTGGTAGTGACTGGCTCCCAGCCTGAAGCGGAGAAAGCTCCTGGAGCATCTGTGCATTTTGATATGGTAGTACGCATCCTAAAGGTCTATCAAGCTCATCCAATTGTCCTGACCCAAGAAGGGTAGAATGGACTGTAGCGTGACCATCCGGAATTTTGTTTTCTTCACATACTTGTTTAGCTTGCTGAGATCCAGTATTGCTCTCCAGTCCCCTGTTTTTTTGGTACCAAAAAGAATTTGGAGTAGATTCCGGATCCTTGCTGGTCTGCTGGGACTGGCTGGATAGCTCTTTTTGACAGCAGCTTTGATATTTCTAGTGCTGCTTGTTCCCTTAGACTGGGTGGAATGTCTGGAAGGGATCCTTTGGGTTGGGATGGGATGTGAATAAAGGGGATTTTGTAACCCTCGGATATGATCGACTGTACCCATTTGTCTTGAGTGAGGGAAAGCCAGGCTTTTGGGTACAGTGATAATCTTCCCCCCGACTGCCTCCGAAGGTGGACAGCTGGGCAGCTCATCAGGGATGCTGAAAGGGTTTATCAGAGAAAGTCTCTCTGCTACCCTGGTTTTGCGGACCACCTCTGCCCCTAGGGTGGCGTCTATTGTTGTTCCCCCCTCTGCCTCTAGAGGGGAATCGACTTTGTGCGTCAGATGAGACTCCTTGTGGTTTGAGGAACCACATTTCTCCCCCCCCTCTGACCTTTGGGATAAGGTCTGGAAGGGGTAGAAAAACGGACTCCCACGGCAGAGAGAGTCTTACCTTCCTGCTTGCACCTAGTCAATGTATCCTTCACCTGAGGTCCAAACAACGTTGAGCCATCAAAGGGGGAATTGGTGAAGGATGCCTTGAAAGGGTCCGCAAAATTGCAAAGCTGCATCCAGGCGTTGCGTCGTAAAGCTACACATGTGCTTGCGGCCCTACTCGCCCCATCAGCCGCATATGAGATAAGCCGCATGGAGGAGTTGACAATCGAATTCAGGGTTGCCAACTGGGAGTTCATTTTGTCTTGGAACCCCTCAGCTGTTGGATCCTGCATAGCCTCACCCATATCCTTGAGTAAATCCCTCTGGAGACGGGTGAAGTGACACAAGTAGTTCAGCGACCGCATGGCAAAGGTCGCTGAGGAAATCATCCGCTTACCGTACCTGTCCATGGTCCTAGACTCCTTATTAAGAGGATGGACAGGTACCGAAGGATCGGCTAATTCCTTCTTAGTGGCTGCGGCCACCACCATGGCATCAACAGAGACACCTTTGGATAAGAACTGTTTCTCTTTTGGGGCAGTAATAAATTTTGACGGCCTCCTTGGGGTAGATTCCACCGAATCAGGGGCCATCCAAGCCTTCCTTGCCACCACTTCCATGAGTGGGTCAAAGGGAAGAGACACCCAGGAGGTGGAAGGGCGAGAGCCAAATGCCTCAAGGTAGACCGACTCATCCTCTGAAGGGTTAAGGGTGGGCCAGTTCCCCCTCTGTTTAAGGATTTCAAGGATGTCAGCAAAAGAGACATCCTCAGAGGGGGACCGAGGGGAACCTTCAGATTCCTCCAAGTCGGTGTCGGAGGTGATAGACTCACGGGAGTCAATGTGCTTCCTCATGCACTGTCTCTTCCGAGGGGGTTCCCCTGCCGGATCAGGAGAAGCCTCGGAAGAAGAGGATATTCCCAATGGGGAAACCTGAGGAGCTGGCTCTCTATGGTCTGTTACAAGGGGGTGGGTAGAAACCACCGCAGGCACTGAAGAGGGAGGAGCTGACGGAGCCGACTGTGGGGTAGACTAGTAGACTAGCACGCTCCGCATGACCTCGAAGGTGCCCCGATCAGCCAAGGCCGAAGGTCCCTGCTCCGAGGAGACAAGGACCCCCCCCCGGCACCGACAGGGACGGCTCCGAGGCTGATGTCGGAGCCAAACTCACCAGCACCGATGCTCCGAGATGGAGAACAGGGTTGGACAAGGGTCCAATGCCACTCTCCCCCTCGGAGCCGACGAGGGAAGCCCGGCACCGAGATCCCTCCAAGGAGGAAATCGGAGCAGACAACGGAGCCGAAAGGGAAGGTATCGGCTCCGACGCACCAACAGCCATGGCTCCGAACTCAGAAGAGTCGGAGGAGGAACAGAAGCAGGGATGGGAATAGCCGCTGACTGTTGAGTAGGGCTATGTAGCATTTGGGCCAGTGCCTCAGACTTGAGAAGTCTACTCACCACCCTTTGTAAGTCATGGTCGGACAGCCTGGAGGACCGAGAGGAATGGGACCTATGGTTCCATTCCGACAGAAAAGGGGATCCCGGGGTAGAGTGGATGGAGCCGATGGAAGGGGACCTCGACCTCTTCTTTGAAGGTGGCTTCGATAAGACTATCGGAGCCGAATGAGTCTTAGCAACCTCGGCTCCGGCCGGAGCTGAGGTAACGGTTTGAGTCTTTGAAACATCGACTCCAGCCGGAGCCGATGTCGAAGCAGCCTTGATGCTCCCAGCAGACGGCTCTGAAGCTGGAGCCGACGGCCTGGAAGTCTTTGAAGGCTTCCCTGACGCAGACTGGGTCGAGGGGCCTTCAGGCTTTAATAAGTCTCGAAGAATAAGTTTATTTTTGCGTTCCTGCAGGACTCTAGGGCTGAATGCATGGCAAAAAGCACAGGAGTCCTGCAGGTGCAAAGGTCCCAGGCAATAGACACAAGAAGTGTGACCATCTGTCAGAGACATTTTCTGACAGCACGAATCACACTTCTTGAAGCCTGAGACCTTGGAGTCTTTAGACATCCTAAAATAGGAGATTGTATATCAAAGGACACAGACACAACACACAGACACACCCTTTAACCAAAAGAAAAAACCCAGTCACACTAAATGACAAGGGAAAAAGGGGCGTGGGCCAAAGGCCTAGAAGTTGAAAGGGAATAAAAAGGGGAAAAAAACCAAGGGATACCCAATTTAAACTAAAGGGATACCCTGTACTATAAACTAAACTAAATAGAAAGGATAGGGGTAGAAAATTGAAGTTTTTGACTAGAAAAAACTCACTAACCTGCCAGAGCCGGTAGAAGAAAGCACCTCGCAGCTAAGCGGCAAACGAGATCCAAGTAGTTACCGCCTAGCATTGTGGGATATAGGGGAGCCTCGAGCCGGTGGAATTAGCTCTCGAGCTTTAGTATTGGCAGAGTCGGAGCCGAGGATCGGCTCCGAACCCATCCAGCAAGAATGAAGGCGAGATTGACAACTTAACATTCTCCTTTTTGGTGGCTGCCACCACCACCATGGCATCAACTGGCACTCCCTTGATAAGAAAGGACTTTCCTGGGGGGCAGAAATAAAATTATTAGGCCTCCTAGGGACAGGCTCCATGGTGTCCGGAGACTCCCATGCCCTTTGTGAGACCAGCTCCATGAGCTCATTGAAGGGCGGAGACACCCAAGAGATGGAGGGTTGAGACCTGAAAGCCTTCAGGAGAACAGACTCATCTTCAAGAAGGGTTGGTGGACTGCCAGCCACCCCTCTGCCTAAGGATTTCTAGTATCTCAGCAAATGAGATATCCTCAGAGGGGGACTGTGGGGACCCTTCTGATTCATCCAAGTCGGTATCGGATGTGAGAGACTCCTGTGGGGAGTCTAACTGCTTCCTCTTACAGATTCTCTTCCTGGGAACCTCATCAGTGGGAACTTCTGGTGAGGTCTCAAAAGAGCAAGGGCTCCCAATGGGGCTTCCTGAGGCTCTGGGTCTCTACGCTTAGAAAAGATCTGTGAAGCAGAAGCGGACACAGGTACTTTTGGGGAGGAGGTAGTCAGACTTGAAGATGCAGATGTCTTCGGAGACATAACTCTCCTCATGGCTTCGAAGGCACCTCTGCTCCGATGAGAAGGGACCACTGGATCCAAGGAAACCATCGATCCTCCTGGCACTGTGACAGTGGGCTCCGAATCAGAGGTAGGAGTCGAGCTCATCTGAGCTGAAGCCCCGAGAGGCAAAGTCAGAACTGGAAAGTCAGTCCGACTACCCTTCCAGGACCCGACCGGTGAGTGTCGGCTCCTAGACACCTCGATCAGCGCCGAGGAAGTCCGAGTAAACAGAATTGATAACACTGGAACAGGCATCTTTTCTGAAGGCTCAACGATGATCAGGTCTGACTCCTCCAGCAACAAAGGACTGGTATGGCTCAGAGGAGGAAAAGAAATATCTCTAATAATGAGCTATAAAGGATATCACTATGAAAGAGCTATTTTCCTAAATAGTTAGAGAAAAAGAATTATACTGGCCCGAGCTGTGTAAGGAACCTCCAATCTATTGCAGTGGCAAACTAGATCTGAGGTAAGTCTAGGTGCATCATGGGGTAGGGACTTGGCCCCGAGCTGTTTGTAAACCTCGAGCTTTGTAGTAGTCCAATTCAGAGCTGACGATTGGCTCTGAACCCATCTGTAAGAATGAACAGCGAGATAGAATAACTTCACATACCATGTTTGCATCTTTTGGATTTTCTATTGCATCTAAACGTTCATTTTGCAAAAATGATGACACACTGGTATATATTAAACATTTCTTGGAACCAGGTTATGTAGCATAGAAAAATTAAGTCCTGACTGCAAACTAAACAATTTGAGTTCAAACAGCAGCTCTGGCAGAAGAAAGGGAGGCAGGGATAGGTGGAAGTAAGTACCACTTGTCGACTCACCCTATCTGGGGATGGAGGGAATGATGGTCTTGATGGTCAGACTAACCTGCTCCCATGCAAATAGCGGCTTCCACATTATCGGTGACTAAAAGTACAAGGACATGTGCTTTGCATCCCAAACAGGTGATGACCCTCACTGACATGCATGTAAGAGCTTGCATATCTAGGGGGGAGAGCTTAGGATATCCCCTGTGGCACCAAGAGTGGCGCTACTACCACACAGACATCTTCAGAGCCAAGATGCCAGTGAGGGTGCAAGCATTGTCATGACAGCTTCTAGTTGAGGAAATAAACTGGTAAGGCTGGCAGATATTGAGTGAAAAAAAACCCCACAAAATATTTTTAGGCTGCTACCTTAATAAATATCGGAGTTAAATTCTTTTTACTTAAGAAATCTTAAGAAATGGGAGACTATGAGAACTTCATTTCAACTGGTTCTGCTGCATATTAAACATCAATATGAAAGATTTATCAGAAAATCAGATTATAGTTCAGATCTTCTCTTCATTAGTGAAGTTCTTTTTAGTGAAAAACTGGAATGAGAGGGAAACAATTAATTTAATAAATGAAAAAAGTTTTCAAAAAATAAAGTTTTTGTTAAACCATCAAGATTTCAACAATACACATGGCCTCATTTTAACAGACAGGAAAAAAGTATTTTACATGCTCCATGTGTTATTGTAGTGTTTCTATACAAAGTTCATTACCATAAAAAACAATCAACAGATATAACCACCAAAGCATCCACAAAGTTTATTGAACAGATTTAGCACTTCCATTCTTACAGGACTTATTAAATCAAATCTCATATAATCATGTGATATGTATGAAATACTCTTTAGCAAACATCATAATGTTTTATCATGAATACACTTATTAAAGAAATATTCTCTTTTAATCCTGGTGGCATGTTGACCCCGTCTGGTCACTGCTAATACAATTCCCTACAGAACAAAATATCCTTCCAATAATCACTGTAGGATTAACATGAACTTTTTCCAATACAAAAATAAACACTTATTAAAATGTTTACATTACAATTCATGTTTTGCAAAAGCATCATTAAAATCACTTTGATTAATTGCTGGCACTGAAGAATGCTACTGCTGCTGGTTTTTGAAAATTGACTGTTGGCCAATGCTTTCCATTACTGGCAATGCTGGTATATATGTGCCTTCAACTGATTTTTCATCTTGCCAACATAAAAGATAAACACAATGTAATGTATACAACCTACACAACCCAATTTGTCTTAGAATTATAACATTCCTTACTTGTGTATGCAACATAATCATAACCAATAGAAATATATTTACTGCTGTGTATAAATCTACATGGTTTACAATGACCACAACTGGTCTATTTTGACTAAGTGTGGTCTATGTTCCAATACAGTTTTAATAGTCTGACCACCCTTGCATGTATAACCAGGCGTACAATTGAAACAAACACCAGTACTGCCAGTTGCAACAATAATCGGCCAGTGGTTCTTAATGATATTTTTAATACACTGATTGTTATCAGAAAAAAATGAAATCACAGAATCACTAAAATTATAACAAATTTATTTTCTGTTATTGTGACTAATTTAATAAGTTTTTTTTTCTTTTAAGTAGGAGCCAAAGACTTCATACTCTTGCCAAAGTCTTCCTTTATGATTATTATCCAATAAATATACAGGATAGCCTGTCTATAAATAAATTCTTAATAAATAACACCTCTAAATTAAAAGACGCATCCAATGAAATTATCCAAGACAGTGTCACTAACAACCGACTGAATATATTATTTTCATTCTAAACACATGACTGCTTTTAAAATGTAAATATTAACTGCAAAAATGTGTGTGAAACGGGCATTTGTTTGGCATTTGGGGACAATTCTCAAATTTATCATTACAACAAATTAAAGAAGAATTTCAATTGTTGCAGAATTTCTCCAAAGATAAAAACTTCTGAGTTATGAAATTTGGATAAAGGGGTGGGTGTTTTTGATGTCTGCAATGGAATATTCTTCAAATACGCCTTATTTATTGCATGATGATTCCAATGATGTTATTGCGTCAAAAAATAACTGATATGCGTTTACAGGATTTATTTTGGATGGTTTAATTTCTAAGAATGTGAATGTTTGCTTGACAGTAGAACATTCTATGATTCCCTGTATCTTTGACATTTCAAAGATACACAGGCAAAAAGATGATCCACATTTGAGACCTATTATTTCAGCTGGACTTGACAAGTCAGAAACTTTAGTGCTATGGTTGGATAAAAAAGATTAAAGATTGAGACTTTGTTGGCATTTTCTAGACATGTTGCATTCTGGTGAATACAAAGAAGACTTGTTAGTTATGGCAGATACAAAGGATCTTTTTACTGTTATTCCCCAAGATTTAAGGATGTCCTGATTTAGGGATATTACTTAAACTTCTGTTTTTCTCTCACCAACAGATACTGATTTAACATGTAATTTAATGAATTTGGTGTTGGCCAACAATTTTATGTTTGAGGTCAACAGTATGGGGATTTATGGTGGTTCCCTTAATACCTATTTTCACAAATTTAGTCTTAAACAAGGGGGGACATGAACATACACTGAACAGCATCATTTACTCTGATTTTTAGTATATACATTTACAACATTTGGATGATATGTTTATACTGTGCTCAGAGAGTGTGGAGAAATTAACAGGATGCATTTTTTCAGACCACTACTAGTTTTTTGAAGTTTATGTACCAATATTCTTACAATATCAAGTTTTAGATATTACTATATTTAAGAATAATGTTTGGCCTACTTTTGAATCTAATGTTTACAGGAAACCAACATTTAGCAATTCATCCTTACATTTTAAAAGCAGTTATCTGCTTAAAATGAAAAGTGATGTATTCAATAAGTTGTTAGTGAGACTGTCTTGGATAATTCTATTGGATGGATCTTTTAATACAGAAGTATTATTTATTAAGAATGTATTTACAGACAAGAGTTATCCTGCAGATTTATTGGATAACATCATAGAGGAAGTCACTGACAAGAGGCTGAAGTACTTTGCTCCTATTTTAAGACAATCTCTTGTAAAATATGATGACAATAACATGTACCACATCCAATAACAATCAACTTATTAGCATGTTATGAAAAACACTGGTGAGTTATAACTGCAATTGGCAATACTAGTGTTTGTTTAGTTTATACACCTGTTTATAAATACAAGAGTGGTCATACTATTAAGATCATACTGAAACATACACCACACATTAGTCAAAACAGACCACCTGGAATGTCTAAGCTTGGTCATTGTAAACAGTGTAAATTTATACACAACAGTAAATATATTTCTACTGATTCTGAATATGCTACCTGCATATGTAAGGAATTTTATAATTACGAGACAAATGGGGTTATATACACTGAATTTTGTTCATCTTTCCCAACATTTTATGTTACATTGATGGAAAAAAAAACAGTTGAAGGCACATATATATCAACATTTGCATGCAATTAAGAAGAATGATTTTAATAATACTGAGGAAAAAACATAAACTGCAATGTAAAAATGCAATAAGTCATTTTATGCTCTATAGAGAACTATATTGGGAACTTAAACTTGGGACCAACACACCACCAGGATTAAACAAGAATATTTCTTTAAGAAATGTAGTAATAAAACACTATGACATTTGCTAATGATTAGTTCATAAAAAATCACGTGATTATATGAAGCTTGATTTAAATAATACTGTTAAATTTGTTAACATAGATTCTGAAGAAATCCTGTAAGGATGGAAGTGCTAACTCTATTTAATAAATGTTGTGGATGCTGTTGAGATTATACCTGATGACTGCTTTTTACTTTTGGGTTTGAATTGTTTCACCAGGAACATTCTGTTTGTTGGGACCTTTATGCTTATACTGAGTTCATTAGGAGGAAGATGACAATACCGAAATGGAATGTGAAAAAAATGCTTCATGTATCCTGTTACATAATTATGGTACATGTTTAAATGCTGGAGGACTGAATTTATGTTATGTTTATCTCGTTACTATAGCACGGTATACATCAGGTATGAAAAAATATAATACAATGTTGCTTAAAAAAAGGCTGTGGTCAGTAATACTGCCAGTTTGTCATTTTATCACAGGTGATAAACTGCCTGCAGATTTCTTTGGGATCTTTTGTCCAGTGTAAGATATACACTTCTCTGCAGAAGGGAAAGAAAATATTTGGCTCTATTATCCTGATTTGTTAAGTCTACAATGTGGTTTTCAGCCTGCAAAGTCTTCAGAATTAACAAGTCTGCTCTTAAGTCTTTGAGACTGAAGTGAACAAAGTTTTGTGAAAAACCTAGGACCTTAAACTTTGTTGAAATACAGAGAAGCTTCAATGGCATAATCTAAATAATCTACTGCAAGAACCTGTAAGGAAATGGAGAAAAAAGGGTATGCCTAGTGAAAAGTTCTACAGCTGTATCTATTACTTCAATAGATTTATGCATTTACTGTTGGGTTCATATCGTCTGAGAAGCTGATGACATGGTTTCACAGACTTTTCAACAGCCTCTTAATGTCCTCATATGTACTCTTTGCAAGGAGAACAATTACCTGCAAAAAGTGAATGCCAGAACCATGAAGGTAGTGTCTTACTAAAGCTGCTTACGAGTGTTGCCATACAAATCAAAAAAGTAGTTATTTCCAGGATGTTATCTAAACAGAGAACAAAGCTGTATACTGTGGAGTCTCAAAACTGCCTCCTTTGGAATGAGCCGCAGTGTCGATTTAGGTTTGTTCAATACAACTCCCAGTTGACTGAAACAGTTTGCTCCTATAAATAAACAAAGCCATAAGGGTAATGGAGCATTTCTAGCCACTATAAATCTTAATACGTCAAGTACTTAGGAAAGCAAACATTTGGACCACGAAGGACAACAAAAAGTAATATAGGCTATACATGAAATCATATGCCTTACTTGATATCTCATGTACTTCTTTGAACTGGGCAGGTATGAGTCTGCAAACAGCTGTCATCTATGTACACTGATGCCATGCAGACTTGACCTTGTAAAGAATAATACATACAAGTTATCAGAATGATAAACAGAAAAAAGTCCACGTAGTCCAAGGCTCGATGGCAATAATTCCAACACCAGGAAAATAAAAATTAAATTTACTGTTCCATAAAAAAAACGTTAAGCGCTTTCATCCATCCACTTGGACTTCATCAGAACAATCGAATAGACTTACTTCACTCCTTATGTAGTACATTAGTTAAGGAATAATTAGAAACTTGAACAAAATCATTAACTAATCACAAGATTTAATGAGTAGACTTAGTATAAAACTACCTAATATGAATATATAGCCAAATGCACAAAATGGGAATGTTTAAAAATTCACATTAAAAACTCACCCTGTAAAAAATACTTCTGTACAATTATTTAATAAAAAAATGTAAAAATAATGTTTAATCATAATTTCACTGCTCTCATTCTTAACACTGGTTATATTGAAACATGGTCATTGAGCCCTGGTTTAAGTGTAGCATCCAACCTAAGTTGCCAGAGGAGTTCCCTGTACTCCAATCTGCTTTCCCAGGCTCTTCTTCTGGCACCCGGTGGAGCAATTTCTAAAATGCCAAAAATAATTTTTTTTAAAACCATCACGTGTTGTAGAGTGTCTGTATAAAGCATTATTCAAATTGACCTTTCTCACATTTTATAAATGCTCATACATTCTTTTGTTCAACTTCCTCTCTGTTTTACCCACATAGAAAGAAAAACAGTGGTTACACAGCACTAAATACAACAGACCTGTTGAATTACAGTCACCTCTCTTAAATGTAATGCCTGTTTGGCAATAGTTGTTCAATGTAATCTCCTTTATGCCAACATATTGGCAGTAACGACACCTGCCACATTTTGCAGAACCTAATCTTGAAACCTGTTTACCCTTTTCCAACACCTCCTTGATGTTATTATAAACAAAAGTGGGCTTATCAAGTTCCTTTTCAGATTTCAAAATAGCCCAATTATGTGTAATGATATCTTTACCCTATTACTTAACCCATCATACTTAATGGCCATTCGATAGTGAAAATTTTCCAGATTCGGCTCTTGCCCTGAGCCTATTCCTTTCAACAAATTTGGTTCACCTAGGATATACTGAAACTTTGACTCCCTATTCTCCACAACCTCTCTCTTCAGTGATTGTAATAAATCAAGTGGGTATTCTCTATCAAGAAACATAACAATCATATAGTCAAGTTCCTTCACAAAATGATCTTCTTTGGATATCATTCTAAACTGGCCTTTGACGACTTTTTTCTTACAGTGCATGGGATGGCTGCTGTTGTAGTGAAGATAAGAATTTGAGAATGTCTCCTTTCTAAATACACTCATCACCAGTTCACCATTTTTCACTGTAAGTTGGACATCCAAAAAGTGCATGGTCTGTGAATGCTTATTATATGTAAATCTCAAGAAATCTGTGGTATTAGTTAAGTAAGTTAAAACTAGATCAATTACCAGAAGATTCCCTGTCCAAATAAAAAAACATGTCATCCAGATACTTGACATAAAAAGACCACCACGGGGAAAATCTAGATTGAATAATAAATCTCTTCTCCCATGCTGACATCACTAAGTTGGCAAAAATGGGGGCACATGCCACCCCCATTGCCACTGCACTAACTTGCTTATAGTATTAACCCTCAAAATATAAAAATGTGTTACTCAGCACTAAATCTGTCAAGTTGACCAAGAAATGTATCTCGTTCATGTTGAAAAGTTGCTGTTCCAAAAGTGCTTCCTCAAAAAGCTCTAGACCAGTCTCGTGGTGAATACATGAAAATAAACTCAGCCGTGTCCATTGTCAGGAAACATGTTTGCTCTTTAAGAAGGTCAGGGTTCAGTTTACCTAAAAAGTCCCATGAGTCAGGTAAAATATATGGGTTGTAACCAGGTAGGGGTTTCAGTTTTCTATCAATGTAGACTCCCTAAAGGGTAGGTTTTAAAACCCTCAGCTGCCACAATTACCTGTAAGGCAGATCCATTACATTTTTGTGCGTCTTAAGAATACCGAAAGATGTGGTAATCAGGGGGGGGTCCTTGTTGTATAAAAAATGGTAGATTTCAGATGTAATGGTACCTTAAAATAGGGCATCTTCCAAGAAATTTCTAGATGCAACCAAGTAACAGGTGTCATCCTGAAGCATACTAAAAATTTTACTAATGTAGTCCATCTGTGTAGTAAACATAACTCCCCCACCCTTGTCCGGTTTTATGACCCTAACAAATTTGTCCCTAGTCAATGCGTCTAACAAAAGACGTTCGGGGGTCAAATTGTGAAAGTTCCTAGCTTTTTTTTTCTCCACACAAAGAGTAAAGATCCTTTTCACAACCTTTATCAAAAGTATACAATGTGTGTGTGTGTGTATATGTGTGTGTGTGTGTGTGTGTGTGTGTGTGTGTGTGTATGGGGGGGAGGGATTGAAAATACTTTTCTTCCTCAAAGTAGATGTTACAGGCAAATTACTGCTATCCTTGTTAAGGAAGGACATATCCAGTGTCCTTGTAAATGGTTTTATATCTAAAATCATCCCAGTAATATCACCCTTGTTCTTTGGAACAAATTTAAATCCCTTCTCAAATAGGTTAAATAAGGTAATGTCAATGTCTAAATCAGAGTAATTGAAAATGTGAAAGCATTTCTGTATAAGTACCTTATTATGGTATCAGTCTCTTTGGTGACTTCCTGTTCTGGGTAGTTCTTGGTATTTAACTCCTTCTCCTGAAATTCATCCTGCCATGTGTGGTGGTGAATACTTGATGTCATCCCCTCCGACTCCTAATTCTCTCTGATCTCCTGAAATAGGGGGAAGTGGTCCACCGGAGGTGTCCCTAAAGGCATGGCATCTGCTTCAATATGATCATAATCACTCTCGTTCTAAGGACTGTCTGAAGCAGGTACCAAATTGGAAGTACATTCTCTCTCACTCACATCATTCTCATGTTGCTTAGCCATCCTACCCACTAAAGGATAAGCTTTGCTTTCTCTGTATTCATTACTATCCCAAAGTAACCTTTTATCTTTTTTCCAAATAACTTGGGAGGCATAATCGTTAAACTTAAAAACATTCTCATACTTATTCGGAAAACAACAAATTACTGGTGATAGCAAGTTCAAAGTTGTGATTTCACTCATTGAAATCTCACTATGTTCACAATTAAATTTAATAATAAATTCAAGCAGCTGTTTAAAACATTCTTTAGAGTCCTCTTGCTGATTTTCTGCTGTTTTAAATGCTTTTTTTGTCTCTCACTGCTATTTTTCTGCTGTGTTAAACATTCTCTACTGGTTCCTGCCAAAACTAGGGTAGCTAGTAGCTGTAGCATAATCCAGATACAGGTTTGCTGCATCTGGGTCTGTTTGTAGTGGCTGTTTGTTTTGAGCATGTTTTCCAGGCCATCTGGGATAGGAAAGGGGCCTTTCTGCACTCTAGTGAAAGGACTGTGCTGATTGGGACCAATCTGGTGAAGGACGGTTGTTCTAGGGCTTGGAATACACCTCCTCATTGGTCCTTTTGAACCTTTTTAAAGTTTTTTTTTCAAGTTTTTAGCTTCTTGTATGTAAGCCCTGCATTTCAGCAGGTTTCTGCTTGTTTGTGAGCTGCCCACATCACACACTGCCACACAACTGTGCGCCATAACAGGACATATTAATTCAACAGTTTTTCCCTTAGACATAGTGTAGCACATTAGAGTTACTCTCATCCTTAATACTTTCTCAGTCAAAGAAATATTGCTAGTGAGCTGAAACCTATTAAACTACCAACAAAAAAACCCAAGCAGAAATATCTATCCACTGAGCTCCTACTTGATCGATCCTGAAAACCCCCCCTTAGTGAGAACAGTCTTCAACCTAGCATTATGGACAGTTAGCACACCCTTGTTTCTCCTGCCAACCTTGCTGACTTGGGTCTTTTGAGGCAGTGTAGCCATTGCCTCATGTACACCGACAACGCTCTACTAATAACTCACTCTAGTACAGAGTGTGACAGACGTTATCTAAACCAAGAATCTTTAATCCATAATCTCTTGCACTCAAAACATTAGCATGGAAAAGGTTGTCAACCCAACCACCACTACACATACAAATATTACCACTACTCATGCACACAGTATGCATCTACATCTAACACAAAAATCAGCATGTGGAGGTTCTATCAAAAAAATCTACCAAGACAACAGAGTCCTATAAAACACAACACTGCTGCAACTAATGCGGTTCCCACAGCACCCATGACACATAGCAACACCAGTGTCCCACCTACCAAGTCTGTAAGGTGCAACACTCAAAAAACAAATTTTCTAGTAATTGGAGACACAATAGTGAGACGCGTCTATATTATCTTATCGAAGTTTCAGAATATCGAATCTGATATGGTCGATACCATATCATCGAATTCTGAAACATCAAAAGATAAAAAAATGCCAGAAACAAAAATAAATAAAAACTTACCTTTGCTGCACCCCACACACACCCCCTACTTAAATATACCAACTCAGAGACTGCACTACATTGAACTAAACGGAAATCTCCCCTTACGGAGATTTCCATTTAAACGTTCGATGCTTTTTGCTTTCGCTAATCTGGTGGCAACAATATCAGCTTCGATATTGTCGGCCTTCGACAAAGTGAAGTAAACCCTAGTGAGACACACGGATGTCCCACTCACCAGACTGGACAAGGAGAATGCCACAGTCAGCTGCTTGTCTGATGCTAGGATTCGTCAGATCACGCATGCACTTGGGTCTCTCAGCAACAAGTACCATTATGACTCTGTTATAGTTCATGTTGGAGTGAACAACCTGAGACATGTCTCACTGGACTATATGAAGAGAGAGACTGAGCTCTCGGAGTACGTGCCCCAGGCAGGTATGTCCCTAGCCTTCAGAAGCATACTACCCTCACCTAGAATGATGCCACAGTTTAAAAAATAAATGATCGATTTCAATAACTGGCTTAGTTTTTGGTGTCAGACAAAGGCGATCCAGTTCCTGTCAGCTTGCAAAGCCATGGTCGACAAACCTCTCCGCTTTGCCAGAGACGGTTTGCACCTGGCACGCTTTCGGCTGCTGGCAATGGCTCTTGCCTCCCCCATACTGCCTGTTTTCTCCAAGGTCTTGAAAACAAATTTACTGACATTAAATATGCCAATCATAATGAAATAAGACTCATGCTGCTAAACGCTAGGAGCTTAAACCAAAAACTGCACACCCTGGAATCACTTCTATCACTGAAAGATGTAGATGTCTGTGCAGTCAGAGAAACCTGGTTCAAGGCCTCAGAGAGTACCCCAGCCTTGCAAGGCTACAATGGCTTCCACACTTTCAGACTGCAAAACGAATGTGTGAGAACCAAATAAAGTGTTTTTTTCTATCTATTTTAGAGAGAAATTCAACTCCCATCTAGTTAGACTGGACAACTCCATGGAGTTACTCCAAGTTCAGTATCAGTGGGTAAGACCCCCATTCAAGTCATAGCCATTACAGATCCCACTCCATGGGTCAGGACATGCATGAAGTGTACTTGACCAAACTGGAGACAATCCAAATATTATCAAACACTCTGGTTATGGGGGATTTCAATTATCCCACCATCAACTGGGAAACCTATGACAGCCCTAGCACACTAGCACAAAAAGTCCTTTACTTTGTTAACACAAATCCCCTGGAACAAAATGTTCATACACCAAGAGGAGTAAATATATGAGATCTGGTCCTCACTAACACATCAAACAGATGCACTACTACAACTGTTGCACACTCATTAGTTAAATCTGACCACAAATCAGTCACCTCCATGCTGACACTAACACGAGAACTCACAATGGGCGAGAGCAGATTAAAAAACTTCATTGAGGCAAACTATACCATCCCAGGTGAAAGTATAAAAGCATTCCAAGCTCCACCCCCAGCTATAAATGGTAACTACACTGAAGCTTACACTATAGCCCTGTACAATCACCTGCATAAGTGTATAGAAGAAGCCCAAGTAAAAACAAGCCGGCATGGTGAACCACAAGCATCAAATAAATGCAAAAAGGTGCTGTTCAAGAAAATAAAGGTGAGACCCCAAACAAAGAAAAAGCTCCTTCCTCAGCCTCAACAGGCAAATAAGACAACTTGTCAAATCCTCTAAGGAATTCTTTGAGAAAAACTGAGCAAGCACAGCCAAGGATAACCATTAAGGCCTTTTACAGATACATACATAGCCTAAAAAAGGAAGTCATGGACTCACCATAAAGTTCCATGTGAGTAGTTCTACTTAATTTGCCTTCAACCTGTGGGAAACGGATCCATATCGGATCCGAGCTGGCAAGTTCACCAGCATCTGCTCCGAGCTCCAAGCTCCTCCCCTTACCCATAATACATCTCCACTACCTTCCAACCCCCAGATCGAGTCTGATGTCACTTATACTGAGAACCCGACCTGCAAAAAACACCTTAAGCAACTAAAACTTCAGCCAAATAGGCTGTCCATATGGTAAGGACAGGGGGAAGGAGTGAGGGACAGTTGAAGACAAATGAAGTAGAACTAAGATGGAACATTATGGTGACTAAATAACTTCTTTATCTGAAGTAGTTTACTTCATTTGATCTTCAACCTGTGGAACAGAGTCCCCAGCTACTAAACTCCTGGGTGGCCCTCATGGAAGGATATTCCGGAGCACTGCGGGACCAAAGGATGCCCTCCTTCTAGAAATCCAATCCAATTTGTAGTGAGAAATAAAGGTATGAGATGAGGACCAAGTAGCTGCAGAACAAATATCTTCCAATGAGACTCTAGACTAAAAAGCTGCAGAAGTAGCCATTAACCTAGTCAAATGAGCTTTCACCTGACCCGGAGGAGACAAACCTTTAACCTTATAGACCTGAAGAATGCACAAGGAAATCCACCTAGCGATAGTGACCTTAGAGATAGGTTTACCCAAAAAGGGTTTAGAGAAGGACATAAACAATTGATCAGATTTATGAAAGGTTCTAGTCCTGTGTAAATAAAACCGTAACTGTCTATGAACATCCAACAAGTGGAGACTATATTCCATTTTGTTAGCAAAACTTGGAAAGAAAACAAGTTAATGGTATGACTGATGTTAACTTGTGATGCTACCTTGGGAAGAAAGGATGGATTGGTATGAAGGGAAACACTGTCCTTAAAGAAAATCATGCATGGAGCTTTAACAGACAATGCTTGCAGTTCTGAAACCCTTTTAGCAGAGGTTATAGCCACTAGAAACATTGTTTTCCAAGACAAAAACTTAAGATCCATGGTTGCTGCAGGTTCAAATGGCAGAGCTACCAAAGCTTGAAGAACCCTAGTAAGGTCCCATGGGGGAACAGGATCCTTGACCGGGGGGTGTGCAATAGGAAAGTACCTTTAATAAAGGCTTTACACAGTCTGAAAGAGGCTGGAGAAGCAGAATTCCTCACCCACATGAAAATGAGAGATGGCAGCTAGTTGAACTTTGATAGTAGAAGAGCTTGCTCGTTGTTACAAAATATTTGCTAAAAAAATCGAGAATGGCATGAACAGGAGTCATGAAAGGGTCTAAACTCCTTTGAGAAGGCCAAAAGGAAAAACGTTTCCATTTGCTACAGTAAATCTTCCTGGTGGAATACTTATGAGCTGCCACCAGAACAGATGTGATTGAAGAGGATAATCCAGGAGTCCTAGCAATTAGGGGAACAGGAGAAGCCAAGCCGTGAGCTTCAAACTGTCCAGGCTCAGATGAGGAACCCCCGAGGGGTGTGAAATAAGATCCTGAATGGGATCCAAGGTCCAAGGTGGAGCCAGAAAATGAGACCAAAGGAAGGGAAACCATACCTGGCAAGGCCGAAAAGGGTCAATGAGGATCACTTTGCTCCCCAGTTGACAAGTTTTCTGTAGAAACCACGGAATAAGAGGTACTGGAGGGTAAGCATACAGAAGACCGGGAGGCCAAGCATGGACGAAAGCATTTCTGGGGGACTCCCCCAGCTGGGGGTTCAGAGCGAAGAACTCGCTGCACTTCGCACTGGAAGGAGATGTGAAGAGATCGTAGCAAGGCTGACCCCACACCAGAAAGATCTGCTCCGCTACTGAAGGATTCAGAGACCACTCATAAGGCATCAGTATATTTCGACTTAACCTGTCCGCTAGGATGTTGGACCATCCTGGAATGTGCATTGCTATCAGAAAACAACTGGAGATCAGCCATTCCCAAGCTCTCATGACCTCGTGACAAAGGGGGTAAGATCTGGTCCCTCCCTTGTTTGCTGACATACCAGACCACCGACATGTTGTCTGATTGAATTGCAATGGTTCCCAGAGGCATGAGGGGCCCACAACGCCAAAAGGACCACCCTCATCTCCAGAATGTTTATATGCAAACTAGTCTCGACAGGGGACCACAGGCCTTGGACTGTCCTGCCCAAACAATGCCCCCTCCCCCACCCAAGTTGGGAAGCATCTGTGGTCACTGAGGCTTGGACAGGGGCTGGAACAAAAGGTCATCCCCTCCAGGATTTCCAGAGAGTACATCCACCAAAGAAGGGATGACGTGCAGACTCGACCGATGTGCATTGGATACAATAATGGAATATCCAACAGGGACCACTGCACCACTAGAGCCCACTGTAGTACTCGCATGTGTAATGAGGCGCACGGAAGAAGCATCATCGTCGCTGTCATAGAAGCTAGGGCCCTCAAAACCGATTCTGCCAAGAGAAGGTGAGAATGGTAGATCAGGGAAACATGCATCCTCAGGTTTCCAACTCTCTCCGTGGTCAGGAAGATTTTGCACTGTAGTGTGTCTATCCATGCCCCAATGTAGTCTATCACCTGGACAGGATTCAGAAGAGATTTGAATGCACTGATTGCAATCCCCAAGTGAAGTGCAAGCTTTAGGAAATAATCCCTGGTTTGACAAAGTAGATGCCTGGTGAGAGCAGTGAGGAGCCAATCGTCCAGGTACAGGTAGACCTGAATCCCCTGAACCCTCAGGTGAGCCGCTACTACTGCCATTGGTGAACAACCTGAGGGCTGTAGTGAGACCAAAGGGTAGGGCTCGAAATTGGTAATGATGGACTCCTAGCCGTCAGCGGAGGAACCTCCTAGAGCTTCTGTGCATCTTTATGTGATAGTAGGCATCCTGGAGGTCTAACAAGAACATCCAGTCCCTCTCTTGCAGGTACGACATGTTGGACTGTAAGGTGACCATCCAGAATTTTTCTTTGGCAACTGACAGGTTCAGGGTAGATAGGTCCCCCATTTTCTTTGGCACCAAAAAGTACCTGGAGTAGATGCCCAATCCGGACTGATCTGGGGTGATGGGTTTGATGGCTCATTTCTCTAGCAGTTTGGAAATTTCCAGTGCTGCTGCCTCCCTCTGAGTGGGTGGTACATCCGGGAGGTGTTTGAGAGGTTTGGGAGGAACCACAAAAGGTATTGAGTATCCTCTGGATATAATCTGAAGCACCCAGTGGTCTGATGTTATGGACTCCCATGCCGCCAGGTGCAACGACAATCGACCCCTGACTGCCTCCAGAGTAGAGCAGCCGGGCAGCCCCTCAAGACACAAATTTCCTCGGACACCCTCTGCCTCTGGGTTGGCGTCTATCCTGTCCCCCTCTGCCTCTGGGGGAAGAAGAGCCCTGAGTGTCCCGGGAATACTGAGACTTTCAGAACCACATCTTCTTTTGCCCTTGTTGATTCCGGGAAAAGGATCTTTGAGGGTTCGAGAAGCGGATCCCGATGGCAGAGAGTGTCTTCCCATCTTTCTCACTCTGGACCAAGGTCTCTTTGATAGTCTTACCAAAAAGGGTAGAGCCGTCATAAGGGGCATTGGCAAAAGACACCTTGAAAGGTTCCGAGAACTGACATAACCAGGCATTGCATCTCATGGACACGCCAGAACCAGCTCCCTAGCCACTCCTTCAGTAGCATGTGAAAGGAGTCGCATGGATGTGTTGGAAAGTGCTTTTAAAGTGGCCATCCTCACAAAGAACATGTCTCTGTCCTCCTGCAACATGGACCTAGAGGGAGACTCAGCTAGTTCCTTGGCCAGGTCGCACTGTAGTCTAGTAACTTGGGCCAGGTAGTTCCCAGGTACCCTGATGGAAAAGGTTGCTAATGCATAAACCCTCTTCCCTAAGCGGTCCATCATCCTAGACTCTCGGTCAGGGGGATGAACCGAGGAACTCTTCCTGGACTAGTTTCTTTTTGGTGGTTGCTGCTACTAGCATAGCATCTACAGGGGATTCTTTGTTCCACGCTGGTCTATCTGAGAGAGGGCTCAAAATTTTGTCTGGAAGTTTCGGAATTGGTTCCACTATGTCCGGCTCCTTCCAGGCCCGGGAGGTGACCGGGGACACCCAGGAAGTAGATGGGCCTCTGCTGAAGGCCTCCAGGAACATGGATTTGTCAAAGGAAGGTTTGGCGGTGGACCAACCTCCCCGATGGCGTAGGATTTCCATGATGTCTCCAAAGGAGACATCCTCGGGAGGTGATCTGGGGGAACATTCCTCATCATCCAAATACATGTCCTCAGTGAGGGACTTGGGGGAGTCCAAGTGCCTCCTCTTACACATATGCTTGAGAGGCACGTCTCAGGTGGGGCTCTCCGGGGGGGGGGGGGGGGACTTACAAGCCACTTGTTCCTCAGGGGGAACTGACTGGGGCTCCTCAAGCACAGACTGTCCCTCTAGTAAAGTGATGGGATTCATAGACAAAGCCGAGGGAGTCGGGGCAGAGTCCGAGGAAATAGTCAAGGGTCTTGATCCACTGGAGAGAACCCTTTCCTACCACATCAAACTCCAAAGGAGAACAAGCCTCCTAGGCCACCAATAAGAAACCGTTCTCCCTGGATCCAACAAGAGAATCAGAGCCGGGCCCAAAGTGGATGGAGCTCCGAGGGGGGGACTTGGACGGAGCTCTGAGGGGGGGGGGGACTTGTTCCAAAAATGCCACAGCTGATGGAAAAAGTTCCGCTCCCTCAGATCCGACACCCAGGCTCCAGCTCCAAAAGCCACTCAGATCCGAACTGGTCGGATCCGACATGCTCCAGGCAGCCGCTGGTGTCGAGGCGACAGGTACTGTCGGCGCCAACCCCCTTACTAAGGCCATCCTTGGATCCATGTACTCTGAATCTGGTGGTCAGATCGGAGAAGGAAAAATTGGCATGAAGAAAGGAAGCGAGTTCCCCCCTCCAGAGGGAGAGGGGGCAGGCAAGACTCCCATCTGTATACGAGTACAAATGAACCTCATCATTTTATCCATGTCGACTTCGGAAAGGATTCATGTGGACCTCAACGAGGCCACAGACTCTGACCTGGTGGGTCAAGGTACCGAGGTCCTAGATGGCGGTCATGGCTCCTTCGGCTACGAGGAAAATCTGGGAGATCGGAGCCGAGGGGAGTCACAGATACTAGACTGACTCTTGGCGGGAGTAGAAGTAGTCCAGATGCTATATATAAAAAAAAAAAAAAAATTTCAATTCTGTATTTAAATACTGCTGTTGTTGCTGTGTGTTTTTGATTCACTAATTGCTGCTCTGTTGTTTTTGTATGCTAATTAGTTGCTAACTCCTGCTTAGTAGTTTAGTTATCCTCTTCTATATATTTTTTTTTTCTTAGTGTGTTACAGTAGACTGTTACAGTGGAGCTTTTCTCCTCGGGCCTCTACTGAAAATGGACATGTATCCAGTTAGACTAGCCCGGTCAACAAATGTAAAATAAATAATAAATAGAAAGGTCTGGGGACATCATGTTTTTTGGACCTGTGCTCTCTTTCCTTCTCTCTGACTTTTCTGCGCTCCACTTCCGCAGGCTTAGAAATGGGAGGATGAGTCCCAGCCTGGGAGGGAGGAGAAGGAAGGACAAGAAAGGAAGGAGAGGCAGCCACAGCAGCCGCTGTGATCGAAACTGTAGAAGAGAGCCACCTCAATAGTGGGTAGGAGGCCTTTCAAGGCTAACTTAGCCCGTCTATCCTGCGCAAATGGTACAATCTGTACTTAAATGGGCAACACCCAAACACATAGTGCAAAGAGTGTGGCCATCAGCTGGTGACAATTTGTGGCCAAACTCAGTGAACCTCTTAAAGACCGTCTTGGGGTCAGCCATATCTCTCACAGAAAAAACTGTACTTCACACACAAACAAGAGAAGGAAATGGGAAAACCTTTAGTTATGTACTTACCATAACGATAGATATATGTGATCCATCTCGCCTACATTCATTACTGACAGGTTCGGAGCCGAGAATTGGCTCCGACTTGGCCACTGTAACTAGCACAAAGTCTCTCATTGGCTGGGCTAAACCTGTATCCCAGGATGCATTATGCCTAAACCCCCAGATCTTGTTTGCCCCAACATGATTCTCCCACATACACCATACCACAAGGATAAATAAGAGGAGAGAAAAAACAATATCCTCAGAGAAATCAGAATACAGGTTTCCTCCAAGTCCAACAGGTAGGGGGAAGGAGGGCGGGTACGTAAGAATGTAGGCAAGATGGATCACATACATCTATCGTTATGGTAAGTACATAACTAAAAGATGTAATGTGATCCTATCTCGCCTACATTCATTACTGACGGGACAGCTTCCCTAGCACCTAAATCCTGGGAGGCTCACTGGAAAACACTCCTGAGCACTGTGGAACCAAAGGAAGCCCGACCTCTAGTAGAGGCCACGTCCAGTTTGTAATGAGAAATAAAGGTATGTGGAGAAGTCCAAGTAGCCGCTGCATATATCTCATCTATGGATAATCTAGCATGAAAGGCCACTGAAGTTGACATAGCCCTGGTAGAATGCGCCCTAACTGGAAAGGGAAGATCCTTATCTGCTAATGCATAAATAAATGAGATGCAGTCTCTAATCCACTTAGCTATGGTGCCCTTAGTTACAGATCTGCCCATTCTATTGTCCGAAAAAGACACAAACAACTGATCTGATTTTCTCTCCTGTTGTGTCCTATTTAAATAAAACCTCAGCTGTCTATGCACATCCAACTGGTGCAATTTGTATTCCGCTTTGTTGGAGAACCTTGGGAAAAAGATCAGAAGCTCAACAGACTGGTGGAGACAAAGGACAGAAGAGACCTTAGGGAGAAAAGAAGGATCAAGTCGCAGTGACACTATGTCCTTATGAAAAATTAAATAAGGAGGTTTAGCAGAAAGAGCTTGAAGCTCCGATATTCTTCTGGCTGAAGTTATGGCTACCAAGAAGGCAGTCTTCCATGACAGAAATTTCAATTCACTGGAGGCTGCCGGCTCAAAGGGAGAGGAAGTCAAAGCTCTGAGCATCACATCTAAATCCCATGGCAAAACGGGCTGCGAAACCGGAGGGCGCAGCAGCTAGGCTCCTTTCAGAAAGGCTTTACACAGCTTATGACCCATAAGGGAAGGCTCATGTGCAACATGATAATTGGAGATTGCTGCCAACTGAGCCTTTATGGTGGAGGCAGCCGAACCGTGTCTAAAGAGTGTAGCTAAGAAATGTAATACCGTGGACACCGGTGCTGTAAGGGGGTCCAGATCATGTTGCTGAGCCCAAATTGCAAATCTCTTCCATTTACTAGAGTATATTTTCCTAGTAGAGGACTTGTAGGAGGAAGACAGAATATGAACTACTTCCGGGGTAAAAATATGCTGTCTAAGGTCGGAAGTGGAGGAGCCAGGCAGCGAGCTTGAGTGTTCGTAGGGATGGATGGCGCTGTCTTGACTGATGAGTCAATAGGTCTGGAGCTGGGTCCAGAATCCAAGGGCCATCCACCACATACTTCCGAAGGAAGGGGAACCAAACTTGACGGGGCCAGTGTGGTGCGATCAAAATCATTTTGCTTACCAAGCAGGTGGCCTTCTGAATCACTCTGGGAAGCAGAGGGACTGGCGGGAAGGCATAGAGCAGACCGGAGGGCCAATTGTGGACTAGAGCATCCCTGGGAGACTCCCCCTGTGGGGGGATCAGAGTGAAAAAATTGCTGCACTTTGCATTCAGGGGACTGGCAAAGAGGTCGCAGCAGGGAAGACCCCACTTGGAGAAAATCTGCGCAGCCACTCTGTCGTTCAGGGACCACTCGTGAGGCATCAGAATAGCTCTGCTCAGCCTGTCTGCTACCACATTGGACTTCCTCGGAATGTTCATAGGTTCATAGGTTCATAGGTTCATACTAGGCTATCTGCCCGAGGGCATTTATAAGCCTAGCCCATTGTTTTGTGGCTTACGCCACCCCTTTAGTATGGGGAACTATACCCATTATTTTGCTGTGCCTCTGTCGAGCAGTGACACTGAGGTAATTCCTGGGGTATATCTGCGATCTCCCATCCATTGGTCAAGATTTCTCTTGAACAAGGCCAGCGAGGTGCTCTGCCTCACATGTACCGGGATTTTGTTCCACAGCATAGGGAGTCTTTGGGTGATGAATCTATCTCTCCAGCACGTCCTATTAATAGCCGTGTCGAGGTTTAAGTCTCCCGCCCTTGTGGCTCTGATGGATCTAGATTTTTTGAGGTGAAGCATATTCATCAAATCTGGGTTTGACATGGCCTTGTATGTTAGGCAAAGGTCACCTCTGAGCAAGCGGTAAGCGACTGAATAGAGCTGGAGTTCTTTCAGTCGGGCAGCATAAGACAGATTTTTGAGACCCTTTATCCTTTTGGTGAGGAACTTTTGTGGCCTCTCCAGCTGCTGCAAGTGTCGGGTCAGATACATTCCGAATGGGGCATTGTACTCAATCATTGGTCTGATGAGTGATGCGTAAAGATCTAGATGAGAATCCCTTCATGATAAGGTGGGCAATGTAGAAGGACTTCCTAACTACTTTAGCTACATGGGTGTCGAATGACAGACTACTATCAACCTGGGTCCCCAGGTCCCTGATAACTTCTTCTGTGCTCAGTGGATTGCCACCTATTTGGTAGCTAGGGGTAACCTTGTTTTTCCCGAAGGGTATGACTATGCATTTTTTGGCATTTAACTTTAGGCCGTGGCTCTGGCACCAGTTATCCGTTTCTGTGAGACCCTTCTGAAGGATATCTGTGTCAGATGTGTTTTCTACTATGGCGCCCAGTTTGCAGTCATCTGCAAACTTTGTCAGCCATAACCCTCCTGTGTTTGCTTGTACTTGGAAAAGTAGATGCCAAACAAGAGTGGGCCCAGGACTGAGCCCTGTGGGACACCACTTGTGACAGGCTTTGAGTCTGACATGGCGCCAGCAACTCTGACCCTGTGGGTTCTGTCACTCAGCCAGTTTGCAACCCATCTTGTGATGTATGGGTTAACATTTAAGCTGATGAGTTTTTCAATGATACCCGAGTGGGGTATTGTATCGAAGGCCTTAGCCAGATCGAG
This sequence comes from Protopterus annectens, assembly GCF_019279795.1. NCBI lineage: Eukaryota > Metazoa > Chordata > Ceratodontiformes > Protopteridae > Protopterus > Protopterus annectens. The sequence goes on from NC_056734.1 coordinate 70,081,882, forward strand.
GTAGGCTGTATGGACTGCCTTTCCCTCATCAATGGCTTTGGTGACTGTTTGAAAAAGTCAACCAAGTTTAAAAGGCATGATCTGCCTTTGACAAAGCCAAACTGGGTTGGATCCAAAGTCTGCAAATTCCCTATGTCTTTATTTATGAGGTCCATTATGATCCTCTCCATGGCTTTGCAGATAAGGCTTGTCAAGCTAATGGGCGGTAATTTCCAGGGTCTGTGGAGGCACCGCCTTTGTGAAGTGGGACCACAGTTGCAGTGCGCCACTCCTGGGTGCAGTATCCAGAGGTAAGACTTTGATTAAACAGCTGTCCTAGCTGTGGGTTTAATTCCTCATTGAGTTCGTGGAGCACACAGCCGGGGACACCATCGGGTCCCATGGATGCTGTGTTTTTTGCTTTGGAGAGAGCAGTTCTCACTTGGGCGCTGGAGATGTTTGGGGGGCTGCACTCATTTGGTATAGATATCTCTCCTTTTGGGGAGGGGTAGAAGTTTGCACTGAACCTGTCAGCCAGTATGTTGGCAATGTCTGTAGGATCAGTAATCTTCACATCATTTTGAACTAGTTCTGAGCATATCTGTGCGTTGCCACTAGAAAGCACTGGGAAGCGATTGCCCAATTCCACATTCTCATGGCCTCTCTGCAAAGGGGGTAGGACTTGGTTCCTCCTTGCTTGTTCAGATACCAGACAACCGACATATTTTCGGAGAGAATCGCAATAGTTCCCCTGAGAAGAGAGCTGTGAAGTGTCTGCAACGCTAGAAGCGCCGCTCTCATCTCTTGCCATGTACCTTGGACCGTCTCGCCCAGATAATGCCCCCCCACCCTATCTAGGAGGCGTCCGTGGTTACTGTGGCAACAGGGGATGGGGGGCTCAAGGGTCTCCCTTGGTCCAGATTGGACGAGAGAAGCCACCAATGCAGATCTTGCCAGCATCTCTCCGTGATGAGAATTGGATGGGACACGGGGAGTTCCTGATATGACCACTGGGCCAAAAGGAGCCACTGAATTATTCGCATGTGTAACCTGGCCAGCAGAACTAAGAGAATGGTAGCCGCCATTGATCCCAACAACTGAAGAACCATCCTGGCTTGGGCTTTTCTGCGGGGTAGTAAAGCCAGGACTTGGGCCTGTAACAATTTTATTCTCTCTGTCGGTAGAAAGGCTCTCATCTCTAGAGAGTCTAGCTCTGCGCCGATAAAGGCAACACGCTGTGATGGCAGCAATACAGACTTTACCCAGTTGAATGAAATACCTAGAAGATGGCCCAGTTCGACAGTAGTTCTCGGGGCTTGAACAAGTAGATGCCTGGTGGGGGCGGTGAGGAGCCAGTCGTCTAGATAAGGAAACACCTGGAATCCTAGACGTCTCAGGTGAGCTGTCACCACTGCCAGACACTTGGTGAACACCCTGGGGGCTGTGGTGAGACCAAAGGGCAGGGCCTGGAATTGAAAATGACTGGCTCCCAGCTGGAAGCCTTGTTTATCTTGATGTGATAATAGGCATCCATGAGGTTGAGGGAGCACATCCATACTCCTTTTTCCAGCAATGGGAAAATGGATTGCAAAGTGACCATTCGGAACTTGGACTTCTTTACAAAGCGGTTTAAACGGCTGAGATCCAGAATGGGTCTCAAGTCCCCTGTTCTTTTTGGCACCAAAAATAACCTTGAGTAAGTTCCTAATCCGATTTGGTCTGCGGGGACTGGTTGGATGACTCCTTTTTCTAGCAGCTTTGAAACCTCTATTGGTGCCTGATCTCTTTGACTGGGTGGAACGTCTGGGATTTTCCTTGACGGAGGGGGGGAACGAGAAAGGGGAATGGTGTAACCTCCGGTGATGATACGAAGCACCCATCGATCCTGAGTGATGGACTCCCAGGCCTGAAGATGCTCTGAAAAACAACCCCCGACTGGCTCCGGAGACGCACAGTCGGGTAATCCCACAGGGACGTTGGTAGGAGGAACCACGAAAGGACTTGCGGTCTCCTGTATTGCGGGGGCCTCCACCGCCTCTAGGGTGATGCCTTCCATTAAAATTCCCCCCTCCTCTGCCCCTGGAGGGGGGGCCACTTTGATCGGCAGGGGAAGACTTTTGAGACTTTCTGAACCACATTTTTCCTCCCCTCTGAGCCTTGGGATAAGGCCTAGTGGGAAGCGAAAAACGGGCCCCAACGGCAGACAAAGTCTTACCCTCCTGCTCACATCTAGTGAGGGTGTCTTTCACTTTGGGTCCAAAAAGGGAGGACACGTCGAATAGGGCGTCCGTGAAAGAAGACTTGAAAGCCTCCGCAAAATGACACAAGCGCATCCAAGCTTGCCTCCTAAGGGCTACGCCCGAACTCGCTGCTCTATCCGCCCCTTCGGCTGCATAAGATATGAGCCTCATGAACGAGTTGACGATGGAAGAAAGGGTAGACAGCTGGGCGTTAGACTGGGCAAACGCCTCAGGCAGGTTACCCGACAGGGTATCTCCCAACTCCTTTATGAGATCCCTTTGGAGCCGCATAAAATGACACAAGTAATTCAGCGACCACAAGGTAAAGGTCGCTGAAGACAGGGTATGCTTCCCTTACCTATCCATACTCCTAGACTCCTTATTAGGAGGATGGATGGAGGTAGAAGCCTCCGCCACGTCCTGCTGGGTGGTGGGCGCCACCACCATGGCATCCACAGGTACTCCCTTGGTCAGAAATTCTTTTCCAGGAGGCGCAGATAAAAACTTATTGGGGCTAGGAACTGGCTCCACAGAGTCAGGGTGTTCCCACACCCTTCGACAAATATGATCCAATAATTCATCGAAGGGTGGAGACACCCTGGAGGCGGAAGGCTGGGCTTCAAAGGCCTTGAGGAAGACCGACTCCTCCTCAGAAGGGTTTTTGGAAGGCCAGTCACCCCGCTGTCTCAAGATCTCCAGGATATCAGAGAATGAGACATCATCCGAGGACGACTTCGGGGACCCTTTTGCATCATCGAGGTCGGTGTCCGAGGTGAAAGACTCATCTGGGGAGTCTACGTGCTTCCTCTTACACAACTTCTTCCTGGGAGGCTCTTCAGGGACAGACTCTGAAGGGCTCTTAGAAAGTAGGGGACCACACATGGAGATATCCTCAGGCCCGGCAGCCCCACTGTCCAGAGATAGGGGGGCACCAGAAGCTCTAGTCGCAGCGTCTAGGGAAAGAGTTGCTGATTCAGGTGAAGTCACAATGGACTTGGCCAGCGTGCTCCTCATAGCCTCGAAGGCAGGTCCACCGGAATCGGATGAAAAAACCTGCCTCCGAGACCATGACCGGAGTCAGGGTACCCCTAGCCGAAGCACCAAGGGGGAGACTCAGAGCCGCAGTCTGAAGCCCCGATGTATCCCCCTCGGGTCCGACTGAGGACACCCGAGTACCAAAACCTGTAGACGGAATGGAAAAGTTTGGAGCCAATGTCGGATCCAAAAGACTCTTAGGAGGTTTCGGAGCTGACCCAGGGACTTCACTCGATTCGGCAGACTCCGGCTCCGACGACACCGAGGTTGTCGGAGGAGGAAGAAACAGAACCAATATAGTAGCTGGCTCCGGAGCCGACTGGGCTGGAGCCGAAAATAATTTAGTTAACACTGGCGACTGGAGGAGCCTCTGGACCACCCTATCGACATCCGAATCCGAGAGCCTGGAGGACTTGGAGGAGACAGATGGGGGCCGAGAAACCTTCTCTGTCAGAACTGAGACAAAGGTAGGGGAACGGCTCCAAATCGGCTCCAAAAGGATCTGGGCCGAAGTAGGCTCGAGAACCACCGCAACCTCCTTCGGTGCCGACGACCGTGGAGTCGAAAGAGCCGACCCCGCAATAGACAATACTTCCTGCGTCTCCGAGACCAGTGGAGCCGAGGAAGGAGACATAGCCTTGGATGGTGCTTCATGCGGCTCCGAGACCAATGGAGCCAAGGAAGGAGAAGTAGTTTTAGATCTTTTCTCCGGAGGCTCCAAAGAACTAGATGGAGCCGGAGACTTCATTTTTGACTTGGATCTGGGTTTCTCAGAGGGAGGAGAGGACGCCAACATTTCCTCAAAGGAGGGTTTAATCAAACCCTTGAGGATAAATTTATTTTTTCTCTCCTGTAACACCCTGGCAGAGAAAGCATGACACACACTGCAGGATTCCTGCAAGTGTATGGCACCGAGACAATATACACAGTTGGCGTGTCCGTCAGTTAGCGACATTTTGTAAGCACATTTAGCGCATTTCTTAAAGCCAGATGGCTTATGTTCTTTTGGTTCCTTGTCCGACATAAGGAACACAATCCACAAGCAGCAACAATATTCAAAAATAGACAATCACAAGCACACTCGCAACACAAGGTAGGGAGGGGGGGAGGCTCTAACTTAAACGCCTGTACAGAAACCACTCAAGCTAGGGCAAAGGCCTTCTAACTGAAACGGGCCTAGCCCGCCAAACAGAAGGACTACCAACCACACACACGATCAGACACAACCAAGGATACAACAGACAATGTAGCTATTAGAATAGCTTTTTGACAGAATAATACTCAAAGCTATAGTTGAAAAAACAAAGAGAGGGTACTTAGCTACAGCCAAGTCGAGACCACGTCGTTACTCTAGGAGCGGCAAACGAGATCTGGGGGTTTGGGCGTGATGCATCCTGGGATACAGGGTTAGCCCAGCCAATGAGAGACTTCGTGCTACTTATAGTGGCCGAGTTGGAGCCGATTCCCGGCTCCGAATCCATCAGTAATGAATGTAGGCGAGATAGGATCACATTACATCAAACCATTTCCTACTCAGACCCACTCATCACACACTCAAAAGCACACAGAATGCTGAGGGGGGAGGGGAAGCAACACACACTAACTAACACTAAAACCTACAGAATAACCCTAAAACATGATGCACCAGTGAGGGGAGGAAGAGAGGGATCCTACACTAACAGCTAACACTCAACCAACTATCAAAAAACTGCTCACTTATCAAATAATCCAACTCACAAACTCTGAGATCAGGATCACGATGCTTCTGGGAGTGTATTAGTTTATGGGCTATAAGAAGTTTATGCAGTAGTAGAAACCACAGCAGCAATCCAGCAACTCCAAAGAAGGAAATTTATTCACAAAACAGCAGTAATAAAAATCTCTAGCGCCTCGGCCAACAAGCCTTTAACAGAGTACATCAAATATGGAAAAAATCTCAGTTTATATACAGCAGCACTTAATTGAATAATGAGTTAATGACTTATATCACACTTTTAACTGAACCTTATTAAAACCTAACACTCACATTAACACAACTATACAAAACTTTTCCAGAAGCATTCTTGATTCAAACCCACAGGGAACATAGTATTAAATTTTAAAATCAGAAATACTTCTTTTTTCCTCAACAATTGTTTAACCTGTTCATCTGTCATAAACTTTTTACATATCACATTATCTAAAATTGTAGCCTGAAAACCCTCCAAACTTCCATTATGTACTTCATTAAAATGTACAGCTATAGGACTAGATAATTTATAGTTTTTAACATCCCTTATATGTTCTTTTATTCTACAAGAGAAACTTCTTTTCGTCTCCCCTATAAAGAATTTATTACAAGTACATTTGATTGAATATATGACTTTCTGGCTATTACAAGTGAAACTTTCATTTGTTTCAAAATTCTTATTATTAATTTTGTCAAACCTTTGAGTAACAAAACTACAAATACTACATCTCCCACATACTACTGTACCTTTTTCTTTTTTTCCTCCTATTATTTCCAATTTTGGTCTATGAAACCTACTATGTACAATAAAATCTTTAATATTTCTTCCCCTGTTAAAAGAAAATAATAATTTCTTATGCTGTAAACAATCTACTTCTTTGTTTATAATATTCCAACTGGATTTGATTGTATCTATAATTTCATCAGTTATTACTGAGTAAGTGGTGGTAAAATATATATTTTTATCTTGCTCCCTTTTTTTGTTGTTATTATACCACATCCAACCACATTTGGCCGACTTACTATTTAATACTTTATTTAAACTCTCTCTCAAATACATTTCATCATATCCTCTCTCTTTAAATCTCAAAAAACTATCTTCTAATTCAACATTTCAATCTTTATTATCACTACATAATCTTTTAATTCTATTAAATTCTGTATACGGAATAGATTTCATAGTATGCCCTGGGTGAAAACTTTCGCCATGTAATATATCATTACTATTAGGGAACTTCCTATATATTTTAGAAATTACCTTACATTGGTAACTGTCCCCTATTAATTCAACATCCAAAAAATGTACTTTTTTACCTTTCTGTAATCCATCAAATCTTATTCCTATATTATTGGTATTAATTTGAGTAATAAATTGATCCACTAACTCATAACCACCTTTACAAATAAAAATACGATCGTCTATATATCTATAATACTGAATTACATATGTACGAAAGAATTGATTAGTATAGATATACTGCTGCTCAAATAGGTAAATAAGTTAAAAGTGTGATATAAGTCATTAACTCATTATTCAATTAAGTGTTGCTGTATATAAACTGAGATTTTTTCCATATTTGATGTACTCTGTTAAAGGCTTGTTGGCCGAGGCGCTAGAGATTTTTATTACTGCTGTTTTGTGAATAAATTTCCTTCTTTGGAGTTGCTGGATTGCTGCTGTGGTTTCTACTATATTCGCTACATTTGGTTGCTGTGGTTTATCAAGAAGTTTATGCAGTTGAGGTGTTTTTTTTGTTAGTCTGTCTGACCTAATTACATTACATCCAGGGGGTAGTATTTCATTACTAGTTATTTCTGGCTTTAGCCATGTTTCAGCAGCTGTATGTGGGGGTTGTATGGGGATCGTGGGTCTTGTATACACTCTGAAAATTTATGTTTAGGAGAAACAGGCTGTAAACTTAGTTGTGGTTTGTGTCTTTCTGAAGGGGTGTGGTTGGTTCTGACTGTATACTGGTGCTTGGTCCAGGGTTGAGGTGGACTCTTAAAATGTGGTGTGTTAGAGAACTGTTGTAGATTTGTGGGAGAGAAATTGAGTGGATGTGAGTGGATGTAAGTGTGATTGCAACATTGTGATATGTGTGAGAAGGGTGAGTAGGGTTATGGTGACTGCAAAACAAAGTTTTGCTCTTGAAAGGAATGTAGGATATGTCATGTACTTCATGATAGTGGAAATAGTAGTTGCTGTATTGTAGGATTGCTAGGTTATTCTGTAGTATGTGTTTAGGGTATATTACTGAAGGCTGGAAGGGTATTAGACAGGGCAGTAGTCTTAATAGTGACAGAGGATGTGGGAGGTGTTGCTAGAGGTTGCTACTGGTTAACTGTGATAGTTGGACATAGGTTGGGAAGTATAAATGTAGGTGTAATGGGATGGGTGGGAATTGGGGGTAGGGGAGCAAAGTGGAGCCTGAATGCAGGGTGGAATGGAGTGGGGCCCAAGCACAGAGTATTGTATTCTCAAGAAAAAATATCAGTGGAGGTGCATTTATAAGTAAGGTGAGCTTATTAAGGCAAAAATATAGAGATTAATCTACCACAAGCAAAGTATATTTTATGCCATTTGTTTCTGATAATAAAGAAACATATATGTAACTGTGACTTTTCCAATTCTCTTTTATTTTCTAGGAAATCACACACTTTCTCAGTTTCATGACTCACACCGTTGAGTCTTGAGCTTTTAACACAGCATCACTAATAATCAGTCAGGCTGTTATACTGAGACCATAGCCTCAAGCAGTTAAATAAACCACAGCATAGGCCAAGCAGTAGCACTATCTCTACACACAGTCTACTGTATTAAAAAAAATATTAAATAGTTGTACTAACAACTTTATCGCAGCTCCGTAGGCAGCTAACCATTTCCCATATTTTATAATTTCTCTAGCTAGTTGCTCAGTTATACATGTATAGTTTATCTCAACTATGCAGTGCAGCTAATTAATAGCATATTTCATCCTGACTTCAGCAATTTAGTGCAGTGCATATACTACAAAATAGAAGTGCACATTCTTTTAAGTTCCTGTACTTCCTCATAATGCCTAAATCACATTCTGAGTAACTAGAGGACTTTTTATATATTTAAACAAATGCTTAATACATGCTGTGAGCTGAATCAACTGCCATTTCTCAGTACAAGACACCTATCATACATCAGCCTAAATGAATTTACCTTTATTAACTTGCACCATAGTATTTCCACTCATCTTTCTGGCTGTTGACATAGCATGACAGTAGGGCTTCGAATCCCACATCTAGACTGCATGCAGTCACAAATTGAGGTGAAGGCTCCTTCAAAGCCACAAATGGACATAAACATGACCAAAGGATCAACAGTAAATGTTCTATACTGCAAGCCTCTGATGGTAACCTATATCCTTATAGCTTCATTGTTTAATTAAACTGACCAAAATCTCCCCATTCCAATTTTTCATTGGGCCATTTCCCAGGATTACAGTTTCCGTGTTACATGTGCTCCATCACAGAAATTTATATTTTCTGATCCCCTTCTGCCTGGATATTTTATACACTATTTATTTATTTTTTTTCCATACAAAAAAAAATAACTGAATTGATTACTCTATGGTGTTAAACTGCTAACTAGTGTCTGACTGCATTTACTTCACCCTCTATACTTTTTTTCTTTAATAAAGAAACTGAAGGAAACATAATAGAAAGCTGAGCTCTGCTCACTGACTCCCATCACCTAGCAATTCATCTCCAGGCAACAAAGTTTTAAACCCTGGCAGGCTAAGTAATTCCTTCTGTAGCTTGCACCTTTTTTGTACGACCACAGTTAATCCCACATTACTGCAGATAAATCAACAAAATATTCAAAACCTCTGCATCATATCAACCTAATAAGCTCTAACAAAGTGCACTTTCCCATACCCTAATTCTTTAACACTTCCACAGGTCAGATAATCTGTCCTTCATGCTGATAAGTAACAAGTTCTCACCTTCAGAACGCAAGCTGGGAATACACCGTTTCTGGCTCACACTGGGATTGAACCCTAAATTCACACACAACATTATTCTCCAACCAGCTTTGAATCTGAAGACCTGTATTACCCTCAATTTCAACAGCTTTAAGCCCTTAATATCCAGCTCAATCTAAGCCCATATTCCAATGCCACAATATCCTATTAAGTCAAAAAAGCAACTGCCCTACTCAGAAACAAACACCACAGAAAAGATAATAAATAAATATGTTTGTCCACTAACAAATATAATCTTACTATTGTTAACTCACATCAGAAAACACCACATCTCAAAAACAATACCAAACAATCTTTACCCATACTCCAGCACCCCACTGCTCCTTCCTCACCTCCTTCTCACCCTTGCTATTCTTTAGCACTCGACTGTTTTCTTTTTTCTCTGCTTTAAATTAGTTTTATTCCAGTAGGATCTAATGATTTATATCTAAGCCCTACAACGTACTGCTTACTAAATTGTTTGGCTATAACATGAGAAAAAAAGAGAACAAAACCATAGATTTTAAAATACATTTTTTCAACTTATTGATTGTTCCTGATGACCCCCCTTTTAGATACAGGTCCAACCTGGACCCCTTTTTAGATACAGGTCCAAACCACTCCACTCGGGCTCACTCTGCTCTCCTACCTTACCCCCAATTCCCACCCACCCTGAGAGTCTACATTTATACTCCAACTACCTCATCTTGATCCCTCCTCCTCCCACTTAACCAATACACTTCATCTCCTAATTACATAGCTTTCACCATCACCACCCCCTATTTTCTGAAATCACTCTCCCACCTATCTTTATCACACCCTCTTCCCCTCTCTGACTTACACTATTCTATCCAAGCAACCTCTACTCTCCTACACCTTACTCGTACATAAATGTCACTAATTTATAAACTCATCTAACCATTAATCCTCTCTTTACAACTCCTTTACTTCCATGCTTACAACTTTCCTATCATGCTTCACTTCTACTTAACAGCAGTAGTTCTCCTTCTCACCTTTCTAACATCTTACCATACTGAACCATCATACATAAAATCATCTCACACTTATCCACTCACTTAACAATAATGACACTACCCACTGATATTAAATCTCTCCCTCATTATATAACTTCTCCTATACACACCTCCACAAATTAAAATGCTATTATACTCCCCACCCCCCAAAACATTAAGCTAAAATTCTACACCTTCTATCAATACTCTCCAAAAATGAGCCTACTAACAAAATCACTGGTCCCGCCACCTCTCCACCCAGCCCGAACCTTCCTCCACCACCGTTTGTCCCCCTTCCCATCTTGGCTCATCCTCCACCCCCTAACTGTCCACCCTTCCACCTTACCGCATCTTCCACCCCCCCCATAAAATTAACCATCCTCTCAATAAATATGCAAAGCATTCTCAATAAAACCTCTGAACTCCACTCTTTGATATTCCACTATACTCCTCATATCTTAGCCCCATCTGAAACCTGGCTAAAATCCCCATATCTCAAATAATGAAATCCTACCTCCCAGGTACATTTACCAGCTAGATTCTAAAAAAGGGGGTGGAATTGCTATCTGATCAACTTAACCTTTCCCTCCTATCTACTCCTCTTCCAAACATTCACCCTGGTGAACTACTGATAGTCAACTGTTATTTAAACAATCATAAAATATTTGCTATTGCATTGATTTACATCCTACCAGGCAATAACATCCCCATCCTTGGAAATTTACTGTCATGGCTATCACTCAACAATACCTACAAAACTGTCATCCTCAGTTATAAAAATATAGACTGGAATAAACTATCTCTAGACTCACCCAACCTTAGCATAAATCTTCAAGTCTTCAGTCAGCTGACCTCAACTCCCACTCACATAAAAAACACTAATACTGGCCCTATCCTAGACTGGATCTTCACTACTGACCCTAACCTCTATCATAATTCCTGTATTCTACCTGATGCAATAAGTGACTATCAGCTCACCCACATCCAAAGATACTCCCTCCAACTGTACAGGTCACACTTACACAAAGACTGCCACAAACTCTTCAATTTCAAAGCTATTACATTCAATAATAGACTTTCATCAATCAACTGGTCCTGCCTCCAATATAGGTTCATAGGTAGGTACTAGGCTATTGGCCCAGGGGCATATACAAGCCCAGCCAAAAAGGTACTTTGGCTTTTGCCACCCAGGAAAATTATTTTCCTGTGCCACTGTCGAGCAGAGCCACAGAGGTGATCCTCGGGGTGAATTTCCTATTTCCCGTCCAATCATCAAGATTTTTCTTGTAGAGTGCTAAGGAGGAGCTTTGTTTGATATAGATAGGTAGTTTATTCCAGAGTATGGGAAGTCTCTGGGACAAGAACCTATCCCTCCGGCATGTTCTGTTTATTGTGGTGACAAGGTTTAGGTCCCTAGAGCGTGTAGCTCTGAGGGAATTGGAATTTCTTTAAGTGGAGCATGTCCAACAGCTCTGGGTTTGACATAGCTTTATATGTTAGGCAGAGATCACCTCTGAGTAGGCGATATGCAACAGAGTAAAGCTGTAGTTGTTTGAGATGGTCTGCGTAGGGCATCTGTTTGAGGCCGGTAATCCTCTTTGTGAGGTATTTCTGCGGCCTTTCCAGTTGTTGTAGATATCTTGTGAGGTACATACCAAAAGGGGTGTTACACTCTATAATGGGTCTAATGAGTGATGAGTAGAGGGGAACAATGACCTCTTTTTTTCTGGATGAGAAACCTTTTGTGATGAGGTGTGCCACGTAAAAGGATTTCCTGACTACTGTGGCGATGTGATTATCAAAGGAGGGACTACTGTCTACCTGTGTCCCAAGGTCTCTTATCACACTTTTGGTGTTAAGTATACTACCGCCTATGTTGTAGTTCATGGGTACAGAGTTTTTACTAAAGGGGAGGACAATGCACTTTTTGGCATTGAGCTTGAGGCCATGGCTTTGACACCAGGCATCTGTCTCAGTGAGGCCCTTTTGTAGGACGTCCACATCGTTAGGAGTTTCGATTATGGCTCCTAGTTTGCAGTCATCTGCGAACTTCGTTAGCCAAAGACCTTCTGTGTTAGCCTATACTTCAGAGAAGTAGCTATCAAACAGGAGAAGACCCAGGACTGAACCCTGTGGTACTCCACTTGTCACTGGTCTGAAGTCAGACTTGGAGTCTGCTACTTCCACAGTGTGGGTTCTGTCAGTGAGCCAGTTGGCAACCCATCTTGTAACATAGGGATTTATACCTAGTTTAGTGAGTTTATCTATAATTCCAGAGTGGGGGATGGTGTTGAAAGCCTTGGCAAGATCTAGATAGGCTGTGTGAACCACCTTACCCTTGCTACGGCTTTGATGACTGCTTCAAAGAAGTCTATCAGGTTTAGGAGACATGATCTGCCTTTTACAAACTGGAACTGGGTGGGGTCCAGAGTTTGGAGATTACCAATGTCTTTGTTTATAAGTTCCATGATGATACGTTCCATGGCCTTGCAGACCAGGCTCATCAGGCTAATGGGGCAGTAGTTCCCAGGGTTCGTGGTGGCTCCCCCCTTGTGTAGTGGGATAACAGTCAATGTGCGTCATTCAGCAGGCATAAAGCCTGAGGTGAGGCTATGACTGAACATGGTACTTAGGTGGGGTGCCAGTTTGTTCTGTAGTTCATGTAGAACGCAGCCTGGGATGTTGTCTGGTCCCATGGATGCTGTGTTCTTGGCTTTGGAGGGTGTGGTTTTTACCTGTGCAGCCGTGACTACAGGAACTTTGCATTCTTCCGGTATAGAGATGGGCTCTTTAGGGGGTGAGAAGGGGATAATGTTAGCATTGAACCTATCTGCCAGGATGTTAGCAATATAAGTTGGGTCTGTATATTTAGTGCCATTGTGCTGTAACTCAGAGCAGATCTGAGTGTTGCCACTGAGATTCTTGACATAGCTATAGAATGCTTTGTGGTTGTCTTTAGAATCAGTGGCAATTTTGTTTTTGTAACTAGCTTTGGAGGATTTTATCAGGGATCGCAGCTTCTTACTGAGGCTGACCAGGGAGCTCCTCCACTCATGGGATTTTACTCTCTTTTGCAACAGTTTCTTCCTTCTATTGTACAGTTTGTTTATGGCAGGGGACCACCAGACTGGCTTCTTATTTTTGGAGGATAGCATCTTGGTTCTGTTTGGGATAGCAAAAGCCATGCACTCATGTAAGTGCTTATAAAGTGCAACTGTGTAGAATTCAGTAGTTGTACCTGTATTGTCCATCTGCATGGGTGTCATGAAGTTCACCACTTCTGTCTTAAGAAGCATGAAGTTGGCTTTGGAAAATATTTTTACCATGGTTTCCTTAATGGGGGGTTGGGGGCAGGATGTGGATATATAGGGTAATTAGCTTATGGTCGGATCGGACCAATGAGGCGTTGACTTCAGGTGTGAGACACCGGTCACTCATGTTGGTAATGACTAGATCTAGGATACTGTTGCCCCTGGTGGGGGTGTGGATAAGTTAATCCAGGGCATTGGAGTTTATGAGTTCCAGAAAGCGTTGAGCGAAGGAGTTGGTACATGAGTAGTTTTCCCAGTTAATGGTGGGGCAGCTGAAATCGCCCATTAGGGTGTTTGGTTGAACCCTAATATTTTCCAGTACATCACGAAAAGAGGTGTGGGAATCTTGGGGCATGGTGGGTGATCTGTAGCAAGCTAAAATTTGGATTGCAGTTTTGCCCAGAGTTAGTTGCACTTGGATAACCTCGGCTGCATTATGCTGAGCAACTAGCCTGGAGGTGTGGATATCCTTAATGAATATGTACACACCTCTGCCTTTGGTGTTCCGGTCCAGGTTACATGGCCAAAAAGTGTGGTATGAGTTATAGCCTGGTAGTGCAGGGGTGCTCTCTGGAGCCTTGAACCAGGTCTCAGTCACTGTACAGATATCGATGTTCTCCATTTTAAGGAGTGCCTCGATTTAGACTTCTAGCATTGAGTAGTATCACCCTCAGTTTTTGCTTGCCTGTTCCTGTTATGGTGGTGAATTTGTCATTTGAACCTTGCCTAAAAAAGCACTATAGGGGTGGCAAGAACCTTAGCCAGTATCCGGAATCCCAGGGGAAACAGGTGCAGGCCATCTCTGGCAAAACATCGTGGTCTGACGACCATGTCATCCCAGACTGACATATACTGGATCCGTTTAGAATGGCAGCAGAAGCTTAGCCAATTGTTGACGTCAATCATTTTGTCCTTGTACTGCAGCATCAGTCTGGGTGATGGTAGAATGCTACTTAGGGCAGGACTAGGGTCATACCTGCCTGGGCTACAAGATCGGAGAGCTCTTTCATGTCTCTTTTCATGTAGTACAGGGAGATACGTCTCAGGTCGTTCACACCAACATGGACAATGACAGAGTCATATTTGTACTTGTGGAGTGACCTGTATGCATGGATATGTGGCAGATCCTGGCACCAGACAGGCAGCTGACAGTAACCTTCTCCTTGTTTAGCCTGGTGAGTGGGACATCAGTGTGCCTGACTATAGAGCCACCTATGTCTAGTGTGTTGGGTACGTTGTTTTGCCTTATTGGCTGTGGTTGAGTGGCACACTGAGTCTGTGGGCTGTGTGTCATTTGGGTTGTGTTGGGGGGTGGAGGTTGCTTGCATTTCTGCTTTGGAGGACTACACTGCTTGAGCAGATTATTACTGAGAGCCTCCGTGAATGTTTTTGTGTTTCTATGTGTGGATTTTGGTGGTGTAGATTTAGTGAGACTATTGATGAGTGTGGTGTGGTGCAAGTATTTACCTTCTCCTCTTGACTGTCAAGTTCAGTCTTGATTGGCAAAAGCTTTACCTCCAGCTTGGCTAGATAAGTGCATCTCTCACAGGTTGTAGAATTGGGTGGTAGGAGGAGAGGGTTGTCTGTGTATATGAGGCAATTTCTACATTGCCCCAAGATGCCCAGATTCATCAGATAGACAGGAGAGAACACTGGGAACTGACCCTTGGACATGCTTGAATAAAAAACAATTTTCCTCTAGATAAGTGAGGAAAGTGAGTACAGCTCTGTGTACAAGAGCTGTTTTTCTCTAAGCAAGTGAGGAAAGTAAGTACCAAAACTGTTTTCCTCTAGGTAATGAGGAAGGTTGAGTGCTGTAGTAATTAGTAGGTTATTTAGTGCTTACAAGTTCTGAACAATATCTTCCCCTTAATGACACAGTACTAAAATTCAATCAAATTTTCTAGATATTCTTAACTTCCTTGCACCCCTAAGGAAAATCATAATTAAAATCAAACTATGCCCCCTGATTTTCTAAAGACACTCGCTCCCTTATGCATGAAAGAGATAGTGCTTGGAAAGTCGGGTTAAAAAACAAATCCCCCGCACACTTTCAAAATTACAAAGAACTCAGAAATTGTACCAAAAACAAATTAATAATGACAACAAACAATTCTACTATAAGGCCCAAACCAACCATTATTCTAATCTTAAAACATTTTGGAGCACTATAAACAAAATTCTATATCCAGGTAGTCCTACTACCCCTAACTCCTAGTGAAATAACACAGCACACGAAACAGCTACCCTTCTCAACAGTTACTTTATCGACTCTATCTGCAAACTAACAGTCACAGACCCAAACACCAACCCCCTTACCTCTCCTTTTACTTATATCAATAAAATCGCCTCCTCACTAAAACCTGTCCCCACCACATACATTAAATCACTCCTGCAAAAACTAAACCCTTTCTCTCCCTTTACTGATCAATTGCCTCTCCTCTTTCTCAAGCTCACCGCTGACATAGTCCCCGACAAATGTAAATCATTCTATACAATACCCCTGGCACAAAACTCTTCTAACTTTAGACCCATACCCATTCTCTCCCCACTTTCAAAAATCATTGAAAAACGTGTACACACTTTGGTTCTAAAATTCTTAACCCAAGAAAACCTTCTGAATTCTACCCAACATGGCTTTTGGCCAAACCACAGCACTGCTACTGCCCTTATATCTTTTGTTATCTCTAGCTTCAGCTACAGTATTTGTATTCAACTAGTCTCCTGTTTATTCATAGATCTCTCAAAAACCTTTGATACAGTATCTCACTGTAAGCTACTAACAAAACTTTCTTAACTCAGCCTCTCATCATCTGCTCTTCTCTCGTTCTCCAGACTAACAGGCTACAGTCTGTCAGATGGTACTCTTCCTGCTCCCCCCCATTCCTTCCTATCTAAAATGGTGTCCACCAAGGTTCTAGTCTGGGCACCTTCTATTTAGTATCTTTACTAACAACTTCCACACTGCCAGCAGCCAGTCCTCTCTTATATAATAGGCTGATGACTCTACACTCATCTCCTTCTCTGACATCTCTCATCTCCACAAACATAACCAAACTTTTTTCTCTCATTTGAAAGATGGCTTACAGATAAACCAGCTCATCCTGAATCCTAACAAAACAAAACTCCTCTTCCTACCTAAATCTCTCTCTCATCACAAATTTACCTTTACCATTTCATCACTCAACAATACCATCATCAAAGCAGAATCTCACACTAAGCTCCTGGTTTTATATTATATAGTCGAAGCTTTAGGTAATCGAATACCTAAAGCTCGACACCTAAACAGTGAAAGCTGTAAACATTGAATGGCCACTTCCACAAATTTTTTCTTAGGGAAAAAATTTGCTTGGTCAGAGGAAAAAAAAAATGTCAAACCCTAATCGAGTTGGGGGGGGTGCTTCACCCTCCACACCCGCCCCCTAACTAAATATACCAACTCTGAGATCACTCTACAGTGGAGAAAAGAGCAGATTCTCAATAACGGCCAAGCAAATTTTTTTCCCTACGAAAACATTTGTGGAAGTGGCCATTCGATGTTTACAGCTTTCGCTGTTTAGGTGTCGAGCTTTAGGTATTCGATTACCTGATATAGACCCAAGCTACTTGGCGTCATTATTGATGATAAACTAAAATTTGACCTACATATTCAACAATATATCAAAAATTAGGACTACTCTATACAAATAGAAAATTCCTTATATCTGACTCTAAATTCTCTCTGGCTCAGGCATTCCTCTTACCTTATGCTGCTGCCATTCTAACAAACCTCCAGTCCACACTTATTACTCGGCTTGAACAAACTTGTAATAAAATTGCTAGATTTGCCACAAACCAATCCTACCACTCTCACTACTGTCTTGCACTAAAGAAACTACAATGGCTAGAATTCCCCAAACAACTTCTCCTCTCACAGCTAAAATAACACACTCCATACTCAACAAACCTACTGCCTGCCCCTCACTAAATACTATAGTATCCTACTACACCCAAACAATTCACAAAGAAGCTCAGACCAACATCTTCTGGATATTTAAAAACCCAATAAAGACACTGGTCAACTTTTATACAAATACTCAGTGTCACAAGCCGGGAACAAACTCCCTTCTAATGTCAGAAACTTCTCTCTTATTAATCAAGTGAAAAAAAATGCTAAAAAACGCACTATGAAACTCATGGACCTGCCCCTGCCATGACCCTACATAAACCCTCAATCCTTCTTTTTCTTATTCCAGTTTCTTCCTGTTGTCTCAGCTCTAACTCTTTGGATTCTACTTCACTCTAAGAGTCAACCAAAACCTTTATACACTTGACATTCATTTGCTACTACAATCCATGAAAATATGTATATTTCAATATTTCTATGATATGTAATACCATTGTATATAATTTTAGTAATCTTTGCATTATTTACTTCATGTCTATTTGTCTGTGTTTTGAAGCGGCTTTAGAATTCATAGTAGTACCTGACAAATAATGTAATTATTGTATGTTTTGACAAACAGAGTACTGTGATTTCCTGCTGAGGTTAAACATGCAACTGTGTCTGTGAAAACTCTCTGCTTGCTCTCTAGCTCACATATTGCTTGCCTATCTTTTTCTCTCTTCCTACATGTACCAGCTTTGTGTTCCTGTACGTCCCTGTAATAGACCACCTGAATGTACCCTGCTGGACGTCTAAGAAAAATAGTCCTAAATTAAGAATTAACCTACCAGCTCCCTGAGAGACCTTTCCTTGATAAAAGACAATGAAAGTATGTGCTGTTATAGCTACTAGAAAAATTCTAATAATAATAATTTTTTATAGATACTGCTAGGTTAGGCAAGCTTCCCAGTCAGGTTAGCCAGCAGCCACCCCCCCCACATTTAGCTTTTTAAATAACCCTTACTTCCAGCTTATACACTCTTTATCTCTAACTAGTTTATCTCCCCCCTCTCCCTTTGCCTGAAATCCCCTTTAGGAGACCTATTTGCTGCAATAAAGTAACTGGCCACTAGGTGGCGCCTTAATTCAAGCTTTCTGTATACTTAATTTTTTCACCTATTCTTAACCATACCTCCCTAACTCTGTTCTCAGTGTTCTTCTGACTTACTGTTTTACCTTCTCTCCTTTGTCCTAAGGTATCTTTTATCACATTCTAATCCTCTAACATCCCAAGTCTAGTCTTGCTAGCCTCTCAACTTTCTTCTACATTCTCTTACCTTCAGACTTACCTGCAGAATGTCATACTTCACTGATTGTCATCCTCTAAAGTCTACACTCGTCTCTACCTACTCCGTTCGCCCTATGGGCTCACTCCGCTCCCTACCCTGCCCCCAATTTCCACCCTCCCCCAGTGCTCCTACATTTATTCCTCCAAAAGCCACACCCCCATTACATCTACTCCAATCAAGTAGATCACATAATTACCACTCCCAACCCCCATTATCAAAACACACCCACTTTTACCTTACCTCTCATCCCTCCTTGTTACATCACCCCACCTATTTATATATCTGCTAACCCTGCTTACAAAACTCTACCTCTCATTCTTCTCCCACTTCTCAAACCAATACAATGTCTATATCAATCATCCCATACCAATTACAACTACTAATCTTGGTCTCACTCTTACCTCTTTTAACCACTGTCTATCTCTTAACCTCCTATGAACAACCTCTATACTCTACCCTTCCCTTCCCCTCCAAACACACTTCAACACCACCATTAGCTATCTCTCTAAACTTCCTAAACTTCATATCCAAACCCAGCTACCTACTAGCCAAATATCATTGACTAGCACACATTAAGTATACCAACCTAAATACTAGAAAATTATTTGACTATTATTGTAAGCCCATCCACCCTAAACACATAACACTCCTCCACTCATTACTAGATGGGGACATTCATCCTAACCCTGGCGCAAACCATACTCTTACCACTGCAAACGGCAAGAAGAATATAACTAGCACCCTAGGACCTACCAAACCTTATAACTCACTCTCTATAGCCCATCTCAATATACATAACATTTGCAATAAAATTGCTCAACTTCATGCCTTCCTAGATGTCCACCTATTTGACATCCTATGTTTATCAGAAACTTGGCTAAAACCAACTGTTAAGGACAATGAAGTCACCCCACCTGGTTACAATATCATTAGACTAGACCGCACAGCCAAAAAGGGAGGAGGGGTAGCAATCCCCTATAAAGCAGAGCTACAAGTTAGCACTGTAAATCTTAGTCCACCTTTAGACAATAATGCTGAAATACTTATCTCTAAATTTCAGGTCAATACTTGTAAAGCCATAAAAATTATCTGTATATATCTTCCTCCAAGAAATAACATTAGCACACTCAAGAATATCCTTAACTGGCTTTCTATTAATCTCCCACAAGAAACCATAGTCCTAGGAGACTTTAATATCGACTGGAAGTCTTGTAGTAATACACACCCCACCACCCATATTAACCTTTACGGCTTCTCACAAACCATTAACTACCCTACCAGAACCAATAGACCCAACAACAGACAGTACGTTGGACTAGATACTTACTAATAGTCCTCATCAAACTTACAAAGTAGGAACCCTCCCAGATGACCTAAGTGACCATTCACTAACTTATATCATCAGACATAAAACCAACCTAAGCTTCCCTAACACTTTCAGAACAGTACGCACCAAAAAGCAATTTAACCCAGAACTTTTCCAAACAGAACTCAAACAATGTAATTGGTTACCGGCAAAATCTCTGCCACTCAATGAAGCAGTAGAATACTTCAACAATTCCACATTCGTAGCCATCCTGGACCACCATGCCCCAGTACGCTCTGTCAGAAATAAAGCTAAACTGGTCCCTTGGCTCTCTAATAATACTAGGCAAAAAATCCTTCTCATATACAAATCCTGGGCAAAATGGCGTACTACTAAAAATCATACAGATCAACAAACCTTTAGGCAACATAGAAATAATATAAAAAAAGCCATCCTGTAAGATAAAAATAACTTTTACCTCCATTTACAGCAAACCTATCACAAGGAACCACAAAAGTTCTGGACAAGCATTAACAAACGTCTATACCCAGGTCAATCTATCACTCCCAACCCACTAGGCTCAAACCCTGAGAATCCCACACATACTGCTAATGCCTTCCATTCTTTCTTCACAGACGCCATCCAAACTCTTGCTAGCCATCTATCTCCTGATACCTCAAAACTGCCTACGTCTACTACAAACCCACCCCCATCATTTCATTTACAACCAGTGGCTACTTCCTTTATTTGATCGCTTCTCCAAAAATTAAAACCTACCACCCCCTCAGATGACCAACTCCCAGCAGAATTCCTGCAAAAAGGAGCTAAAGCCATTGCCTATCCCATCTCTATTCTCATCAATAGAACCATTAATGAAGGAACTATCCCATCTATCTGGAAAATTTCTCATATCATCCCACTACATAAAGGGGGGGGAACTCCAATGACTTCTCTAACTTTTGTCCTTATAGCTCTGCTATCTCCTCTTGCAAAAATAATGGAAAAGTGTATCCATAACCAACTACTTAACCACCTTCTCCATAACAACTTATCTGCCAACTGTCAACATGGATTTAGACCTTTCCACAGTACCACCACTGCCCTGCTATCCTTCACAGACTGTATCAACAAAAATATTTCCTCTGCAGTCTTCATCGATTTATCTAAAGCTTTTGACATGGTTAATCACCAACTCCTTTTACACATACTGAAATCCCTTTCACTCGATCCTCTAGCCATGAATTGGTTCAAATCTTACCTAGAAAACTGGTAGCAGGCAGTACTCTGGCAAAATAAACTATCTAATCACCTCCCATTTCCCTTGATGTTCCACAGTGTTCCATATTAGTACCACTTCTATTTTCCATTTATATTAATGACCTTCAATCAGCAATTCCACACACTAACTGCATTCAATGTGCAGATGACTACTATAATCTGTTCAGCCACTTCTCAAACTGAACTTCAGTCCTTACCCAAAAAGCTTTCAATACTGTAGATCAATGGTTCTCAACCCGCTGTCTCCTCCTAAACCCCCAAAAAACAAAACTGTTATTCTTCACGCCAACCCAAAAGTCCATCCTATACATTTCACACTCACATCTAATAACGGTACTCTTATTTCTCCTGACCTAACCACTAAACTCTTAGGAATAACAACATACAACAACTTCAACTATGATACTCATATAAACAGCACAATAAAATCAGTTAACAAAAAAATGGGATCCCTTTACAGAATCAAACCCTTTCTTACACCAGTAGCTAGGACTGCCATAGCCAGAACTCACTTAATCTCCACTCTACTCTATGCTTCACCTATATATACACTAATCTTTTTAAAAACAACCTCAACAAACTGGCAACATCCTATAATAATATTGCTAGATTTGCTACAGGCTCTCCTTTCAGAACTCATCACTGTCTGAATTTAAAACAACTTGACTGGCTAGAATTTCTTAACCAGCTTCAATTTCGCCAGCTTGCTATAACCCACAAGACCCTGTATCAACCCACCAACACTCCAATACTCTCTAGCCTCATTACACCTTAACAATAATCTTAAGAACGTACGCTCCTCAAACAAACTGCTGATCAATACTTCCAGATCCAACAACTCAGCAGGTGACTCCCTGTTCTCCAACACTGTTGGAAAACTATAGAATCTACTACCAACTGAACTCACAACTCAAACTTCTCTCTCACTTTTTAAAAGGAATCTAAAACTATTTCTCAATAGATGCTGGCTATGCTCCTGTACTAACCCTGACTAACTTTTTTTCCTTTACACTAATCATCACTCTAAATCTCTATAATCTTACCCTTAAAGAATCAATATAACATGTTATTGCAAATAAAAATTATGTATATATGTATATTGTACCCTCTCTTGTACATTACCCTTTGCTGTCTATTGCGCATGTTATGCTCACTATGAGTATTGTATTTTGTACTTTAAAAAAAAAAAAAAAAAAAAAAAAAAAAACTAATATTTTTATGAAACAATAGCCGTTTTTGTTTAGTTGATCTGTTTTGACTTTTATATTAATTCTGTATGTTTCTTGGAGCTTTTCTCCCCGGGCCTCTACTGAAAAAAGGACATGTATCCAGCTAGACTAGCCCGGTCAACAAATGTAAAATAAAATAAAATAAAAATAAAAAATAAATAAATGTCAACTCAAACTCTAAAACACCTTACATTCTTTTGCCACCTCAATCTATGTAAATATGTATTCTCAATAATTCAGTGATATGTAACACTAATGTCAAAATAAAAATAAAATATAAAATAAATAAATAATCTGTGCAGTTTTCCATCCAAACCCTGACCCTAATACAACCAAACTACCACTCACTAATATACCTAGTGCTACACAGGCAATGTAGATGATTGTGAATTATGGAACTCAAATGCTTATAGTAGATGCAAGCAATATCACCAAGCTACACTACTGGATAGCAAACTACTCCTCTGACATACCAGTAAACATATATATCTGTTTAGAACCTCAAACAACCAGCTATAACACACCTAAATCAGACTACAAAAATAAAACGTCAGATTGGCTAGCAATTACACAACTAGGGCTATTAACAAGCTTCAATGTGTACTCCCCAATCTTCACAAACCTACATTCCAGCCAGCTAACTAAGCCCAGACAGTGTTATAAGACTGACAAATTTGCAATGAATCACCCTAACAAAACCCACCTTCACCATACATCTCAAACGACACTACTGGCTGGAAATTTCAAACACTATGATCTCCTCTTACCCAAACACAGTTTTACACCAGTCTGCCAAATGCCCATCAATGCTTAACGTACTTCAACAGCTCATCTTTACAGAGTTACATCCAAAATCTAAAACCTGGCTACTGCACAAAAAAATCACCCAACTCCCATAAAGATTCATTATACTCATGTAGCAAAGCACTCGAACTCTATCCCATCTTCAGCAAGAAAGGCTACTACTATAAAGAACTGTAAAATTAGCTTAAAGTTTTACCTAAAACAAAATGGCTCTAATGGAGTTCCTCACTACCTGAATAATTCCTACTGTTTCAACTATTCTTAATCATTTCTACCTTATGAAGTTACTGATTAAACAGAACTAGCACAAGCTAGTTCTTAAAGACCTCTCCATTTTCACTTTACAGCCTACCACCTACCACATAGCCTCTATTAAATTACTTCTGAATACAAGTCCCTCCATCAACATTCTTGATAACTAAGAAACTGTTCTATTATTTTTCCCTACATCCTCAAAACTATAAAAAACTTGAACATAGCTATTCAACGTCAAATGGAGGTGATTCTAACAATCAACACTTTAACTTTCCTTTGCAGGACAAAAAAATGTATGTCACACATTTAATCAAAGCTTAACTTTATAGCTCACATCACAACCTTTCCCACTGGAAATATCACCTCCATGTCAGACATCCTTTTCAGCTTCTTTTCAAAGAATCTTTAAAAACAGCCTAAGATTTGTTGGATTCAGAGTATGCACTATATCTTATTGCATCTATGTGCATGTATATGTAACACACACACACACACATATATATATATATATGGGTCTACTTTAATTCACTGAAAATTCATTTCACCAAATTTCAATTCACCCTCAAAAAAAATCACTGAAAGCTCAAAATACTGAAAACTCATTTCACTGAATTACATTTCACTGAATGTAAGTACTGTTGGGCAAATAAAACATATATGCCTTTTTCCCCACTGTAGTGTGATCCTGGAGTTAGTATATATAGTTAGGGGGGTGTGGGGGCATAGCCCCCCACCTACTTAGCTTTTATATTTATGAATCTCCTAACAATAAAAAACCAAAAGTAGGTGGGTGGCTGTATCTCTCCCGGCCATATATACTAACTCCAGGACCGCATTACAGTGGGGAAAAGGACATGTCTGTTTTATTTGCCCAACAGTACTTACAATCAGTGAAATGTGATTCAGTGAAATGAGCTTTCAGTGATTTGGTGTGAGTGTTTTGAAATTCAGTGAAATGAGTTTACAATGAATCAAAGTAGACCCATAAATATATATATATAATGCCAGTGTTATTCTTTTATGATTCTAATATAGGCATCTTATTTTCTGCATTTAGTTTTCCTACATGTTAGGTTGGTTATATCATGTCTGCAAGTTTAGATATCACTCAAAAATGCAAAGTACTCATATATCACATCACTTTTACTTAAAACTTAAACTTTTAACTGTCATATCTTCTACATGGACTTTCTCCCAGGCTTCCACTGAAAGGGAACAATGACAGACTTTTCTGGCAAACAAATGTAAATAAGTACATAATTTAATAATTGAGCTTCCTTAATGAATGCAACTCCTTGTCGCACTTAAAATTATATATACTCTTTAATATTCATAAATGTGCAATAAAATATCCATTTAGATTAAAAACACACTAAAACAGGACAATCTGAAGACAATTTTAAGAAAACTAGCCTATCCAATTAATACTAACAAGTCAACCAATCTTATTCTAATATTGTTACAAGTTTAAATATTTAATCTCTGCTTCTTTCATACTACCCACCTCACCTTGATCTTCCAAACCTTTATGTGTTACGCATAATTTCCCTCCAGACACCCTTATGCCATCAATCTAAACCTTAATCCATTACATTAATAGTTCTCATTCTAAAATAAATCAGTAAAATTCAAAACCTTCTACTCGACTTACTCAGTAAATACAAAGAATACAAGTCAGCACCTTTACTGGTAACCAAACAGTAAAATGATCTGTGCAATGCTTCTCACTTTTCACTTCTCATGCAACTCAAACATTAATTTATTATATCTCTGTACGGAGCATATTTTAATGAATTTACACACAATAAGATTTACAGACATTATGACACTGCTCTTACGCACAATGCTATTTATGAATACTCACCTAGACACCTAGTCAATCACAAACAGACTCAGAGTCAAATCTCTACCTGCATTTCATTCTTATCTGGCATCTCCAGATAACTGTTCATCATAATGAATATAGCAATAACCCATGGCTGGGTGTGGGTAATGCTGGATTTACCCATGGTTGGTGTGGTTTGGTCACGAGGGCTAAGCCCTCGTGACCAAACAAAGCCAGCCGTGCGTAAATCCTGCATTACCCACACCCAGCCATGGGTTATTGCTATTATACAATGGTGTTAGTTTGTTTTGTGTTGTTGTTGTTATTTAGGTTTTTGTTTGCTTTACTTTGTATTCTTCCACTTTTTGTGAGATAAAATAGTCCACAATTTCAGTTTGTGTTTATTGTTTATTTGTGTTTTAATTTAAATACAAGTTATTATTAATTTTTCAAGACATGTTAGGAAATAATTATATAAGTAGATATAGTTTTAAAGCTTTTGGTATGTCTTTATTTTGTAGTTTCTTTTATATTTATGTTTTAATGCATATCAACTTTTAAAAAGATACTTTAATGTAGTTTTAGTAATTGGTCACTAGATGGTGAAGTGGTATGCGGTTTTAGAAGGAATATGCTGGTTGTGGAAGTTACATATGGTGCGTCTGTTCTGACTTGTACTGCTCGTGGAACAGTGGAGCTAGAAAAATAACGCTGCTGGGGAAAATCTGTCTGCACAGATGTAAACTCTCTTGGGTCATGTGGGTTTATTATTGGAATAGTGGAGCTAAATGGAGGCGATTGCTTTTTTTTTTGCAAGGGGGTGGCTGCCTTTACTTTTCATGCATAGTTTTTACGGTTTCTTAATTGCGTGTAGCTATCACAGGGAAACCAAGCGTGTCAATGGTTTGATTAGAATTCATGCTGCTACAAGTGTTTTGTTTTTAGTGTGTTAATGTTTTATGTACAAGGAAATGTGTTACAAAAATAACACTGGTGGGAAAATGTATTATAGCTGGCAAGTTGCAGTCTGTAAAGATGTAAGATATACTACTGCTTGGGTCATGTAGGTTTATTAATCATAGTGGCGTTGCTGTAACTGCATTTGTTGGCTAATGCTTTTATATTTGTGAGTTTACCGGAGATGAAGGCTACGCTTTACTAATGAGTTGAAGGTTTTCAATTGTTGGTTTTGTTGTGTGATTTTATTTTCTAATTTTACTATAGAGAGAGAGAGAGAGTTATTTTGCTTGGCCACGACTGCTGTTGAAAACTACAGAAAGGAAGTTTTAGAGGTTCATTTTGTGTCAATGTTCGTTATGAAGTGTGTATACTGTATTAGCGGCTGCATGATACTTTAGCGGTCAGACTTCTTAGTTTGGTTTCTTTGGATTTACAATGTGCACGCTGGTTGGATTGGCCAATCAGCATGCACGTTCGTCAGGTTTTGCGGGTTGCCACTGTATAATAAACAATACCTTACATCATGAATCCAAATATAGTCTTTCTCAAAAATACATATCCTCATTATAGTACAGTATCTTCAAACCCACTTCTTAAGAAATTATCACAAGTAAGCTTTTCATCTACATCAGATGATAAAACAGTGTTCTGTCAAAACATACAAATTAATAAGATCCCCAAATTACTTAAGCATTACATATGATTAAACCAAACACCATTTTCTTTTCAACAGGTCATCTCTAGTTCATATAAATAAAAGCAACACCATCCAAACTGTATTTTAAATTCAAGAAACCCAGACACATTAACCTAAGTAATCTAATTTGTAAAGTCATGACTTCACTAACTATGCCATTAAATACCTTAATCAACTAGACCCTCAGCAGTTTGTTTTTTGCCAAAGCGAGGCCACATTTACTTAATTTAGTTTTCTTCTTCAAGAAGGTCAATGAAGCAGAGAATAGTGGCCACTTGGTATATATAGGATATCTAGATCTGGTGAAGGCATTCAATACCATCCTCCATGTCAGTACTTAAGCTAAGAGTCGTAAGTGTGAACTCCTACAATGTGTAAGGCAGAAAACACACTAGTTGAATGACTAAATCCATGTAGTCAAGGTGGTAGGAGCCACCTCAGAAGTAAAAAAGTTAACTTGGAGCATACCTCAGAGCTCAGTGTTGTGACCCCTCCTTTTTTGGTATATACTTCTCAAAACTCCACACCACAAATCCAAATCCATGGCAAATTAAGTTTGCAGATAACTGTGAGATGGCATACCCCTTTCCAGTCCTCCACAACATGATATCAAATCCTTACAAATCAGTGGTGCACTGAAAAGGGGTCCAAAATTAAAATGGAAAAAAGATCAGTATTGTTATCTTTGGTAAACAACTCTGATCTACTTAGACCATGTAGCCTCAGTAGTCAGAAAATCTTTCTATCACAAGCAATTTCTGGAGGTCAAAAGAAATGTTCATCCCATCTGTGTGTTGACCAAAACAATTCCAGACTACAATGCCCCCTTTGATATGAACTGATGCAGACACATGACCCAGTTGAAAGACCCTAGAGGTGCCTAACAAAAAGATTAATGATCTGAAATTCCTTGGCTAGCATGATAAAATTGAAACCCTGTCCCTACACTTGGTCTGTTACAGACTCCTCCTTGATGATCTATGTCCTGCATTCTGTGCCATGGAAGACCAGAGCCCTCCTTTGGACCAGATACTATTCCCATTCCAGGTGACTGGATTACTGTCACTGCAGGGCAGTATTAGGGATGTTACATTCCTGAGTGCCCTGTCCTTCAGATGAGATGTTAAACCAAGGTCTCATCTGTTTTAGCTGGTGACTGCTCAAGTGGATATAAAACAGTCCACAACACTTTTAAAAAGAGTAGGAGACATTTCCCATTGCCTTGAAAAATTTCTCCCATTAGTATAAATACCACGTTGGGTCCCCTGAAACGAGACAACTAGCCTAATAGGACTAACGAAGGCAACAAAGAATAAACAAAATAAAACACACTGAAGTGACGGGTATAGTATGCGCATTTACCTCATCTCAGCAGCAATTTTCCTTGCACATAAAAAAGAGGTCCACTTGTGTCTTTCGGCTTTTCCCGGTTAGTGGTCACCACAGCAGAACTCCGGTCCGCTAATGATTGGCAGTAGATTTTTATGTACTGGCTTGCTGGGCCTAACGCACAGCCTTCAACGAAGGAACGCCCATTCACGCATGTCGCCACACAGAAGACGCTCTAACTGAGAATCGAACGGGCAATGTCTAACTGTGAGGCGACAACGCTACTGCAGCACCACCACCGCGTATCCTGTGCTCTGACGAAAAGAGATGTCCACTTAATCCTTCAAAATAAATCCTTGTGATTAGACAGGCATCCGTTTAGGCCTTCTAAAGCATTAAGTATATCATTACAGTGGGCACTGGCAAGGCACATATGGTCTCAACTTACTTGCCTTATAACTCCTACGATACTACATTCATGTCATAACACAGTGATACTATAATAATAATAAAAACATATGACAATTAGCTATAGCCTACTGCCATCTGGATAACACAATTTGATTACTGATGTTTAAACAATATTTTAATTTATGTTTAAACAATATTTTAATTTACATGACATAGTAAAAATGTTTGTGATAAAATTAAATTATGTTTTTCATTTTCCATAGTTAAACATATAAAACAAATTCACTTATCAAAAATATAACAGTGCATACTATCTGCTGCTGCAGTTTAACTCATCCCTTTTCTTCACACAATGATCTCTCTAACTCTTTTGAAATAAGCTTCTTTTTAAAGTGCTGCAGTGCAAACATGCACGTAATGACCTCAGCAAGACATAGTCTCCTGCTGTAAAACAGTGATTGAGGACTGACAGTGAAACCTGCAGAAAAAATGTGCCTAGCCGATATCATGCAGACTGACACAAATTCCTTTCTAACATAACATGAAACCTGTACAGTAAAATCATGGTAAGACATTAACAATCTGTGGCATGCAAAAAATTGGAAATGAAGGAACTAAAAGATAGTGAAGGGTTTGGGGACACTAAAATACATCCGGAATAAATACAGCTGTGTAATGCACTTGCCAAAACAACAAATCTTTGAGGAGAGCTCCTTCTAACTGCAAATTATAACACTGGGTCTACCCACCTTGTTTACCTCATCTTCCGTCTTTGTCTAAACAAGGCCTCTAGTTTCTGTGATAACCAATGAAGGTCTCCCATCATTGAAAGTAAAGAAATGAGGAAGATGAGGCCACCTTATATAACTGGTCAACCTGAACATATTAAAAAAATACTTACAGCACTTTATCTAATATGGATAAGCTTAATGCTTCTGAGTCATTGATCATGAAGTGTATAATTAAATGTAAAGTAAGAGGATATGTATTTTTGCAAACTGACTACACCTCCTGCACCCTCCTGCATCCTAATATGATAGCTAACTCACCATGCCTTTAAACTCTAAATATACTTCCGGGGATTCATTAACATGAGAAGCCTACACAATTACAGACCACTAGAATGATGAGCAGAAGCAATCAATGAATATGCAAGCTGCTCATTGTGCTTCCAAGATTCCCACCACCATTTTATGGCCAGCAACAGTGTCGGCAGCCATGAAATAGTACTGAAAGCACGAGCACACAACGTAAAAAAAAGGTACTTACCTGTAGGCAAACGTATTATGTGAGCACATGCGGATGGCTTATATGAAGTAAAGGCAAGGGACTTTTAAGCATGGAAATGCAGGGGACATGCAAATGGGATAATTTACACAAAATACAATGTGGACAGTGCAGGAATAACTACAAAGAGAAGGTAAATGGAAAAACGTACAGTTAATGCATTTATAGGTTCATTACTAGGCTAGCAGCCATAGAGCCTTTACAAGCCTAGCCATGTTAATCCCAAGTATCCCCATTTGATGATGCCAGAAAGAAACATTTTTCGATAAGAATACATTCATATTGATGGTAACAATAAATAATACTATTTACAACTGTTTACCTATGAACATAACATAACAATGAACATGCTAACAATGGATGTGAGAGGGACACTATAAAACATTGTTACAGGGGGGATTAAATGTGATATTAATGTTGATAACTTGCCGAGTTAAGATAACAGTTAGTGAGGACAGTGGATATATTATGTGCCATTTGCATACTGTGCAGCTGTTGAATATGATACATACAGGAAATGTATGCATGATAACTGACTGTATTGCTGTATTCTCTACTCCATCCTGTATAAACAAGGCATGAGCCATACAGCAGCTACGTCATGCACAGCCAAAAGGAATGTTTTAACATTTGTCATTGGACAATCACAGATGGGTGGGTATATTACACTGGCACATCTTAGGCTTGTGTTTTATATGCTTTACTATTAAAAATTCCCAACACACTTGTGCGAGTGGTTACTTACCAACTTTAAATGTCGTAAAATCTAAATGCCAAACTATCACATAACTGAAAGTGGTAATTTAGGAAAGTCAACAACTCAGGTAATGTCCTACTAATGTTTTGTGGGAGGGTTAAGCCCCCCCCCCCATATAGGGGGCTGTGCCTCCCACACCCCCTGCTACTTATATATACAAACTACAAGATCTCACTACAGTGATGGAGAGAGTAAATTTCCCAATCCCCACTATAGTGCAATCTCCATTCAAAATGACAAATCCATAACAGCAAATGCTAATGTGCATTCATTGCTGTGGATTCAAACATTCAAAAATCGATGTTAAGAAACCTTGGAAGAGTGACATTCGACCTTTCAAGTTCATGTAACTGTCTTCTGACATTTTGATGGCAAACCATTTTTTATATATATATATATATATATATATATATATATATATATATATATATATATGCGCATCATTAACAGTAATATTATAGCAATCAAAATATACAAATGACAACAAAGATCTGATGATATTGCAGTACTTCAAGGACTCACTCTATAAAAGGAGCACATGTAATACAGGATTATACTGGGCATGCTTATGAGACATTACAGTGATAACTAACTGCCATAAAAGCATGTAAAACAACACAAGCAGATATATTGTCTGCATCAATAAACATTGGAAATAACTTTATGCAGCGTTGTTTGTGTAATATCAATACATGAATACAATGATGTGAGAGTGTTCAATCTCGCCGTTTGTTCTTACACCTGGGTTCGGAGCCAATCCTCGACTCCGTGTCGGCCGCTTGGCAAAGCTCTGCATCGAGAAGAAGCTCGAGACCAACCTAACTTCCACAATCCCCCTCTGCCTTTACCTCAGATCTAGTTTGCCGCTGCAACGTTCGCATAATTTTTGATGAGCTCGGACCACCTCAAAGCTAAGATTAATTATTTCTTATATTTTTTGGATAAAAAATTATCTTTAAAGTTGACTGTGTGTGTGTGAGTAGTGTATCCAGGGTTTCTCGGTTCCGTATATAGTTTTTATATACTTTCTTAGAGTTTAATCCCTCGGGGCCTACCCCACCCTTTAACTTTTACTGGATTGACTATAGGATTTGACTTACTTTACAGGATTTAACAATTTTTACTGGATTTGACATTTTGTACTGGCTTTTCTCTTTTACCTGGATTTGACTTTGGTATTATGTCTGAAAAGGCTAAATCAGGCTTCAAACGGTGCCAATGTGGACAGAAAATGTCTGTCACAGATAATCATAGTTCCTGCGTCTACTGTCTTGGCCCTCTCCATCTGCAGGAAGACTGTTCCATCTGCCATTCTTTCAGTGGAAGGGTCATGACAGATAGGCGCAGGAAACTTATGGATAGGGGCCTTTTGAAGCCTGCATTCCAAGAGGCTCTGGATGCATCAGACCAGGCATCTAAATCCGCAAAGGAATCGAAGACGTCGGAGCCCATGTCATCGGCTCCGAGCTGTTCATTTAAAGTTCGATCATCGGTTCCACAGGCTTCGGGGCCGAGTGTTGAACTTTTGTCAGTTACCGAGCCTCGGGTCTTGGAACCGGTGACGGACCTTCCTCCTCCTGTACTTTTGAGGTCGGCTCCGTCTTCGATTCCTTCGACGCGTTCTTCCAGGACCCTCTCCGACACCGATGTAGACCGCGTGGTGCAGAAATTGATGGAGAATACGGCCTTGTCTAAACTCATCTCTGTCTCCTCTCAGTTGGTGTCGAGACTCGAAGGCCTTCCCTTATCTCCACCTGTTCCTCCTCCGAGGCCTATCCAGTCTTCGGAGCTGGGAGAGGCTGATCTGTTGATTGTGGAGCCCTCGGTGCCGGAACCGTCTATTTCTCGGTTGGCACCGTTCACCTCGACTCCGTCGGATCCTGTGCCGGAGTCTCGGAGCCGAAGATCCATCCTTGGATCCAGTACTGAGAGTCGAACCGATATTTCGGTTCCGACTCTCCCTCTCGGAGCCTCGGCTCGGATCGACTCGGCTCCGTCCTCGGGGTCGATGCCATCGGTGCCTGTCTCGGGGATTCCTCCGATTTCTTCGGAACCTGGGGATGCCTCGACTCGGGACCCGGGGGCCTTCGATCTCATGAGGAAGGTGTTGTCTACCCAGACAACCACTTCAGCAGAAACGGCTTCTCCTTCCCATAAAGGTCCGTTATCCTCCTCTGCACCCACGGCTACATCTAAGCGTCGAGCACCAGTGTCTCAGCCACCCCTAGAGTGTGCCCCCTCTTCCTCGGAGGCTTCATCGGATGCCCCCCCCCGAAGTCCCGAGGAAAAGATTGTGTAAGAGGAGACACTTGGATTCTCCACAGGAATCCTTGACATTGGACACTGACTTGGATGAGTCAGAAGGGTCCCCAAAATCACCCTCAGAGGATGTCTCCTTTTCTGACATCCTGGAGATCCTAAAACAGAGAGGTGATTGGCAAGCCCTACCTCCTTCTGAGGATGAGTCAGTCTTGCTGAAGGCATTCGGTGCTCGCCCTTCCTCCTCCTGGGTCACTCCGCCCTTCGATGAATTGATGGAATTGATTGCTCGGAGAGCATGGGAGACACCTGACATGGTGGAGCCAGTCCCTAGAAAGCCTAATAAATATATTACAGCCCCCCAAGATAAGGCTTATCTAACAAAGGGAGTTCCAGTGGACGCTATGGTGGTGGCAGCGGCCACGAAAAAGGAGATGTCTGAATCTTCCTCATCTGTCCATCCACCTAACAGAGATTCTAGGACTATGGACAGGTATGGGAAGCGCATTTTTAGTTCAGCGGCTTTTTCCATGCAATCCCTGAACTATTTGACCCATTTCACACGGTTACAGAGGGATCTAATCAAAGAGTTGGGAGATACCCTCCAGGGTACTACAGATGCTGCTGTCTCGGAGAAAGTTACAGCACATCTCAATACCCTTACATCTATTGCAAACTCGTCCATGAGGCTGATCTCATACGCAGCCGAAGGGTCGAGTAGGGCAGCGGCTTCAGCGATTGCTCTTCGTAGACAATCCTGGATGCGCTTATGTTCCTTTGTGGAAGCCTTCAAGTCTTCCTTTACTAATGCCCCATTTGATGGTGCCACTCTTTTTGGCCCCAAAGTGAAGGAGACCCTTACCCGGTGTGAGCAAGAGGGAAAGACTCTGTCTGCTGTCGGAGTCCGTTTTTCCACCCCATCCAGACCGTACCCCAAAGGGCAACGTGGTGGAAAAATATGGTTTCGAAAACCCCAAGGCTCTTTCCCAGGCACACAGGGTGATGCCCCCTCTAGAGGCAGAGGAGGGGGCAGAGGTGGAAGACGTCGCCCTGGCGGAAGAGGGGGTCCGCAAAACCAAGGTGACAGGGATACACTCCCCGGGAAACCTTTCCAGCACTCCTGAGAGGAGGCCTGACTGTCCTGCTCTGGAGGCAGTCGGGGTAAACAGCTTTATACCCTCAGGCCTGGCAAAGTCTTACATCAGACAATTGGGTAAAAAGCATTGTTACCAGAGGTTACAGAATTCCCTTCCTATTGCCCCCAATTCCGCAGAAAAGACTCCCAGATGTACCGCCCCATCTGCGAGGCCCTGCAGCTATAGAAATTTCAAAGCTGCTAGAAAAAAAGAGCCATCCAACCAGTCCCAGCGGACCAAAGAGGATTCGGAACTTACTCAAGGTTCTTTTTAGTTCCAAAAAAGACAGGGGACTGGAGGCCGATTCTGGACCTAAGCAAACTCAATACCTTCATCAAGAAAGAAAAGTTCCGGATGGTCACGCTTCAATCGATCCTTCCATTCTTACAGAAGGACGACTGGATGCGCTCAATAGATCTAAAGGACACATACTACCACATC
The DNA here is from genome assembly GCF_019279795.1 of Protopterus annectens. Taxonomy (NCBI): domain Eukaryota; kingdom Metazoa; phylum Chordata; order Ceratodontiformes; family Protopteridae; genus Protopterus; species Protopterus annectens. The sequence goes on from NC_056734.1 coordinate 70,116,372, forward strand.
AAAATGGCCAGGGCATCCAGGGATCACTTGCGCTTCCGGCTGGGAGCCAGTCACTTTCAGTTTCGAGCCCTGCCCTTTGGTCTGACCTCAGCCCCCAGGGTTTTCACCAAATGTATGGCAGTGGTAGGGTCTCACTTGAGACGCCTGGGATTCCAGGTGTTTCCGTATCTGGACGACTGGCTCCTTTCTGCCACCACCGAGCGTCGACTGATTCAGGCCAGGGATTACACACTACAACTCTGTGTTCATCTCGGAATTTCCATAAATTTCGAAAAATCTTTACTACAGCCATCACAGCATATCTCATTCATAGGAGCAGAATTGGATACGCGTTGCTTAATCCTAAGGCTTCCTCCAGAAAGGATAGCCTCCCTACAAAACCATATATCTCTTCTTCTATCATCCAGAAAATCCCCAGCAAAACTGGTTCTGAAGGTTTTTGGTCTCATGGCAGCTTCTCTCATTGCGATACCCTTGGGAAGACTGCACATGAGAGTTCTTCAATGGCTACTGTTTGCACAATGGTCGTTCCAACAGTTACCCCTGACGCACGAAATTCACATTACAAACATATGCAAATCACACCTGGCTTGGTGGCTTCGGACTTGCAATCTTTCCAGCGGAAGACCATTTGTGCTACCCACGCCGACAGCTACGGTGACCACGGATGCTTCCCTGATAGGGTGGGGGGGCATCTTTCAGGGACAGACAGTCCAAGGCGAATGGTCCAATTTGGAGTACAATCTGCACATCAATGTTCTAGAGTTGAGGGCAGTGTTTCTAGCATTGCAACACTTTGCTCCCCTTCTTCCTCTAGGGACAACTGCAGTTCAGTCGGACAACATGTCCGTAGTCTGGTACATAAACAAACAAGGGGGAACCAAGTCTTATCAACTATGCAGAGAGGCCATGAGAATCTGGCAATGGGCGGAGTCCACGGGTCACTTTCTGATAGCAACGCACATCCCGGGGTTATCCAACGTCATAGCGGACAGGTTGAGCAGAGCTATCCTGTTACCTCACGAGTGGTCCCTCAAACAATCAATTGCGAAAGAAATTTTTCGCAAGTGGGGCCAGCCTTCCTGCGATCTGTTTGCGGCTCCAATGAACGCCAAATGCAGAAGCTATTTTGCCCTATTACCCCCTCCAGGGGAAGTCCCCAGGGACGCTCTGGTTCACGATTGGCCCCCGGGTCTCCTGTACGCTTTTCCTCCTTTTCCCCTGATTGCAAAATTTCTGCAGAAAGCCAACAACCTGCAAAGGACGATTATCCTCATTGCCCCATTCTGGCCTCGTCAAATCTGGTTTCCCTTTCTCCTGGCACACCGAATTCGGGAACCCTGGATCCTGGACCCGGAGCCGGATCTACTGACCCACTCGTCAGGGGCTCCCCACCCGTCGCTACTCTCCCTCAGACTAGCAGCTTGGCTGCTCCGCTTCCCTACTTAGCCAGGTCTGATCTTCTTTCCCCTGCAGTTCAAAATATACTAATGGCTTCTCATAAAGCTTCCACTACAAAGGTTTACACTAGTAAATGGAAGTGTTTTGTGCACTGGGCAAATACACAACAATTGGACCCCGTGATAGCTCCTCTAAATAGGGTCTTGGAGTTTTTGACCGAACTGTTCCACCAAGGAGCTTCTCCTGCCACTTTGAGAGTGCAATTGGCTGCCATTTCAAACTTTCATGTGGAAGAAAGTGGGGCTCCTATTATGGCTCACAGACTTTGTAAGGCCTTTCTAAAAGGATCTTTCCATATTAGACCACCAGTTAGAAGTCCTACATCACCTTGGAACTTGAATCTTCTTTTATCTCAGCTGATGCTACCACCTTTTGAACCAGCCTCTTCCTGTCCTTTGAAATTTTTGTCATGGAAGACCCTCTTTTTGGTGGCCATTACATCGCCCAAACGGGTATCGGATCGGAGCTTCAAGCTCTTTCCGTTAAACACCCTTATTTGACCTTTCACTCTGATAGAGTATCTCTTCGCACTAATCTGTCCTTTCTTCCCAAAGTTTGCTCCGTTAATAATATTAATCAGTCCATTGAGCTCCCTACCTTTTTCAAAAACCACTCCAATAAGTTGGAATATATGTTACACAAGTTAGATGTTCATAGACAACTCAGATTTTACTTGGATAGAACAAAAGATCACAGAAAAACAGACCAGCTTTTTATAGCCTTTGCAGACAGCAAGAAGGGTATAGCAGTTACGAAACGAACCCTTTCCAAATGGCTTTCCGATTGTATTATTTTTGTTTATGCTGCCTCGGAGCAAACTTTACCTGTCAAGCCCAAAGGGCACTCTACAAGATCAGTATCTACATCCCTGGCTCATGCAGCCCGCCTACCGTTAGACACTATTTGTGCGGCTGCCACTTGGTCTAAACCACATACATTCATTACTCATTACAAAGTAGACAGGATTTCTAGGGACAGGGAAACCTTTGGTTCCACTGTGATCAGGAACGTTCTCCCGTGAGTTCCTCAGGAACATGGAGCTAGGGACGCTACCCAGGTGTAAGAACAAATGGCGAGATTGAACACTCTCACATATAGAAGTTATGTCCTTACCATAACGTTCCATGTGGAGTGTTCATCTCGCCTTTGTTCTTACATTCCCACCCTCCCACCCTCAGGAAGAACATCCAGTTTAGGTGTCTGGTTTGGTTCTCCTGCTTCTGCCTTATGCAGTTGTTGCGGTTATATTTTTCAACTATGTTTGTTCTTGTTGGCATGAATGTGTTATATTCTCTCTGTTGGCTTCTGGTTTGCTTGCAAACTAGATCTGAGGTAAAGGCAGAGGGGGATTGTGGGAGTTAGGTTGGTCTCGAGCTTCTTCTCGATGCAGAGCTTTGCCAAGCGGCCGACACGGAGCCGAGGATCGGCACCGAACCCAGGTGTAAGAACAAAGGCGAGATGAACACTCCACATGGAACGTTATGGTAAGGACATAACTTCTATTTATTACCCTTGGTTGCAACTGAACAGCAAGCTATGTAAGCTCACCAACTACAAACATGTGAATGAAAGTGGAAGCCTTGACAAAGCGGTGAAACTCACGAATGCGAAGTCATTACATCATATGACTCTTTTGCAATTTGTATATGATAAAAGGGTTAAGGGACATTTCTCCCACTGTAATTGTACATATTATTACACACAGAGCTATCTGTGATATATAGCAGTAAGTAGCCTGTTTTTTTGCTTATTTATAGTAGTTACTGTTTATTCTAGATATTTATAGCAATTTTATTGTATACTGCATACTTGTACTGTATTTCATAGCTACTGGCTCACTGCAGGATTTCTGCTGTGATAAACATTTCTGTAGTGTTTTCTGCCTAAAATAGTTAAGGTTGTAGCTGTAATATTCTCCATATTCCTGACTGTGTTTGTGATAAACATTTTTGTAGTGTGCTCTGCCTAAAATAGTTTAGGTAGTAGCTGTAACATTCTCCATATTTCTGATTGTGTTGTGGGCCTAGTTGTTTGTTAAAGGCCGCTTTCTGAGCTCATTGTCCAGGCCATCTTAGTTAGCAAAGACCATTCCCCACTTCAGTGAGAGTTTAGTGTTTATGGTCATTGTCTAATTGGGTTACCAGGTCTACGGCTTGGAGAAGGCACCTCATTGGTTCTTTTGAGCTTTTTTTAAAGTTGTTTCAGGTTTCAACTTTCTGTTAAGAAGTTTACTTGAGTGTTTCAGCCATTACACACAGAGCTATCAGAGGAGGAGCACCTGTTCTGTGATATACAGCAATAAGTAGGCCTGTTTTTTTTTTTTTTTTTTTACTTATTTGTAGTAGTTATTGCTTATTCTAGATATTTAAAGCAATGTTATTGTATACTGCATACTTGTACTGTATTTCATAGCTATTGGCTCACTGCTGGTTTTCTGCTGAGATAAAAATTTCTGTAGTGTTTTTTGCCTAAAATAGCTTCCCACCGCATCTTGTCTTTATATCTGCTGGCCTTGCAGTTGCCCGCCCCTACTCTAAATTTGATCTTGGACACTTCTCCCAGTCTAGTGTCATTAGCTCATGGGTTACCACCTGTCCCACTTTCCGAGGGACAGTCCCCCTTTGGGCAGTTGTGTCCTGCCAAAAAATTGTAAAAATAGCAAATGTCCTGAGATTTTAGGACACAATTATTTCCTATATTTTATGTAATAGTTGCATAAAACAGTTATTTTGTATCTGAAACATACAAATGTTATAAGAAACAGAATGTTGTTTTTCTTTCAGCTTTTCCCGGTTAGGGGTCGCCACAGCGGAACTCCGGTCTGCTAATGATTGGCAGTCATTTTTTTATGGTGTTGAGGTGCCAGCCCGACGCCCAACCTTGAACGAAGGCATCCCATTCACGCATATCTTGCAAACGCCACTCGATCGCAGGGAGGACATGCAGACTCCACACAGAAGGTGCTCCAGCTGAGACTCAAACGGGAGAACCTCTTGCTGTGAGGCGACAATGCTACCGCTGCATCACCGCGGCTTGTTATAAGAAACAGAATAAGCAACTAAAATGCTACAAGAATACGCTTTTATTTAGGCAAAAAAGTGAAGTTATGTCCTTTGTACTGGCCGTGGGTATGCTTCGGCCTGCAAAAAATGTCCCACTTTGGGCATTTGAAAAGGTGGAAACTCTACTCATTCTACCTAATACAGAGAGAACATCTGGGAAGGCCAACCCACTTAGTTTCTTTCCTTCTGTTCCTCCCTTCTCCCTTTCTTAAAAAAAAAAAAAAAAAAAAAAAAAAAAATTGCCTGAATCTCCTTGTGTTCTGACTGTGCTTCTCAAACATTTTGGAAATATAGAGTATATTTTAGTGAATTTATTAAAACTATTTGCCTTAATATTGCTGCAATTCAAGTGCACTAGGCTGCACTGCATCTGAATTGTTCTAGTGTGTTTTAGCTGCTTTTCTGTATATATAGACTTTTCTGTATATGTAGACTAGCTAGTTATTCTACTGTATTACTGCCTCAAAAATCATTTTTCAGTTGTGCACTTGCCTTGTTTCATTTAAAAAGTTTTAAATTGCTAAGTTTTTAGTTTTTTAATTGCATTTACTGTTTAGGGCTACACACTCAAAGTGTGTCAGCCTTTTCTGTGTTTATTTACTGTATTATTGCATTGTTTAGCCTTAGTGTTTCCCGCCTTTCCTAGCTAGTATAGTCCAGATCCCAAGCTTTGCTGGTTTCAGGACTTATATTTTCTGTGTTCACAGCTATCCAGACCTTGCTGTGGTACAGGGAAGTCCTACTGCTTACCGGTGGGAGTGGTGAGCATTGTACTGCCTATCTAACACTAGAAGAGTGGTTTCCAGCTCTGAAGTTGTAATTTTATTAGCCATTTTGGGCTGATTTCTATCCCTTTCAACTTTCTGGCTTAAAAACGCATGTGCTTGCACGTTTTTCGCATTGTGAAGCACTGCGGGGCTACGATTAAACTATTCTAGGTGCCAGAAAGTCTGCTATTCAAATTTTCCCTTAGAACTAGCTGGTTTCTCATTAGCAGCACTAAAATCTGAACCCCTGTGACTAGCACTTGCTCTAGAACCAACTGGAAAGCACTAGGAAGCCTTAAACTGATACAAAGTTTTTAACTTTTTAATAAGGAGAAATTAATCTTAGGCACTAAACAGCCTATAATTGCAAAGTACCTTGCAAAGGTAAGGGAAAACCACACTTGTACTTTACAAAAAAGTACCTAAACGGGCATGTCCAAGGGTCAGCTTCCGGTGATTTCTCCTATCCACCTGGTGAATCTGGGCATACTGAGGCAATGCAGCAACTGCCTCATGTACACAGAAAACCCTCTACTCCTACCACCCAACACTACAACATGTGAGATGTGCACTTGCATAGCCAAACTGGAAGCAAAGCTCTCTCCAGCCAAGACTGTGCTTGACAGTCAAGAGGAGAAGATTAACACCTGCACTACAATTTAAGCAATACATATTCCTTCAAAAGCCACACCATCAACACTCACACATAGCAACACTAAACCCATATATGTGGAGGTCCTTAACATTAACTTGCCCAAGCAACAAGGACCTCCGAAGCTGAAACACAAACAAACACCAGTCACAACCAAAGTGACACATAGCTCACAACACCAGTGTGCCACCCAATAAGGCAAGACAACATACCCAACACTTTAGTCATAGGTGACTCTATAGTCTGGCACACTGATGTCCCACTCACCAGGCTGATCAAGGAGAAAATTACAGTCAGCTGCCTGTTGGGTGCCAGGATCCGCCACATAACACGGCACTCAATTCACTCCACAACAAGTACAAATATGACTGTCATTTTCCATGTTGAATGACTTAAGACGTACCTCCCTGGACTACATGAAGAGAGACATGGAAGAGCTCTCGGATCATGTGGCCTAAGCAGGTATGACCCTAGCCCTGAGTAGCATCCTGCCTTCGCCCAGAATGATGCCACAGTATAAGGACAAAATGATTGACTTCAACAACTGGCTAAGCTTCTGGTGTCATTCAAAAGGGATAAAGTATCTGTCTGCCTGGGACAACATGATCAACAAACCACAATGCTTTGCCAGAGATGGTCTGCACCTGTCACCCCTGAGATTCAGGTTACTGGTTAAAGCTCTTGCCACCCCTATAGTGCCTTTTTTAGGCAAGATTCAAAGGACAAAACCACCACCATAACAGATACAAGCATGCAAAATCTGAAGGTAATGCTACTCAATGCTAGAAGTCTAAATCTCAAAATGCACTCTGTCGAGGCACTCCTAAAAATGGAGAACATCGATATCTGTGCAGTAACTGAGACCTGGTTCAAGGCTCCAGAGAGCACCCCTGCAATACCAGGCTACAACTCTTACCACACTTTTCGACCACCAAACCAAGGCCGAAACAGTAAAAATGGAGGAGTGTCCATATTCATCAAGGATATTCACACCTCCAGACTAGTTGCCCAACACCATGCATGCGGAATTCCCCAGGTGCAACTAACAGTAGGTAAGATTGCAATCCAAATTGTAGCTTGCTACAGATCCACCACCATTCCCCAAGATTCTCACTACACCTTTCTAAACATACTGGAAAATATTAAGATACAACCAAACATCCTAATACTGGTTGATTTCAACTACCTTGCCATTAACTGGGAAAACTACTCGGGTACCAACACCTTTTCCCAATGGTTTTTGGAATTCATAAATTCCAACATCCTGGATCAACTAATCCATTGTCTCACCAGGAGATTCAATATCCTAGGCCTGGTCATTACCAACATGGGAGATAGATGCTCCACACCAGTGGTCACCCCCTCATTGGTCAGGTCTGACCATAAGCAAATAACCCTTGACATCCACATCCCACCCCCATCCCCACCCAGTAAGGAAACCTCCGTAAAAAACTTCTCCCATCTTCATGCTACTCAAGTCAGAAGTGACAACCTTCATGACACCCATGCAGACGGGAGCTGAAAATCTGACTGCTGAATCCTACACTAAGGCACTGTACGAGAACATCCACTCATGCATGAATCGTGCCATCCCAAATAGAACCAAGATGCTCGCCTCCAAAAAAAGGAAGCCAATCTGGTGGTCTCCTGCCATAAACAAACTATATAACAAAAGGAAGAAACTGTTGCAGAAAAGAGGAAAATCCCAGGATGCAAAAAACTCCCTTACCAGCCTCAGTAAGAAGCTGAGATCCCTCATAAAATCCTCCAAAGCTAGTTACGAAAATAAAATTGCCAAAGATTCCAAAGACAACCACAAGGCATTCTATAGTTATGTCAAGAATCTAAATGACAATGCTCAGATATGCTCTGAGCTACAACAGAATGGCATTAAATATACTGATCCCAAGGATATTGCCAATATCCTGGCAGATCGATTTAGTGCCAACTTCACCCCCCTCTCACCCCCTAAAGGGCCCATCTCAATACCAAAAGATTGCCAAATTCCGGTAATCATGGCCACACAGGTAGAAACCGCACTCTCCAAAGCTAAGAATACAGCATCCATAGGACCAGTTAACATCCTGGCCTGTGTACTACATGAACTACAAAATTAAATGGTACCTCACCAAGTGTCATGTTTAATTATAGCCTCATCTCAGGCTTCTTGCCCACTGAGTGGCGCACAGCTACAGTTATCCCACTCCACAAGGGGGAATCCACCTTGGATGCCAGGAACTACTGTCCCATCAGTCTGACGAGCCTGATCTGGAACGCATTATCATGGAACTTATAAACAAAGACACTGGCAAACTTCAAACACTGGACCCCACCCAGTTTGGGTTCGTGAAGGGCCAATCTTGTCTCCTGAACCTGACTGACTTCTTCGAATCAGTCTCCTGAGCTGTGGATGAGGGTAAGGCAGTCCACACAGCCTATCTGGACCTCGCCAAGGCCTTCGACACCATCCCCCACTCTGAAATCATAGACAAACTTATTAAGGTGGGCATAAATCCCTATGTCACTCGATGGGTTGTAATCTGGCTTACTGACAGAACCCAGACTGTAAAAGTAGCTGACTCCAAATCCAGCTCCAGGCAAGTGACAAGTGGAGTACCTCAGGGTTCAGTCCTGGGACTGTTCTTGTTTGGCATCTACTTCTCTGAAGTACAGGCCAACACTAAGGGACTCTGGCTAACAAAGTTCACAGATGACTGTAAACCGGGAGCCATTATTGAACCTCCAAATGATGTGGATATTCTGCAAAAGGGCCTTACAGAAACAGATGCTTGATGCCAGAGCCATGGGCTCAAGCTTAATGCCAAAAAATGTATAGTTATCCCCTTTGGGAAAAACCATGTACTCATGAATTACCACATAGGTTGCAGTAGACTAAACACTGAAAGTGTGATGAGAGACTTAGGGACACAGGTGGACAGTGCTTTCACTTCGATAACCACATTGCCACAACAGTCAGGAAATCCTTCTATGTGACACACCTCATCACTAAGGGCTTTTCATCCAGAAAAAAGGAGGTCATTGTCCCACTGTACTCATCCTTCATTAGACCCGTTATAGAGTACAACACCCCATTTGGTATGTACCTCACAAGACATCTGCAACAGCTGGAAAGGCCGAAGAAATACCTCCCTAAAAGAATCACAGGCCTAAAGCAGATGCCCTATGCTGACCATCTAAAAAAACTCCAGCTATACTCTGTGGCATATCGTCTACTCAGAGGCGATCTCTGCTTAACATACAAGGCCATGTCAAACCCTGAGCTGTTGGACATGCTCCACTTAAAGAAATCCCAATCCCTCAGAGCCACACGCCCCAGGGATCTAAACCTTATCACAATGAACAAAACATGCTGGAGGGATAGGTTCCTGACACAGAGACTCCCCATACTCTGGAATAAACTGCCCATACATGTCAAGCAGAGTGCCTCTTTGGCCTTCGTCAAAAGGAACCTTGACGATTGGAAGGGAGATAGGAAATTCACCCCAGGGATCACATCAGTTGCCCTGCTAGACAGAGGTCCAGGGAAATAAACATTGTGGGAAGAAATATCCAGAGAATTGTTATGGCTAGGCTTGTACAGGCCCTAGGGCCGATAGCCTAGTACCAACCTATGAACTTATGGATGTGACTCATGCATAACAGCATTAGGATAGGCAATGCTTACAGCTAGCCAATGTGGGTTTTGAACACCCAACTATGTGATGACAAAAGCTACATGATATTGGAAAAAATAAATGTGCCACAGTTCCACTGTGCTACAAAATTATAAGATATTTTAATCTTTGAAGAAGTGACATAATTTTCTTGCTGCAAGGGAGATGTGCACCTGTTATTCCTTTAAAACAGTGTTGCCATATGTGTGTTTCTCACATTTTCTGCTGCTAAGTATACCCAGATGCAAGAGATGCATAATAAAGTTATCGCTATGATGAGAGAATGGCAATCAGGCTCAATGTGTGGATAATCAAGGATTCAAACACATGTCTTACTAAGGCACAGACATACAGAATACAGTGTCCTCACACCACAGGAAAAACCTCAGTAGTTCTCATGGGAAAAGACAAATGTCGCCCCATGGCATCATTGTTATCAAAGAAAGCATTTCTGTGCAAAAAAGGAGCATAAATCGTTGCAATTGTAATCCCCATCCATACATGAACACAGCAGATAGCTAGCTGACAACACTATTACCTACGTGCATATTCACAGACATAGTGACACAAGTGAATCTAAGGAGAAATAACTGGATTTGAACAGACTACTTAAGATCACAAGGTATAATGCTTAAAACACATGTGCCACACAAGCTATACCTTTACAGCTGTGATACCAAACATCTGAATGGATGACATAATCATTCTTTCATACATTGTTGTTCTTCTAAAAATGTATGAAGGCAGCTGAAGTGCACAACAACACTACACATTCTACATACGCTGCATGCATTACAAACCTTCTCTACACAGCAAGACAGACAAACATCCATGGGCAGTAGTCGATCATTGCAGGATTCAAACCTCCTCCCTCTGTACTTATGTAGTCTAGAGCACAGTATCAACAGCCAGTTTTACAGGGCAACTCATACGACCACTTAGATATGGTTCTTTTTTGATAGCATGAAGTAAGTATTGTGTTTCCAAAACTCTTTATTGCCTGGGTATAATATAAATCTATAGGGTAATTCTCTGCCACACACAACATGTTGCTTAAGTGGAATTTTACATAAGGGGTGTTGTCAGGAACACAACTGTACATGACAGTAGATACCCTGACATTATTTACCCAATGTTGGATACAAACCCCCTACCAATTTATACAATCTCTACAACACAGACTTAGCTTCAAGTGCCGCAGAGGAACTGAGAGTTGTGCAATATTTTGACCTGCTGATCTCAGAGGAATGGAGAAAAAATGTTTGTGATAAAAGTGGATATGGGGATTGGACAGTCCTCTCCCATGTTAAAATCTAGGGCTGAGTGGAAGTCAACATAGCTTGACTTTTCAGGAAGAGACATGTAACTGACATTAACACCACATATACAAGTTCTCCACTGTGAGACTTGACCCTCTTACCTAACTAGTTATCGAGAACACAATATTACACACAAGCACCAAAGGACAAGTTTGACTCTTACAGGGAGAGAAGGCACTTTTGTCAGGATGCCCCATCGCTGTGCTGCAGATATGAAGTCTGTGCTAAAAGTGGGATTATCAGAAGAGGGAGCTGTGTCCAAAGTTAGTTTTCTTCTGATTGGAAGTGGATACAGCACATCTGTTGTTGAAGGGTTACTTCCATAACACTAGGACCATCTATACAACCAAGATTTGAACCACCTACCTAACCAGTTACACAATCTAGAGAACACAATTAGCTGCAAGCACCACAAGAGAAGTCTGATTCTTATGGGAACAGAGTGCACTTTTGACAGGATGACCTCATCAGTGTGTTCCAAAGATGATGTCTGCAGTAAAACTGGAATAAGGGGATGGAGGAATACTTGCACAGGTTAAATTTTTCAACTGAATAGAAGCTGATACTGTTCAGGAAGCTACATGTACTCGACATTGCAGCCACGCACAGATATTCCCAATGGTAAGAACTGAAACCCCTACCTAGATAGTTCCGCAATCTAGAGAGCACAATATTAGCTGCAAGTGTCTGACTCCTAAAAGGACAGACTGCACCTTTGACAGGATGATTTCACCAGTGTATTACAAAGAGGATGGTTATGCAAAAAAAGGGAATACGGTATAAAGAAAGCTATGTGCAAAGTTAAATGTATTCTTCTCAGTAGAAGTGAACATAGCACTTTTGACATTGAAGCATTACTTACCTATCACTACACACACACACACACACACAAAATTTCCCACTGTGGCAACTGAGCCTTCTATCTAGTTGCATAATCTAGGGAGCACAGTACTAGCCGCAAGCACCACATGAGAAATTTCACCCTTAAAGGAAAAAGTGCACTTTTGACAGAATGACCTCATTAGTGTGTCAGAGAGAGGATGTTTTGTGTTAAAAGTGGGATATAGTACAGGGGAGCCATGTGCAAAGTTAAATATATTCAACTCAGTGGAAGTGGACACAGCACACTTGACCACTTGAAAATGGAAGTGTTACCAACCTGTAACTACAACCCCTGACACACACGTACACACCCACCCACACACATACATACACACCCACCCACACACATACATACACACCCACCCACACACATACATACACACCCACACACACATTTCCCATTGCGAGAACTTGACCTCTTACCTGTCTAGTTACACAATTGAGATAGCGCAGTACTAGCAGCAAGTGCCATAGCAAAAGTATGGATTTAATAATGTGAAAAAGCACATCTGTAATTAGTAAAAAGTCACTCTATGGGACAGGTGGTACTGTGCATCACAGGTTTTGGGACAACTGCATATGCATGGATAGACCAACTTAACAGCACTGCAACTGTCCCATGTAACAACATGCTTCTCTGCCAAGATTTATGTACTGTCCTTCGTGTACAATGCATTACAGTAAGGGACATATGCACCTGTTCCACAGTATGTGATCCCAATAACAATCCAGCTGTAAACTAGTGGATTATCAATCAAGCATTCCTGCCACTTCATTCTGGCATAAATGCACAGCTGCCTTGTCTCATGTTTGCATGTTGTGCATTGACAATACAGACAGACAATTCCTAAGTCGGACAGTGCACTGGAGAATAACACTGATGGATTATGTGTGAATAGGTTGCCCCACATTGTAACACAGTCGCAAGTGTAACCGTTGGAGTGCAGACCAACATTAACACACTGACTTAATTGAGTTAACATCACTTTGAAACTCAGATAACGTTATCAAAATACAATAGAGATATATACAGATGTTCTGCAACATAAAGAATTATTTGTTGTAATTTTTTTACTGTCTGCCTGTAGCACAGCACTGCTGTTGGCGAAGTGTTAGCAAATGGGTAATCACATCTTGAGGTGCTGAACTTAGAATGGAAATTAACAGTAATCTACAGTGCTGTGTGCTGACTTTCACTCAAAGCAGCATTATACACATACAATCATGAGTGAATCTGATGGAATACAAAACAGATACGTTGTATGGTCATATTTCAGGTGTCATGATTTAATCAGTTATGACAGTTGCAGTTAGTTAAGCCCTCTATGTAAGCTGCAGGTGCATCATCAAACATATGATAGACCAAGCATGTTATTACTGGCGGAATTATGGCTTATGGAAACAGATGCGACTCAAAGAGGTTTACTGGATGATACAGAAGTGGTGGTAAGAAGTGGACAGTTGGTGACAGGAATACACAATGCAGACATAACACATTAGTTCATGTTTCTTTAAGGCACACATTTATGTTGTGTTACTGTTTGCTTTATCAGCATAATTATTCATGCAAGATCTGTACAAGACATGCTTCACAAAGGACTGCAAGCATATTTGTATAGTAGCAAGATAATGGTGTGTTAAGAAAAGGGGTAGTCAACATTTATACCCAAAAGAGTCACACAAAATATTCAAAAACAGTTTGGCATACATCTGGATTTGAACCTTGAGAGAAATACAAATAAAATCTATAGACTTGAGTATTATCTACACAGACTAAATAGGAACTCCTACTTCATAAAGTCCCCATCTGACAAAAGACTGCAGAAAAAAGCAATGTATGTATTACTCTTCATCACCCTCATCACAACTTTAAGCTGCATGTTCAAGTCTTCAGCTTTTTGAATAGCAGATTAACCTGACTAAACATAGCTATGCACAGTAGCGTGAAAGGTACCAAAATAATGTGGCAGAAGGCAAAACTCAAGATTTTGCCATAAGCTGTTTACTTCCATTTAGTGAAGCACAAAGGAAACTTGGTTAGCAAAACTGGTACCACTACAAATACAAGAACAGAAAGAGAAAATATACCAGAACCATAAAAAGCAATACACATATCACTGTTTACTTGCATTGTGCAAATGCAAAGGAGGAAAAATAATGAGACAGAATGGAGAAACAACAGACAAGGTGAGGAGGCGGCAGACACCAAGTAGCTTATGACAGAATAAGAATAATATTAGCTCATAACAATATGTAGGCAACAGCTACACATACTAAAAATACTAAAATAGTAACACTTAGCTAATGCCTGGATTAGACACCTCGAAAGTATGTAAAAATCTGTATATAGATCTTCACATGCTTTAAATAACACAAATAATGAACAGTGAAAGCCTACTGAAGAAGAAGGGGCAAAGAGAGAGAGACAGAGACAGAAAGAGAGAGGAACAGCAACATTAATTTTTATGGGATATGTAGGACCATCTGTATGGTGTGTTGCTCTTACTTATTTCCTCATTAAGTTCTCATGCTCTTTAGAATAAACTGTTTGCTATAGGGAGCAAAAAGGGGTAGGAGAGAGCAAACAACATTAAAACATAAGCAGGATAAGGGTGGCTTACTAAGTCTCCCTGTTGGGGCTGAAATGTTTTTGCTAATTATGTTTTACTGCACTATTCAAATGCTATGTTAATGAAATTTTGTAAACGGAGAAAAATACAGATGTTTGCAGTTAACTATATGATAGGATGGGTCTACCTGATAATGCCGAAAGTCCACAACGCCGACAATGAGAACACCGACACTGGAGGATCGACAACGGAGATAATCGACAGCTGGAAATCCTGACGCTAAGAACACCGACATGTTAAGGTAAGTGTGCGATAGTGATGGACTGTAGGGTTAGGGGCGGATTAAGTGAGTTAGGGTTAGGGTGCGGGTCAGGTGAGTGTGCGATAATGACAGACTGTACGGTTAGGGGCAGGTTAAGTGACTTAGCGTTAGGGTGCGGGTTAGGTGAAGTGTGCGATAGTGGCGGACCTTAGGGTTAGGGTTTGGGTTAAGGTTAGTGCATAGATAGTTGTGTATGTAAGGTTTAGTGTAGGTTTGTAAGGTTTTTGGTGTGCTTGTGTTGTGTGTGTGCTTTTTGGACAGGGGATTTGTTTTGTTTGTTGATTGTCGGGATTGTGGTTTGTCGGGCATATGAAGTTTCGTGTTTTTGAACTTTCGGTTTTGTGGTGTTGGTGATTTCATTGTCGGTGTTTTAGCATGTTGGTGTTATCAGGTAGACCCGATAGGATATAAACTATCATAAAATAATTTGCTCTACAGCTGTAATTGAGCACACAACAGTATGCATTAACATCAAACTACAGACGGGAATAATCTCAACACACCACATAAGAACTGTAACTGTAATTGTTTCATAGTAGAGCTGTTATTTTTTCTGTACTTTGTATTCCCACAGTGTAGTGGATTTAAGGACAGTTGCACTGTGTATGAAATTAAAATCTTCAACTTTTGCCATCGGAAGTTGAATGGCATTCACCACCACTCAGCATTGCTGTGAGATGCCTGCTAAGGACAAAAGGTGAAGCCTTTTCCACGAGTCATTCTAGCCATGTGTGTTATGTGCGATTCTATTTTTTGACCAGGTTAAACATGTGAAAAAAGGGTTATTAAGACAGAGGAGAAAGCAAGGTGGCAAGCAGAGGGTAGAACGGAGGGAAAAAGAAAACAGGAATTTGCATGAAGGTGCCAGGACAGCACAACAGTTATCCATTTGTTCACAACATAAATGTAGAAATGTACAAAGAATTTCATGTCTTTAGAGAATCACAATTCCAGGGAAAGGTGACAACACAAAAATGCTATACTCAACTGGACCAAATCAAGTGTGTCAAGATGACACATATGTAAAGTGGAGAGCTATGTATGTGGTGTATTTTTTTCTGGGACATGTGCCCATTCTTTTTTTGGAAACAGAGAGAGAGAGAGGAATGCTTGGGAAGGTGCTTAGGAATGAGCGGGGTCAGGTAGGTAGTGTAGGTTAGGAAGCAGGCACAGACTTACAGGACATATGAGACAGACAGGGATTGTGGAGACAAAAGGTTGGGGATCTCAAGGTGTATCCACATCCAGATTGACAACAGTGAAAATCAAGTCCTCATCCTCATAACTGTCATCACTGGCTCTTGTGTTATCTGCCCAGGTCACTGCTCAATGTGGCATAGTTTTGGCAATATGATGCAGGACCATTTCAACCATACCAATTCAGTCACTAATGCCACTCTCCATCATACCCCACCAGCCCTGTCAGCTCCTATCAGGTGACCAAAAAACACATCCTCCACTACTGCTGTTGGAGGGTGCCACTGCACCAGCAGCCAGGTCTAAACTACCTGACACAGATGGAGCAGGTAAGGCAGGATTTGTGGATGCAACGCTGACAGGTTGTGACCCAGACGTGCCAAAGCTGACAGGTTGTGACCCAGATATATTGGGCATCTCTGCTGCCTGTGGTGGTGCCACCATAGTCACCTGTGGAGATATGGCAGGCCAAACCTAGGTGGTCTGTCTACCTCCTTGTGCTGACAGTCATTTTGTTTTCAGAATGCATTAAAAAAAAAAAAGGAGAGATACGGTGCAGGGAGACTAAAAAGAGATAATTAGATCAATGGCATGTCACAATTCTTAATTATTTCAATAAATAAAACAATATAAGAAATCTATAAGTACACTTGGCCACATCCAGATATAATGGGAAGGCATGAATGTATCATAAAATCAATCACAATGGTATGAAATGGTTAACAGAATGATGCATTCCAGTGTGTTAAATCAGATATCCGATAATATAAAAAACTGTATTTGCAAATATTGAATTGCAGTATTGAAGTTAAAATTTCTTATAAATATCCTGTAAAAATGGCATATCTGTTTGTGAGTATTGAACCCACACACAATTAATCTGATGTACTCTTGCCTAATGCAATAACCAAGAGCTATTGGAGCAGGCATGTGGGCTTGATACTAAAGTTAAGGTACGCCAGCTCAAGATGACAGTGATGGACTGAGAGTACTTATGTGCCTTACATTCAGACCTGATGCATAACTACCACATGTCTCCCTGAGATGCCTCATGGTTTTCTGCAATCTCTTCTGCAGCTGTACAGTAGAAAAAATAAAAAATATATGTGTGTGTGAAAGCATAATGAATAACTGTGTTGGCTAGCTAATTAATGTCATATCATACAGAAGTTATGAGTCAGTATAACTACACAACTGAGGGGTATTTGCAGCCTTTAAATTCATCCTCTCATCGGCTAAGGTGGTCCCTCTTGTGCCTTTTCACATCACAGTAGTGGTGATTGCATTACTCCACAGTGTATGGGATGCTAGTTACAGTGGAGACAGCTTTGGTTATGCAGAGTCCCTGCATAATCCCCTTGCAGTAATCTCTGGCTGTAGCACTTCATGAACAGTACCACAAAAATCCCTGGGTCCTCAATACCCCACCTTTGTCCTCTATATGGAACACCATCTCTACAATTATCAACCATGTCTATAGCAGTGAAGTTAAAATTATGGGTCTGAATTGGCACATCTTGCATGTAAACAGCTTGTGCCCAAAGATGCACAGCCTTGAAAGCTGCATTTGCACAAGTGGAAGCACAGCAAAGGCTTGCCAGACACATTAACAATGAGTACATCAAGAAGTAGAGAGGGTGTTAAAAATAGCAGTGACATTTTGGCCATGTGTGATGCTCACACTACTGAGACATGTTCCAATCTTAAACCCAGATATGCTTTAGATTTTTGGTAACAATCATGGCAGTTTGGAGATAAAATGGTATGACTTAACACACAGTCTTTTTGTGAGTCTCACAAACACGCACACACATACATAAATCTATCTATATACATATTTTTGTTTGTGAGATATTAAAGTGATAGAGCAGCTTTCTGTTTTACCTGGTCCATTTTGTTTTCTGGTTTAAGAAATCTGCTTAACCTGGTGTTTTTGCTCTATGTGACAGATAGACACTTAAATCAACTAGACTGCACATTTCACGTGCTTTTTTCATTGGTTAATGCTGATAAGACCCAGTCTGTAATAACTATCAGCACTGTTGGTGCTTCCCTGCTGGGTGAGGAAAGTAAACCTATATTTTTTTTTTTGTCTGAGTTCCTTATACTGAGAGAATTGCTTTGTTTTACCTACTTCTTTTTGTTTTCTGTTTTAAGAAATCTGGATGGCCTGGTGTTTCTGCTCTGTGGCAGGCAGACACAAATTATCCAGGCTGCATACTTCACATGTTTTTTTCCATTGGTTAATTTGTTTCTTTTGGCTTTTAATTAGGTCATTGAACCACACGTACCAGTATGACTCTGTCACAATCCATGTCGGTGTTAATGACCTGAGACATACCTCCCTTGACTATATGAAGCGAGACATGATCGAGCTCATTGATTGCGTGTCTCAGGCAGGTATGAGCCTAGCAATGAGCAGTACACTACCTTCTCCATGGATGATGCCACATTAACAACAGAAAATGATTGATTTTAATAGCAGGTTTAGCTTCTGGTGTCAGTCCAGGGGGATACAATATTTGATGACCTGGGAGGACATGGTCTGCACTTATCCACTCTAGGCTTTCAGATATGAGCAAAAACCTTTTTCAGCCACATACTAGCTTTCTTTATGCAATGCGAAACTGATAAATCTACAGATTTAACTGAGTCTATGAAAGAATATCTGAAGGTGGTACTACTGAATGCTACAAGTCTTAACAAGAAACTCCATTCCCTGAAAGCCTTCCTCTCCCTGGAGAATGAAGACATCTGTGTAGTAACAAAGGCATGGTTTAAAGTCACAGAGTACCTTAGCAATGCCAGATAATAAGAAGTTATGTACTCACCATAACGTTCCATCTGAGTAGGTGGCTTCATTTGTCTGCAACCTGTGGGTCTTGGATCCGATATCGGATCTGAGCTGGAAACTTGTTTCATAGCTAATGGATCCGAGCTCCTAGCTCCTCCCCTCACCCATAATCCCCTGCCAACCTTCCATGACCTCAGATCAAGTTTGCCCCTCTATAGACACTCAAAAAGGGTATTGCAATAAACAACCTACATAGATCCATTCTGAAGGCCAGGGGGAAGGAGGGGGGGGGGTGGTTGCAGACAAATTAAGCCACCTACTCAGATGGAACGTTATGGTGAGTACATAACTTCTTAATCTGAAGTAGGGACTTCATTTGTCAGCAACCTGTGGGACAGAGTCCCCAGCTACCTGAATCTTGGGTGGCCATCATGGAAGGATATTGCGGAGCACCGCAGAGCCAAAGGATCCTCTCCCTCTAGAAATTACGTCCAGTTTGTAGTGGTTAATAAAGGTATGAGATGAGGCCCAAGTGGCTGCCGAACAAATATCATCCAACGGAACCCTAGATTTGAAGGCAGCAGACGTAGAGATGGAACGAGTGGAATGTGTGCAAACTCCTCCAGGTGCGGGTCTCCCAGAACCTTGGTACGCTAAAAGAATACATTGGGAAATCCAGAGTGACAAGGTGATGTTTGAGACTGCTTTCCCCAAATTGAATTTGGCAAAGGAAATGAACAGCTGGTGGGATTGCCTGTGACCAGCAGTCCTATGAGTATAAAAACGTAGCTGCCTATGAACATCTAATGAGTGCAGCTTGTACTCTCCTTTATTCTGATATTTAGGAAAGAAGACCGGTAGATTTATGGATTGATTTATATTGGTTTCTGATGCTATTTTTGGAAGGAAGGAGGGATTGGTCCTGGGGTACACTCTGTCCGGATGAAAAATTAAATACGGAGGCTTCACAGAAAGGGCTTGAAGTTCCGAAACTCTTTTCACTGAAGTAATGGCTACAAGGAATGCTGTTTTCCAGGACAAGTATTTGAGATCCACTGAAGCGGCAGGTTCAAATGGGGGAGCAGTTAGGGCTTGAAGAACCAGTGAAAGATCCCAAGGGGGTACAGCTTCTTTGATAGGGGGTCTGAGCAGAAAAGTACCCTTGAGAAAAGTTTTACACAATTTGGCCGACATCAAGGGCCCTGTGTCATGTCCCACATGGTAATGGGAGATGGCCGCCAATTGTACTTTGACGGTTGAGCAGCTAGCGCCTTCCTGAAAGAGTCTGGTTAGGAAATCTAGTATTGATGGAAGAGGGGCCGTAAAGGGATCTAGATTATGATGCTCCGCCCAGACGGAAAAACATTTCCATTTACTGCGGTATACTTTCCTGGTGGAAGGATTATGAGCTGCCACAAGGATGGCTTTGATTGGTGAAGAGATACCGGGAGTCCTAACTATGAGTGGAACTGGAGCAACCAAGCTGTCAGCTTCAGACTGTCCAGATTTGGGTTCGACAAGCCCGACGGATGGGAGATTAGATCCGGACTGGGATCAAGAATCCACGGGGGATTCACTAGGTGAGACCACAGGTAAGGAAACCAAGTTTGCCGGGGCCAGAATGGGGCAATGAGGATCATCCTGCTCCCCAACCGCGAGGCTTTCTGTAAGAGCTGTAGCATCAGGGGTAGAGGAGGATAGGCATAAAGTAGACCGGGTGGCCAAGCATGCACCAGAGCGTCTCTTGGGGTTTCCCCTGGAGGGAGAATCAGAGCGAAGAAATTGTCGCATTTGGTGTTTGAGGGAGAGGCAAAGGGATCGCAGCAGGGGTGCCCCCATATTGCGAATATCTGCTTCGCTACTAGTGGGTTGAGAGACCACTCGTAAGGGGAAAGAATGGTGAGGCTGAGTTTGTCTGCTAGGATGTTGGCCCGCCCCGGAATGTGCATTGCAATCAGAAAGCAGTTGGTGGAAATCGCCCATTCCCACACTCTCATGGCTTCGTGGCATAGAGGATAGGACCTGGTTCCCCCCTGTTTGTTGATGTACCAGACAACAGACATGTCCGACTGAATTGCAACAGTTCCTATGCGGAGGAGATTCTGAAGTGCTTGCAACACGTACAGCACTGCTCTCATCTCCAAACCGTTGATATGCAGGGAGGTCTCTGTATCGTTCCACGTGCCTTGGATTGTCCTGCCTGAATAATGCCCCCCCCCACCTGAGGCGGGAGGCATCCGTGGTCACCGTGGCGAGAGGGGGAGGAGTGCAGAAGGGTCAGCCCATATGGAGATCCGAAGCATGAAGTCACCATAACAGGGCCCTCCTGCAAACCTTGCTGATAGCGATGGGGTGATGGAGAGAAAAAAACTGGACCATTGCACTAGAAGGGTCCACTGCAGTACCCTCATGTTCAGGCAGGCGCATGGAAGGAGCGTTATCGCTGCCGCCATGGAGCCCAGCGCCCTCAGGACCAATTTCGCCGGTGGGGCTTCTGACTGGAGGATGGCCAGCACATGAAGTTGCAAATTCCGTAGTCGTTCCGAAGTCAGGAAGGCTCGTAGATCTCTGATGTCTATTCTGGCTCCTATAAATTCTATGACTTGTGTCAGAGCAAGGGAAGATTTGTCCGCATTGATCGTGATGCCTAATTGGGAGGCTAGGCGGAGAAAGTAATCTCTGGCTGAGCAAAGTAGATGCCTTGTTGGGGCGGTCAGGAGCCAGTCGTCCAGGTACGGGAAGACCTGCATTCCCTGGAGTCTCAGGTGGGCCGTTATCACTGCTAACACCTTGGTGAACACTCTGGGGGCTGTGGTGAGGCCAAAGGGAAGGACCCTGAACTGTTAGTGACTGGCTCCCAGCCGGAAGCGGAGAAACCTCCTGGATCGTCTGTCCATTAGAATGTGGTAGTACGCATCCTTGAGGTCTACAGAGCACATCCAATCGTTCTCCTGTAGGAGGGGGAGAATAGATTGAAGAGTGACCATTCGGAATGTTTCCTTGGTTACCACCAGGTTCAAATAGGAAAGGTCTAGAATTTGTCTCAAGTCCCCCGTCTTTTTTGGCACCAGAAAGAACCTGGAGTAGAACCCTAATCCGAGCTGGTCTTGGGGGATGGGCTGGATAGCTCTTTTTCCTAGCAGCTGCTGGATTTCTGTGGCTGCAGCCTCCCTCTGATCGGGTGGTACATCGGGGAGGTTCCTGATTTTGGGGACATGAAGTATTGGTATTTTGTACCCTCTGGATATAATTCGAAGCACCCAGCAGTCTGACGTGATGGACTCCCATGTCGCTAGGTGCTCCGAGAAGCGCCCCCCGACTGCCTCCAGAGTGGAGCAGTCGGGCAACCCTTCAGGGCTGCTGCGTGGGCCGGTCAGAGAAGGATTCGCTGGACCTAAAGTTCCTGGGAGCCCCTCTGCCCCTGGGGCGGCATCCTAACTGTCCTCCTCTGCCACGGAAGATCTGGTTGTCCAGAGCGGGTTGGGAATGTTGCGATTTCCGGAACCACATCTTCTTCTGACCCTTTTGGTTCTTCGAAAAGGACCGCTGGGGAGCAGAGAAGCGGACTCAGACAGCAGACAACATCTTCCCGTCCTTCTCGCTCTGGACTAGCGCCTCGCAAACCGTTTTGCCAAACAGAGCAGAACCATCGAAAGGGGCATTCGCAAAGGACGCTTTAAAGGGCTCTGCAAAGTCACAATGCCAGAGCCAGGCCTGACATCTCATGACTAGGCCCGCTCCGCTAGCTCTAGCGGCTCCCTCGGTGGCGTGTGACAATAGCCGCATAGAGGTATTCGAGATGGATCTCAGAGTGGCCATTCGGGTGGAGTACAACTGTTTGTCCTCCGCCGACATGGACTCTGGGGGGGAGGCAGCGTATTCTTTGATAAGATCCTGCTGAATCCTGATGACGTGTGCCATATAGTTCAGGGACCTTACCGAAAAGGTCGCTGAACTAAAAACTCGCTTCCCTAAGCGATCCATAGAGTGGGACTCCTTGCTCGGTGGATAGACTGAGGGGCTCTCCTGAGCTAGTTCCCTCTTCGTGGCTGCCGCCGTCAACATGGCATCTACGGGGGGACCCTTGCTCCAGTGGGACCGGTCTGCGGGGGGGGGGCTCAGTATCCTGTCCGGGCATTTAGGGACTGGCTCCACAGTGTCCGGGTCCTTCCACGTCCTGGTGGTAATAAGGTCCACCAGGGGGTCGGCCAGAGGGGACACCCAAGAGGTAGACGGGCCTGCTTTGAATGCCTCCAGAAACATGGACTCGTTGGAGGAAGCCTTGGGGGAAGACCACCCACCTCTGATCCTAAGCATTTCCATGATGTCTCCAAAGGAGACATCCTCAGGGGGTGATCTTGGGGAGCCTTCCCCTTCATCCAAGTTCGTGTCCTCGGTTAAGGACTCAGGGGCGTCCACGTGCCAATTCTTAAACTTGTGCTTGCGAGGCACTTCCTCGGGGGGGGGGGGGCTGTCCGAGGAGGTCTCGCCAGCAACATTCTGTTCCAATGGAACAACCTGGGACATCGAAGCAGGCTGTCCCTGTGGCCGGGTGATGGAAGACTGGCCCAGCAGAGAGGGAGTGCAGGGTGGAGCCGAGACAAGGGCCGGGGGTCCGGATGCTCTCGACAGAGCCCTCTCCACTAGATCGAAGGCAGAGTGGGAACCGCTCTCCCTGGGCTCTGAGAGCCGACTCCCACTCGGATCCAATGAAGGGATCGGAGCCGGCGCCGAGACCGTCGGATCCGAAGGACCAGTGTGGTCCGACCTGGACAGAGCCGAAGGCACACTGAATCCCTCGGATCCGAAGCTCGGCCCACGGCTCCGAGAGGTCGGATCTGACAGACTCGAGGGCAGGGTCAGATCCGAAGTACTAAGTAATGTCGGTGCCGACCCACCCCCGGCTCCGACGCTGCCCGGCTCAAAATGCTCCGAACCCGGGAAGCGGGTCGGAGAAGGAGCAATTGGAGCAAAAAAAGGTGTCGAGCCCCCCCCCCCCAAATGGGGGGGGGAGGCAAGAGCACTCCCATCTGCAGCTGGGCATGGATGAACCTTTGCATCATCCGGTCCAAGTCTGCATCTGACATACTGTAAGTCGATCTCGATGAGGCCACCGAGGCAGGCCTGGAATGCCACCTCGATGGAGATCGGGCCTCCTCCTCCTCGGGTCCCGGGGAGAAACAAGGACATCGGAGCCGAGGAGGAGGAGACCTAGAAGCTGTGGAGGGAGAAGCCCGCTTAGCCGGCGGGGCCGAAGCGGAGGCCTCGGCCCGCCGCTTGTGGTGCTTCACTCTCCTTTTCTCCCTCCTGGCCTCCCTGTCCTCTGGCGCTTTAGCGGGAGTTTGAGTCCTGGCCGAAGGAAGGGGGGCAGGAGTGGCTATCACCACAGGCTGTGGTAGTGCCACGGGAGGAGCGGGGGCTGGAGCCGAGTCCAGGGGCAAAAGTCCCACCAGGACCAGCTTCGACCTCCGCTCTTTCAGTGCCCTGGGGTTGAACGCTGCACAAATGGTACAGCCTGAGGACAGGTGTTCAACCCCAAGGCACCGAACGCACCGAGTGTGGCCATCAGCCGGGGAGAGCTTATGGCCACACTCGGTATATTTTGAAAAAATGGCTTTTGGGGCCTCTGCCATACTGAGGGAAAAAAAGTTCTACACAAGCACACAGCCCCCAAAAAACTAACACAGACACACTCACTAATGACCAGCGAGGGGAGGGAAAAAACTAAGTAAAAGGTAGAAATAATAAAGGGAACCTAACACTTACACACTGTTTTAACTTTATAGACAGAAAGGGATGAAGAAATTACACTTATCTGAATAAGTCGCTAAGAGCTCTGAAAAACCCAGCTTCTCACAAGCGCGGCAAACTAGATCTCAGGTCATGGAGGGTTGGCAGGGGATTATGGGTGAGGGGAGGAGCTATGAGCTCGGATCCATTAGCTATGAAACAAGTTGCCGGCTCGGATCCGATATCGGATCCAAGACCCACAGGTTGCTGACAAATGAAGTCCCTACTTCAGATTAATGCTTTTCACTCCTTTAGACCAGCTACTACACAGGATGGAACTAAAGGTGGAGGAGTCTCAGTCAATATTAAAAACAACCTCACATTCACACTAGTTAAGTATATGACCTACTGGAACTCATACATTTGCAACTCACAGTAAATAGGATGTTGTACCATATCCTTGCAACCTACAGGCCCCCCTTCATGTCCCAGGAAACCCATATTATCTATTTCAAAGTCCCTCACTGTTCAATCCAATACGATATTCATGGGGGATCTCAACTACCCCTCTACAGACTGGGAATCCAACAACATTTCTAATGCACAAGCCTAGTGATTCCTAAACTTTGCTAATATCAACTTCCTGGAACAGTTGATCCATTCTCCTACGAGGGTACAGATATCCTTGACCTTGTTCTGATGAATATGGGGGGAGGGTTGATGTTCCTCATCCAATGTAATGTCTTTGCTTGTTAGACCTGACCATAAAGCAGTATTACTTGAAATAAAAATTAAATCTGGGGATTCAGTGGAACCAAAAACCTTTAGGAACTATTACAAGGTTAACCTCTCTCTACTAAGTAACACCTTGACTAAATGACAAGCACCCCCAAACCCAGTAAACACCATAGTATATGCTGAGCTATTTACAAAATCTCAGAACAGCAAGCATATTGCTAGCTATATAGAGTGAGCTACACCCACTCATATTAAGAATAAGACAAACTCAAAAGGCAAGCCATCCTGGTGGAATGACAATATCAGTCAGTTATACAACAAAAGAAAAATATCTTGGCTAAGCATAAGAGGAGAAAAACCATATATACTAAAAGCACCCTTAAAAAACTTACTGTAAATAGCATCACCCACAATGAAACAGAGGCCACTGCCAATCTTTTGGCTAACAGGTTCAGCTCAAATTTCTCCCACCACTCCCCTCCTAATAGTCCAAAGGAAATACCACATACCACAATCCCAACCATTACTAGAGAACAGGTTATCAGTATACTTTCCAAGGCCAAAACACTGCATCGATGGGCCTCCATAACATCCTGGGATGTTTACATAAAACATGACCTTTCTGGTCTACTTGCATCACTTTTCAACTGGAGACTTCAGTCCAGTTTTGTGCCCAAGGAATAGAAGATGGGTACAGTTATTCTCCTGCAAAAGGAAGGTCCACACACTAATCTGGGTAACTACAGGCCCATAAGGCTTACCAGCCTCATATGTAAGGCCATGGAAAGAATCATCATGGACATGACAAATGAGGACATAGGTAACTTGCAAATGCTGGACCCACCACAGTTTGTCTTTCTTAAAGGAAGGGCATGCCTATTAAATCAGATGGAAGTTTTTCAGAGGGTCACCAAAGCACTGGATGATGATAAGACTATGCACACAGCTTACCTCAACTGGCATTTGATACAATACTCCACTCCTGCATTATGGACAAGCTCACTAATTTAGGTATAAACTTTTTTATCACCCGCTGGATAGCCAAATGGCTCAATGATAGGACCCGAGAGTTCAAAATAGGGGAGGCTACCACCACCAATAGGCCAGTTACTAGTGAAGTCCCCCAGGGCTTCGAATATGGCCGCTCCTTTTTGGCATCTATTTCCTTGAAAAAGAAGCAAATACTGAAGGTTTATGGCTGACTAAGTTTGCAGATGATTGCATGCTCGGGGTTATCATCGACTCCCCTGTAGACACAAGCATTCTTTCAGAAGATCTATTTCTGACTAGCAAATAGTGCCAAATCCATGGTCTGAAACTCAATGCTAAAAAATGCATAATTGTACACTTTGGGAAGTCAACCATCCCAGCTAATTACCATATTGATGATATGCCTCTAAGAGTAGACCCGGTGGTCACAGATCCGGCAATGCACATAGAAAACTACCCCATGGCCACAGTGGTGAGGACATCCTTTGATGTTGCATAACTTAAAGGTAAGGACACGACATCTAGGTCCAAAGTGGTCATTTTCCCATTGTACTCTGCCCTTATCAACTAATCAGAGTACAATCCTCTCTTTGGTATATACCTGACCAAGCATATGCAGCAACTAGAGTGACCACAGAAGTTCTTTACAAAAAGAATACAAGGCATAGTAAACCTACATTATGCAAAGCACCTTAAAGCCCTTTCCCTCTACTCAGTTTCCTACAGATTGCTTAAGGGTGATCTATGCCTGGCTTACAAGGCATCTGCAAACCCCACACTTATGAATCTCCTACATATTCATAAGTCATAAAGTATCAAAAATATAAGGTCTAGGGACCTGAATTTTGTCTGTGACGTAAACAGAACATGCTGGAGAGACACATACATGTCCCAGAGACTGCCTCTCCTATGGAACAAGCTTCTCATCCATGTGAATCTGAGATTGTCTATTAATCAGTTTAAGAACATAGACAAGTGGATGGGGAAAAGGAAATTTACAATGGCACTCATGTCCCTTACGGACAGAGGTAGCTTATAAATATCTACGATCTACTGCTACCTCCCCCCCCCATATTTAAAACACTTCTCAAGTCCCACCTATCTAACTCCTGGCTTTGCTCTTATCTAAATTCCAACTGAACACTGTCTCTAGTTACTCCTTCCTGAGAAATTTCAATAACAGATCTTGAATTTACTAAGCTACCCTTAAATCTCTTACTCATACAATTTAACCACTAAGACATACATCTATGTTTCTCAAAATATTATAATGTTCTTTCTACATATGTGTGATGTTGTTTCTCTGATTGTATGATGTTCTTTATAACACATTTATGATTATAATTAACCAAAGGAGCTAAAGTTTATCATCTCATCATATGTTTTCTATTTTTTTATATTACATATGTATTTTTTCTAACTTATAGGACTTTTTTTGAAGGACTCAACTTGAGTATGTATTTTCTTATATTATGTATTCTCTGTGGGGTTATTTTTGTTGTTTCATCCTATGATGGTAGTTTCTTAGATTATGTTATCTCTGTAACTAGTGGGGCTTTTCCTCTTGGGCCTCTACTGAAACTGGGTTATCCACCCATTCTGACTGTCCAGGTAAACAAACATAAAATAAATAAATAAAATGCCTGGCTCTCAATGTCCTATTCAGATACAGGACATCATTCTTCTTTTGGGAAAACTTAGCTAGGCTTATAAAAGCCCCCCTGGGTCATTAGCCTAGTAACAATGTATGAATCTATAAACCTTGAGTGGTACTTAAATACACAGGGAATTACTGGGCCTTTGTCTTTTCTGATAAGACTCAGAGCTTGCAAAAACTCAAGCACTGTTGCTGACTCCCTGCTGGATATTTCGTGATAGACCCCGTAGGACACAATTGCAAGGTGAAAATAAACCTGTATTTTTTTTTTTTTTTTTGTCTGTGAATTACTTAAACTCATGGAGCTGCTTTCTGTTTTACCCGTTCCATTTTGTTTTCTGTTTTAAGAAATCTGCTTGGCCTGGTGTTTTTGTTGTGTGTGGCAGACAGAAACAAATTATCTGGGATGCACATTTCACATTTTTTCCATTGGTTAATTTGTTTTTTGAGTGATACTTAATACACAGGGAATTTCTGGGTCTTTGTCTTTTCTGATAAGACATAAAGTCTACAAAAACTACCAGCATTGTTGGTGACTCCCTGCTAGTTATTTTTCCCACCATGCAATTCCTTGATCTATTTCTTAAACTTGGTGATTTTAAGCTGCCCACCCTTACTGTAAATTGAGCTTTATACGCTCCTCCCTTTCAACACTGCTGTTTATATCCTGAATTATTTATTTGCCTTTCTTTGTACTTACTTTCAAAAAGTGCATTTTGCCTGTCACTCTGTTGTACAGATTTACTTGCTCTGAATTCATTATCTAAAGTAGTGTATTTTTACCATCCACCAAGCACTTTCTGTGTTTTTACATCAAGAGGTCAGTGAATTTTCCATCTACTGGCACTGGGTAGTAACCTAGTCTGCAAAGGTTGAGGAAAAACACTACAGATTCCTGCAGGCAATTGTTTTATTGGCTGGTGGGCTTATTAATCAGCTTACCCTATTTTCGTGCCTTTATAAATTCTGTACAATTGAGTGGCTCTTGGGTCATGTCTACAAAGTGGAGCACTTTTATTGAATAATCACACTTTTATAAGCCGTTTAAAGTACACTGCTGCAACTGTATCTTTTAAGTTTGTTTGTGGTAGTATTTCACTCTGGACACTCTTTTGCTCTGCTTTTATATTAGGACTGAGATCATTCATCTAGTGGCAGTACGTATTAACCTAGTCTATAAGTTGGGAAGCACACAAAAGGGCTCCAAGTGTAATTGTTTTATTGGCCAGAGGGCTCAGTCTAAGTTTTCCGTTTTTCCGGAGCTAGTATAAATTCAGCACATTTGCATAAAGCTGTTCACTGTGCCAGTGCCTATACAGATGCAAACATCTGGAAACATTGCTTATTTTCATCATACTGTGAAAGGTGACTCTGCTAGTTACCTTACTATAGCACTCAGCACTACTGCTGCTCAGAAAGCATATGATTTGTCACTGGGCAGCATCGCTGGTTAGGTTAGCTGCAGATTACACCAGGTATGCACCCTTCCCTCATCCAGTTACAAACACCCTCCATGCCTAACCTGTCAAGTGCACAATAGGAATTGCAACCATGGATGGGCACTTTGCTGCTATCTCTGCATCCAGCTTGGTGGACATGGGTATCCTGAGGCAATGTAACTGCCTGCCTTATATATACTCCTATACTCTACCTCCCCTACATTTCCTACTAGCCATTCATACTTTCCTTTCTTGTTTCCAAACTCCTACACAACTAAATCCTACCCACTTTAAATAAGCATCGGAATAACTATTAACTCATTTTGCTCTAAGCAGCTTAAATAATATTGCAACTAGTCACATTTTCCTCTGCTAATTCTTTGAAACCTTGTTTGTAACAACTCACACACTTGTCTGCCAATTGTTAATACTCTGTATAATTGAATTGCCTAAGGAGCTTTTTTTTCTCTCCAGGTCTTTGCTTGTGAGATCCTATAGCTGATTGTTACTACTATGTTACTAAAATTTAACAAATTGTTTTCTAGTCTTTAGTAGTTTTTCTCCCTTGGTCTCTACTGAAAATGAGCCAAAAGCTCAGCCAGACTAACCCGGTTAACAAATGTAAAATAAATAAATAAATAAATATACACTGACAACCACTTCATTCTTGAACAAATACAGTATGTGAGAGATATAGTTACACATTGACACTGGAGGCTAGACTCTCACATACAGACACAAAAAGTAGCAAACAGGTTGTCAGAGACTCACACACATCACTCACTGCAACAGTGAAAGACCACATACATACACCCACATATGCAGAGGTGCTCACAATTAACTTAACCAAACCTCAAAGGCTTCTCAGCTGCAGTCCTCAGAAGCTTCGTATGTACGCAAACAGGACAATTACCATCACAACACAAAGCCACATCTCACTGTGCCTCAACTACCAAGTCCATACGGCTAAATACTCCACAACCCAATATTCTGGTCGTAGCAGACTCCATTGCGAGACACAGTTATGTTCTTCCTACTAGGCTAGATAAGGGGAAGGTTACAGTTAATTGCCTGTCAGGGGTCAGGATTCGCCAGGCCACACAAACAGTCAGGTCACTTACCCCTAAGTACCAGTATAACTCAGTCATAGTCCTTGTGGGCATGAATGACCTGAGACATACCTCCTTGGACTATATGAAGAGAGACATGATTGAGCTCTCAGAAAATGTGTCACGGGCAGGTATGAGCCTAGCACTGAGCAGCATTCTACTGTCTCTCCAAGGATGATGTCACAGCACCAGCAGAAAATGACAGACTTTAACAGCAGCCTTGGCTACTGGTGTCATTCCAAAGTGGTACAATAACAGTCAACCTTTGAGGACATGGTTGATAGGCCATGCTACTTTGCCATGGACTGCCTTCACCTGTCACCTCTAGACTTTTGGATATTGACCAAAACATTATCCACTCCATAGTGCTTTTTTAGACATTGCCAAACAGACAAACCTTCCAACATAGCAAAGGCTATTCAAGCCAAACTAAAGGTGTTACTGCTCAATGCTAGGAGCCTCAACAAGAAACTACACTCCCTGGAATCTATCCTCACCCTGGAGAATGCTGACATCTTTGCAGTTACTGAAACATGGTTCAAAGCCATGGAAAGCACTCCAGCAGTGCATGGCTATTATGCCTTTCACACATTCCACCAACCACTAAACATGGAAGAGTACAAGCAGGAGGTATATCTGTCTACATAAGGGATAAGCACACCTCAAGGCCGGTCAAACAATATGACATGCTTGAGCTACTTCATGTCCAACTAACCAAGGAAAAAAAACATTACCATATTCTTGCTATATACAGGTCCCACACTATGAATCAAGCAACTCCTACATCATGCCTGAAGTTACTAGAATCACTCACCATCCAGCCCAATACCATACTCATGGGTGATTTTAACTACCCCTCCATTAATTGGGAGGCATACATGATCACAAACATGCAGGCCCAAAGATATCTTGACTTTGAAAATTCAAATGCCCTGAAGCAGCTAGTCTGTACTCCCACTAGCAGAACAAATATCCTAGATCTGCTACTCAAAAATATGGGAGAAGGCTACACCCTCCTGGTATGATGTCCTCACTGGTAAGGTCAGATCACAAAGTCGTCTCCCTTCCCACCTAACCCCAAAAACTTTAAAAACTTCTTTAAAGTAAATTACCCCCTATTAAGGGATAGCATCAATAGTTTCCAAGCTCCCCCAAATCTGGAAAACACAGAAACCTATGCAGAGGCATACACAAAAGCCCTGTTTGACCATAGAAACAAGTGCACAAAAATGGCAGTACCAGACCGAAATAAACCCAAGTCACGCAGCAAAAACAAATCATCCTGGTGGACCCCTGGTACTAAAAGACCGTACAACAAAAGAGAGAAAATCATGTTGAGAAGTACGAGGGAATGTGGACAACTGAGCAAAAGTCCCTCATTAGTCTAAACAAGTGAATCAGGAAACTAGTCAAATATCTGAAAGCAGACTGAGGTAAAAATAGCCTCCAAAGCTAAGGATAACCATAAGGAAGTTTTCAGTTATGTTCGCTGCCTTAACGGCAGCGCCCAATAATGTGTGGAATTAGTTGTAGATGGCAACTCCTATACTCAGCTGGAAGATATAACAAATCTGCTGCCTGACAAATTCAGCTCAAATTTCATCTCCTCTTCACCCTCAGTTCTCTTCCAAGAAATATCCTCCACAACTCCACCACTTATCACCACCAAAGAAAAGGATGCCACTGTACTCTCTAAAGCTAAAAACACAGTTTCAATGGGGCTTGATAATATACCACATGTTGCCTCTTAAACAGCTTAAATCAAGACTTACCAGGCCAGTTAGGACATCAATTTAACCACAGTCTCTGGACTGGCTTTGTCCTGATAGAGTGGAGGACAGCAATAGCCATGTATCTGCATAAAGGGGGACCATCTACTGACCACGGAAATTACAAACCCATAAGTCTGACTAGTCTTATATGTAAGGCCATGGAAAGAATAATCATTGACCTAATAAATAATTATACAGGAGACCTCTAAACACTGTACCTGACCCAATTCGGCTTTGTCAAGGGCAGATCATGCCTACTGAATCTGCTGGATTTCTTTAAGAAAGTCACTAAGGCTTCCTGTTCACATTATGCAGAGCCCTTCCCTGGCCCTCTTCAAATGCAGTTTGGATCAATGGATAGGAAATCAAATTCACACCTGGTGTAGTGCACCTATTTCTCTTATGGACAGGGGCAATCCTCAATATACTCAATGCACAAATCCATGCCATCCTCTTGCCCCTAGGGGCCATATATTGGGCAAAATCAGTTTGTACTGGCTAGGCTTGTAAGGGCCCTTAAGCCTTTAGCTTAGTAATCTCCTATAAACCTATGACACTGGTAAGATGGATTAGTGCTACCTAGGAATTGAACCCAAAAGGAAAAAAAAGATAACATTTTAAACTTTGATGATTAATTGCCACAGGAGAACTTGCTTGTTAAAATAGAATAGCGGACCGGAGTTCCGCTGTGGCGACCCCTAACCGGGAAAAAGCCGAAAGACACAAAGTAATCCAAGACTAAATATAGAAATAATGAAGTAATGCCTGCATGTCTGTGACTTCACTTAAGTCATGGAACTGCATTTCTATGCGAAAGTCATTATTGCTGTTTGTAAATACATCTCAGTTCCATGACTTAGTAAGGCATGGCGAGCTAGGTTACATACGTACTTTGTAACGCATATTGTCATAAACACACAGTTATGATATATGACAAATCAGTAATTAAAAATATTGTGCACATCATACCTATGTATGCGCATTCTACATTAAATACTATCAATGTCAATTTTTATATAATTTACACACTTTATATTGGGCTTCTAAAGCAAGAAGTAATGATGCATTTCTTGCAGTAAACTGAGTTATGATAATGGGATACATTAACTGAGTCATCACTGAGCAAAATGTGGAGACATATGGCATTCTGACCTCTTCTGTAAAAGTACTATCAACTGGATTTGAACCCTGCAGCAGCTGACTTTGGCTTTTATGATAATTGCACTTACTGTACACCTTGTGCAACAGGGAAAGTTACCTGACAGGTTGAATTTATTCACTGTGTGCTATCCAGAGTGCTGATGGCCATACCCCATCATCAGGCTTGTTTGCACTACCAAAGATAGATCAAGTTAAGTTTTTCATTTTTTCCTAAAAGCAGTGAACTAGGTTTGTTCACTGCCAAGCAGACAGCAAATGCAAAAGGCATTACAAAAAAATAAACTGACAAAGAAAAAAAACTGAAAGAAAACAATCCAAGCATAGGGTATACTTAGCAATAACCAGAAGAAAAGTGCATTAAAATGACACATTCATCTTTCTCACACCTTCTTGACACATCTGGACTTTAATTTCTGTCGCACGTTATCAGGACTTTAGGTACTGGCAAATAATGTTAAAAGGGACATACAACAGCTCACATATTGTTAGCAATAATGGGAATAGCTGATTTTGAAACAGCAGCACAATGATATCGCACAAATATGTGCAAATAGGTACTTAGGTCCGCCCCCCTTAAAACTATCAGCTCACTGGATTCGAACTTGGCATCAGCTGTTTTCCTTCTCTAAGATCATCACACGTACACCCTCTGCCACAGAGAAAGTTACCTGATAGGTACATTTTCATCAGAGTACTATCCAGAGTGCTGACAGCTGCACACCAGTGCCAGGCTTGTTTGTGCTACAGATGCAACCCACATTAAATTTTCACTTTTTTCTTTAGGAAGTGAAACATAGTTTACTGCTGTAGACTGCTGCTAGTCCAGAATATGTAATGCCAAATGTTGAGCAAATGAGGAATACAAAAAAAAGCAAGAAAAAGTACTAAAACAGAGGAAACATTATGAAACAAGTAGTTAAAATGTATATTTTTGATATCACCTCAAATTGGTTGTGCTTCAATATACGCTCATTAAACATTATTACGTTCACACAAACACAATCACATTTGGATTAAAACTCCAGGACACCATGGCATCCACAAGGCACATTTCATATTCTTACCACTGTGTCACACATATTATACCGAGTAAAATAAAAAAAGGTTACCTATACTCAATATGTGACACTGCATCAACTGACATTATTGGTGAAACAGAAAAAAATTACTGATCTTTGTCCTCTTTAATTTGCAATTAGACGTGTAGATATGCCTGTGATCCTGGCAACAGGGTTAATAATCTTTCATCACACAATACAAAACAAAAAAAGTTATGTCTTACCATAACATTCCATTTGTGTTGTCAATCTTCACCAGTCCTTGGCAGTGGGTTCAGTTCCGAACCTTGGAACCAAGACAGACGTTTACTTCAGCTCGTGCTCTCCAAACTCTTGAGCCAGGCTCTACCCATAATGCTGCTCACAGAGATTACCTCAGATAGACTTTGCCAAGGAGTGGCAGTCAGACGTGAGAGGACAAAATGCATGCTAATTAGATTAACTAAGGCCAAACATAAGTCCTTAAAGGAAAGCTAGCCAAAGTCTAAATTCGGTCTACTAAGAGCCTCAGGATGTTGGGGGATGGAGGGTGGGGATGTCAAGGAATAGTGAAGATCGACAACACAGATGGAACATTATGGCAGAACATAACTTCTTTATCTGATGTTGTCAATCTTCACTCAATCCTGGACAGTGGGCAGAGTCCCCAGCTACTTTAGCCTCGGGAGGTCTCATGGAAGAATATACCTAAGCACCATAGAGCCAAAGGATGCTTGTCCCCTTGAGACCTGATCTAATTTGTAATAAGTGATGAAAGTATGATGAGAAGACCAAGTGGCTGCTGGACAAATGTCACCTAAAGAAGCTCTGGCATGAAAGACAGCAGAAGTATCTACTGCTCTTGTAGAATGGGCTTGAACTACTTTTGGGAGCTGGAGTCTTTCAGAATGATAAATGAAGGTGATGTAGTTTCTAAGCCACTTGGCCAAGGTAACCTTAGAAACTGGGTTACCTAGACGGAGAGAAGAAAATGCCACAAAAAGTGGTTTGATTTTTTAAATACTTTAGTCCTATAAAGATAAAAACATAGTTGCCTGGCATGTCAAGAAGATGGATAGCATATTCTCCCTTGTTAGAAAAATTTGGAAAAAAGACTGATAGCTGTAAAGTCTGATTAATATTAGTTTCGGATACAACCTTGGGCAAAAAGGAAGGACCGGTTTGAAGCGTAACCCTATCTTTATGAAAAATTAAGTATGGAGGTTGGCACAAAAGGATCTGAAGTTCCGAGACTCTTCTGGCAGAAGTGATAACAACCAAAAATAGGGTTTTCCAGGACAGATATTTGAAGTCACAAGTTGTTGATGGTTCAAAGGGGTTATGAATCAGGGCCTGAAGGACCATAGTTAAATCCCAAGGAGGGAGAGGTTCTTTGAATGGAGGTCTTAGCATTAGAAGACCTTTTTTTAGGAATGCTTTACACAGTTTGTTTGACATCAGAGGAGCACCTTCCAGTCCTGTTTGGAAGTTTGAGATTTGAGCTAGATGCACTTTAATCACTGACGTAGAGGAACCCGACTGGTAAAGTAAGGCTAAAAAGTCTAATATCTTGTGGATAGGACTTGAATATGGATCTAGTCCATTTGTCTAGAGCCCATCGAGCTAATGTTTCCCATTTGCAGTGGTATAATTTTCTTGGAAGACAATTTGTGGTGAGCGATAATAATCTGTCAGACAGGTGATGAAAGAGAAGGATGCCTGGCAATCATGGGAACTGGAGAAGCCAAGCACTGAGCTTGAGGTTTTGAAAATTCGGATGAGCCATGCCCTCTGGATGAGACAGTAGATCTGAAACTGGGTCCAGAATCCACGGTTTCTGAATCAAATGAGGCCACAGAAAGGGAAAACAAACTTCTCGAGGCCAGAAGGGGGCAATGAGGACTATAGAGTTCTCTATCCTTTTGGCTTTCTTCAGGAACTGTGAAATAAGAGGAATCTGGGAAAAGTCATAAAGCAGACCAGGAGGCCAAGCATGTATAAGAGCATCTTTGGGTGACTCCCCCTGAGGGCGGATTAGGGCAAAGTAACTTCTGCACTTGTTGTTTAGAGGAGAGGCAAAGAGATCACCGCAAGGTTGGCCACAGTGGTGAAAAATGTTGTTCACCATTGCTGGATTGAGAGACCACTTGTGAGGCAAGAGGATAGTTCTGCTCAATTTGTCTATCATGCTGGAACTCCCCGGAATGTGCATTGCTATAAGAAAGCGGTTGGAAGAAATTGTTCATTGCCAAACTCTGAGTGCTTCTTGACTCAACGGGTAAGATTTGGTTCTCCCTTGTTTGTTTATGTACCAGACTACTAACATGTTGTCCATCTGAATAGCTACTGTTCCTAAGAGGGAGGACATCTTAAAATGCTTCCAACGCTAACAGCACTGCCCTCATCTCTAGTACACGGATGTGCAAGTTGGCCTCCAATTGGGACCACATGCCTTGGACTGTCCATCCCTGACAATGTCCCTCAAACCCGGTCTGAGAGGCATCTGTGGTCATTGTAGCTTGGAGCTGGAGAGAATGAAAGGACGACCCATGAGAATCTGGCTAGAGTGTAGCCACCACAACAGGTCGTGCCTGCAAAGTTTGGTAATCAGAATTAGTTGAGACATTGGTT
The DNA here is from genome assembly GCF_019279795.1 of Protopterus annectens. Taxonomy (NCBI): domain Eukaryota; kingdom Metazoa; phylum Chordata; order Ceratodontiformes; family Protopteridae; genus Protopterus; species Protopterus annectens. The sequence continues at coordinate 70,153,336 of NC_056734.1, forward strand.
GGTAAATGAGAGACCATTGGGAAGCTAGACGCCACTGAATATCCACATGTGACATCTCACCAAGGGGACTAGAGTGATTGTTGCTGCCATGCAGCCTAAGGTTTAAAGAACTAATTTTGTTGGGACCTTGTCATTGTGTAGCAATTGATCAACCTGGGATTTTATGCATTTGTAGCCTTTCTGGAGGGAGAAGTGCAATTTCCGAGGCAGTGGCTAATTGGGCTCCAATGAAGTACAGTTTTTGTGTGGGTTGAAGTGAGGACTTTTTGAAGTTTATGGTTATTCCCAGAGATGCATAGAGATGTATGCTGTAAGATCTTCACCATTCTAATTGATGCCTGGTGACAATGGTGAGGAGCCAGTCATTGAGATACAGAAATACTCAAAACCCTTGGAGTCTAAGATGAGCTGCTACCACTGTCATGCATTTGGTAAACACCCTGAGGGTTGTGGTAAGTCTAAAGGGCAGTGCTCTGAATTGGAAATGACTGGCTCCCAGCTGGAGGCGCAAAAACCTCCTGGAGCTCTTTTCCATTTTTATGTGGTAATAAGCATCTTGGAGGTAAACAGAGCACATCCACTCTTCTTTTTCCAAGAATGGAAGTATCAACTGAACTGTGACTATCCGGAATTTGGTTTGTTAAACTGCCTTGTTGAATTGGCTGAGATCCAAGATGGGTCTCCCGTCCCGTTTTCTTGGGCACTAAAAAGAATCTTGAGTAAAATCCGGATCCTTTCTGGTCTGGTGGGACTTTTTGGATGACTCTTTTGCTTAGCAGTTTTTGAATTTCTAGAACTGCTGCTTCCCTGAGAGTGGGTTACCATCTGGGAGTTTTTTCTAGGGTTTTGGAGGTTGTGATAGAGGAATTTGGTAACCTCTGGATACGATTCTCTGCACCCATTTGTCTGTTAACATTAGCCAGGCAGAACAATGCAGAGAAAGTCATCCACCGACTGCCTCCAGAGGCTGGCAATCGGGCACCCATTCAGGGGTGCTGGTAGGAAGCTCCAGAGAAGGTCTCTCTGGATCCCTGATACTGCAGTCCATTTCTGCCTCTACAGCGGCATCTTCCATTGCTTCCCCCTCTGCCCAGGGAAAGTCTTTGCCTCATGTATCCTGGAAAGACCCTTTGGTTTTTTAAACCATAGTCTCCCACTTCTCTGGCTCCTAGAATACGGTCTCTGAGGAGTGGAGAAGTGCATGCTAATGGCATAAAGTGTCTTACCATCCTTTTCACATCTGGCTAGGGTATCTTTGACCTTGAGGCCAAACAGGAAAGATTCTTCAAATGGCACATTGATGAAGGATGCTTTAAATGGCTCTGCAAATTCACACAAGTGCATCCAGGAATGTCTTCTAATGGCTATGCCTGAACCCTCTGCCCTAGTCGTCCCTTCCGCCGCATGGGCAACAAGTCTCATGGATGAGTTAGAAATTGCTTCTAGGATTGCAAGCTGAGAAGTAACTTTATCTTGTACCTCTTCAGCCACTGCTCCTTCGAGGGTATCTGAACGCTCCTTGATTACATCCCTCTGTAGTCTTGTTATAATTCAAGGACCTTAGAGCAAAGGTCAATGAAGCATAAATGCACTTTCCAAATCTATCCAAAGTCCTAGACTTCCTGTTAGGTGGAGGAGTAGAGGGGTGGGAGCCCAGAACCAAAATAGACTCCTTTGGAACCAGGGTCATACCCCGCACCGAGGAAGCTGCCTTCGGAACAGAAGCTTGGGCTGAGGCGGCAAAGGCCGGGGCACCAAGAGACAAAGACTGCTCCAAAAGAACTGAAAAGGTACCATGCATCTCGGACTTGACCAGAGAGTCTCGACCCCGGCAGGCTTCTGGATCTGAAAGCTCGGAGCTACTCAAGGAGGTCCTCTGAATCGGAGACAAAGATGCTACCAGAACTGAGACAGTCTGGGCCAGGAGAGTCGGGATCAGGGGCTCCAAAGGTTAAACAAGAGTTGGAGGAAGAGGATATGGGGGTGTCATAGGATGAACGGTTCCAACGCCAATGTGGCTCAGAACAGAGGGCAATCCCCTTGCCACCAGTAGCTGATCCACTAGTCTCATAATGTCTGTCTCTGAGAGATTTTTTGTAGAAAGTACAGATGCAGTGGAAGAAGATTTCGGAGGTCTCACCTCCACAAAAGGAGCGTCTTTAAATGGATCCACAGATAGGCAGTAGGATATTCTTTTGAGCGGAGGCAGTCCTGATTGTTTTGGTACCAATATATCAGTAGGTACCAAAGAAGAAGCTGTCGGCTCTGAAGCCAATGTAGTGGTAGTAGCAATAGTTGCTGTAGACAAATCCTCTGGTGTCAATGAACTCTTCAGTACCAAAGAAGGTCTAGGTAATTTCCTTGATGGTTCCCAGGACTTTGGAACAGAGGAAGGTCTTTTCTTTTAGGCACGAGAAGAAGAGGAAGATGAAGAAGTACCAGCTTTCTCTCTGGACTCAGAAATGGCCTCTTCAAATCCGGTTTTTAGTAGTTCTTTTAATATTAATTTGTTTTTTCTTTCTGTTAAAGTACAGGTAGAAAACCCATGACAAATCGCACAGTTCTCTTGCAAATGTATTTTACCAAGGCGATACACACACAGTGCTCGTCTGAACTGGGCATTTTGCCCTCGCATTTCTTATACATTTCAAATCATTTCAAATCCGGAGGTGCTCTCTGAGGGTTTAGAAGGAGAACGTTTCTCTTGTTGTTCCGAACAGGTTCAAGCAGTCACAGAAAAAAGAAATACAGATAAAGCAAGATTTTGTTTTTAAATAGAAAGTAGAAAGAAAAATACCAGCGATGGTATGATAGACTACTTTTAAAGGTAATTAACAAAAGTGAAAGGCGGTACCAACAACGGTACTTGACAGTCTACCAACGGTAGAGGGGAGATGGACAGAAACCAGCTACAATAAGAAGAGGGAGGAGTGGGTAGTTATAAAAAAGAAACTTTAGAAATGAAGTGTGAACAAATTAGAAATTACTCACAAACTAAGCCAAGGCTTGAGAGAGTGAATGAATGCGTCTGGTCTGCGAAGCAGCAAACGAGATCTGGTGTAATCCCTGTGAGGAGCATTATGGGTACAGCCTGGCTCGAGAGTTTGGAGAGCGCGAGATGAAGTAAACAGTCGTATCGGTTCTGAGGTTCGGAACCAAACCCACTGTTAAGGACTGAGTGAAGATTGACATCAGATCAAAATTTTGAACACTGCATCTCTTTGCTTCGCCTTATTTTGTGAACATCACACAAGTATCTCTGGCTTCTCTAAAATGAATGCTATGTGCTTTGCCAATCAGTGTTTCAATGAGTAACCTACTTTTTTACAAGTGTAGACATATTTGTATTCAGAGACAAACTATTTGTCATAAACCATTCATAAATAGAAGTTATGTTCTTACCATAACGTTCCATGTTAGTTGTCTTCTTCTCGCCTTCTTCTTGCTGGATGGGTTCGGAGCCGACCTCGGCTCCGACTCGGCCACTCTAAAAGCTCGAGAGTTGGTTCCACCAGCTCGAGGCTCCCCTTATATCCCACAATGCTAGGCGTGAGTTACCTCAGATCTCGTTTGTAAGCTAGGCCCAGCCTATAATAGTAATAGAATAACTAGTAACAAAGTCCACCTCTATAAACAAGGGAGAAGAAAAGGGTGACCTACATCCTGATCCAGGAAATATGCACAGCAGAGCATATACCTAAAGTATAGAGGTGGTAGAAAGAGAGGTCACAATCAAAACTCCTCTAGGTCTGTCCAGGCTAGGGGGAAGGAGGGTGGGACGCAAGAAGAAGGCGAGAAGAAGACAACTAACATGGAACGTTATGGTAAGAACATAACTTCTATATGTTAAGTTGTCTATCTCGCCTTCATTCTTGCTGGATGGGACCGCGTCCCTAGCACCTTGTCCCGGGTGGCCTAACGGAACAGACTCTTGAGAACAGTGGAACCAAAGTTAGCTCTATGCCTAGAAGCTAAATCCAACTTATAATGAGAAATGAAAGTGTGAGGAGTAGCCCAAGTAGCCGCTGCACAAATGATGTCAATAGGCAGTCTGTCTTGGAAGGCTATAGAAGTAGCCAAAGCTCTGGTGGAATGGGCTTTAGGTTTGTTAGGCAGCTTTTGGTGTCTAATTTCATAAACAAGAGAAATCAGAGATGTTAGCCATCTAGATAATGATACCTTTGAAACTGAAAGTCCCTTTCTGCCTTCTGCATAGGAGACAAACAGCTGGTCAGATTTTCTGAATTGTTTGGTTCTATCCAAATAGTACCTTAACTGACGATGAACATCTAGCCAGTGTAATTTTTGTTCAGACCTACTGGAATATTCTGGAAAGAACACAGGGAGGTCAATGCTTTGATTTAGGTTAGACGTCGAGGCTATCTTAGGCAAAAAAGACGGGTTGGTTCAGAAGATACCCTGTCCTTATGGAACAACAGATAAGGAGGTCGACTGCTGAGTGCATGAAGTTCTGAAACTCTTCTAGCTGAAGTAATAGCTACCAGAAAGAGAGTCTTCCATGATAGCAATTTTAAGGAACAGGAGGCTGCAGGTTCGAAAGGGGGAAGAATCAAAGAACTAAGAACTAAATTTAGGTCCCAAGGAGGAGGAGGATTTCTTATAGGAGGTCTGAGTAGAAAAACTCCTTTCAAAAAGGCTTTGCAAAGCTTGTGGGACATTATGGCAGATTATGAAATACCCACATGAAAATTAGAAATAGCTGCCAGTTGAACTTTAAGAGTAGAAGGAGACGAACCTGCATGGAAGAGTTCTGCTAGAAAATCAAGGACCATTTGGATGGAAGCAGTGAAAGGATCTATGTCCCTTCCTTGAGCCCAATAGGCGAAACGTTTCCACTTACTCAAATAAATCTTTCTAGTGGAAGATTTATGGGAAGCTATCAAAATATCTCGAACAGAGTGAGATATTTGAGGAAGCCTGGCTAAGGTTGGAACTGGAGGAACCAAGCAGTGAGGTTCAGAGAGGGGAGGGAGCGATGTAACTGACCCAACTGATGGATCAAAAGATCTGGAACTAGGTCAGGATGCCAAGGTCGCTCCAACAGAAACTGATGTAGAAAGGGGAACCAAACCTGTCGAGGCCAGTATGGAGCAATGAGGATCAATGAAGCCTTCTGAGCGATAGCTTTCTGTATCACTTGAGAGATTAGTGGGAAGAAAAGCATACAGAAGTCCCCGGGGCCAAACCTGGACTAGAGCATCTCTGCTGGGTTGGCCTGGAAATGGGAAAAGAGTGAAAAAATCTCTGCACTTGCTGTTTTGGGGAGTAGCAAAAAGGTCGCAGCAAAGCTGGCCCCACTTTAGAAAAATTTCTCTCACAACAGAGTCTTTCAGAGACCACTCGTGAGGCATGAGGATAGCTCTGCTCAACTTGTCCGCGATTTGATTGGACTTCCCGGGGATGTGCGTTGCTATCAGAAACCGCTGAGAAGAAATCGCCCATTGCCACAGTCTGAGTGCTTCTCGACACAGGGGGTAGGACCTGGTTCCGCCTTGTTTGTTGATATACCACACTACAGACATATTGTCCGTCTGGATTGCTATCGTTCCCAAGGGAAGAGAGTCTTGAAGGGCTTGCAATGCTAAAAGCACTGCTCTCATCTCTAGAACATTTATGTGCAAGTGGCATTCGTCTGGTTGCCATGTGCCCTGGACCGTTCTGCCCTGATAATGCCCCCCCCACCCGATCAGGGAGGCGTCCGTTGTCAGAGTAGCAACCGGAGGGGAAGGAACAAAGGGTCTTCCCAATAAGAGCTGAGGGGAAGACATCCACCACAGAAGATGATTCCTGCATGATTGCGTGATCATAATGGTGTGAGACATTGGAAGTTGCTGGTACGACCATTGCGTGAAGAGCATCCATTGAAGGATTCTCATGTGGAATCTGGCTAACGGAAGTAGAGGTATGGCAGCCGCCATAATCCCCAACACTTTCAGCACTAGCCTGGCTTTGATTCTGTTGCTGCTGAAGAGGAGTGAGACCATTTTGTGTATGTCTGTTATTCTCTGATCTGTTAGTCTTGCAGACATGTTGTCTGTGTCTAGATTTGCGCCTATGAAGGTAATAGTACGACAAGGCGACAAAACAGACTTTTCGAAATTTATTGAAATGCCTAAATTTCGACAAGTGTGAAAGGTGTAGTCCCTGGCCATTAGAAGAAGATGCTTGGTGGGAGCTGTGAGGAGCCAGTCGTCCAAATATGGAAACACCTGGAATCCTTGATGTCTCAGGTGAGAAGCTACCACTGCCATGCATTTGGTAAACACCGGGGCAGTGGTGAGACCAAAGGGCAGGGCTCTGAATTGAAAATGACTGGTTCCCAGCCTGAAGCGGAGGAATCTTCTGGAGCGTCTTTTCATTTTTATGTGATAGTACGCATCCTGAAGATCTATAGAGCACATCCAGTTTCCCTTTCCCAAAAGGGGAAGGATGGACTGCAGCGTGACCATCCGAAATCTTGTTTTCTTGACTGACTTGTTCAAGATACTGAGATCCAAAATTGGTCTCCAGTCCCCTGTTTTCTTTGGAACTAAACAGAACCTGGAGTAGATTCCGGATCCTTGCTGGTCTGCTGGAACTGGCTGAATTGCTCTTTTTGCAAGCAGCTTTGAAATTTCCAAAGCTGCGAGATCCCTTTGAGCGGGTGGAACATCTGGAAGGGATTTTTTTGATTGGTTTGGAATGCGAAAGAAGGGAATGGAATAACCCTCGGAAATGATGGACTGTACCCATTTGTCTTGAGTCAGGGATAGCCAGGCTTTTGGGTACAGTGACAACCTTCCCCCGACTGCCTCCGAAGGTAGGCAGTCGGGCAACACCTCAGGGATGCTGAAAGGGCTTATCAGAGAAGACTTCACGATTGCCCTGGTTCTGCGGACCCCCCCTGCCTCTAGGGCGACGTCTACCATTGTTGTTCCCCTCTGCCTCTGGCGGGAACCGACTTTGTCGTCAGGCGAAGTCCCTTGAGATTGTTTACGGAACCACATTTTCCCACTTTTCTGGCCTTTGGGGTAAGGCCTAGAAGGAGTAGAAAAACGGACGCCGACGGCAGAAAGAGTCTTGCCATCTGTCTCGCACCTAGTCAAGGTTTCTTTCACTTGAGGACCAAAAATAGATGATCCATCAAACGGGGAATTAGTGAAAGACGTTTTAAAGGGGTCCGCAAAGTTGCATAACCGCATCCAGGCGTGCCTGCGTAAGGCCACACCTGTCCCTGCGGCCCTGCTCGCTCCATCAGCCGCATAAGAAAGGAGGCACATGGAGGAGTTAGCTATGGAGTTCAGGGTAGCCAGCTGAGTGTTCATCTTGTCTTGAAAACCCGCAGCTGTAGGATCCTTCAACATATCACTCGCTTCCTTGATCAAGTCTCTTTGAAGACGAGTAAAATGGCATAGGTAGTTCAGCGAACGCATTGCAAAGGTCGCTGACAAGAACATCCGCTTCCCGTACCTGTCCATAGACCTGGATTCTTTGTTAGGTGGATGGACAGGCACCGAAGGATCAGCTAGTTCCTTCTTGGTGGCAGCAGCTACCACCATAGCATCCACGGAAACACCTTTCGTGAGGAATTGCTTGTCAGTTGGTGCAGTTATAAATTTGGAGGGTCTCCTGGGGGTAGGGTCCACTGAATCAGGAGCCGTCCAGGCCTTCTTGCAACCACCTGCATGAGGGGATCAAAGGGGGACACCCAGGAGGTGGAAGGGCGAGAGCCAACGCCTCAAGATACACAGATTCATCCTCCGAAGGGTTAAGGGCTGGCCAATTTCCCTCTGTTTCAGGATCTCTAGAATGTCTGCGAAAGAGACATCTTCAGAAGGGGAACGTGGGGAACCCTCGGAATCCTCTAAATCTGTGTCAGAGGTGACAGACTCAGGTGAGTCTATGTGCTTCCTCTTGCACTTTCTCTTCCTAGGGGCTCCCCTGCCAATTCAGGAGAGGCCTCGGAAGAGGATGAGATCCCCACAGGGGATTCTTGAGGAGCTTGCTCTCTGCAGTCTGGGATGAGGGAGTGAGTCGACATAACCAAAGGCACTGAAGTGGGAGGGGCGGACGGAGCCGACTGTGGAGTCGAACAAGGTTCCAACACACTCCGCATGACCTCGAATGCACCCCTGTCAGGCAGAGCCAGAGGTCCCCGCTCCGAGGAGCTGAGAACCTCCCTCGGCACCGACAGAGATGGCTCCGAGGCCGATGTCGGAGCCGAGCTCACCAGCGCCGAAGCACCGAGAGGGAGAGGGGGGTCGGACAAGGGTCCGATGCCACTCACCCCCTCGGAGCAGACGAGGGAAGCCCGGCGCCGAGATTCCTCAAAAGAAGAAATCGGAGCCGACGACGGAGTCGAAGACAAGTGTATCGGCTCCGACGCTACCACAGTCTCGGTTCCGAGACGCCCCGGCTCCGAGCTCAAAGGAGTCGGAGGAGGAATATTAATTGGGACAAGCTGAGGCATCGACTGATGAGTCGAACTCTGGAGCATTTGGGCCAGTGCCTCGGACTTCAAAAGTCTACTCACTACCCTCTGAAGGTCGTGATCCGAAAGCCTCGATGACCTGGAGGAGTGAGATCTATGGCTCCGTTCAGACAGCAGAGGAGATGCTGGAGCCGAATGAACGGAGCCAAGGGATGGTGACCTAGACCTCTTCCTAGATGTTGGCTTCGAAGGTCTTGTCGGAGCCGACACGGGAATTTCTAATACCTCGGCTCCAGCCGGAGCCGAGGAAACCACAGAAGCTGTAGCCTGAGACTCATCGGCTCCAGCCGGAGCCGATGTAGATGGAGGTTTCGTAGCCTTAGGTCTCGGCTCAGAAGCTGGAGCCGAGGACCTAGAAGCCTTGGAGGGCTTTCCCGAAGAGACTGTGAGGGAACCCTCAGGCTTAAGTAAACCTCTCAGGATCAGCTTGTTTTTCCTTTCCTGCAGGACCCTGGGGCTGAAGCCGTGGCAAACAGCACAGGAGTCCTGCAGGTGCAAAGGCCCCAGGCAGTAGACACAAGAAGTGTGACCGTCTGTCAGAGACATTTTCTGACAGCACGCATCACACTTCTTGAAGCCTGAGACCTTTGTGTCCTTAGACATATTAGAAAGTGTAATCACACACACACAGTCAAACACACTGATTACACCCTATGCTATTTAAAACTCAAAATATAAAACTATCAAGGTTTTAACTTAAGAGCAAAAACACACACACACACCACTAGGGAATGAGGAAAGAAGGCCCGAAGGCCCGAGGGAAGAACTTATAAGTTCTTGTGGAGATAAAAGGGATTTTAGATAGAAAATAGGAGGGAATCCACTAAACTAAGGGAAACAAGTGATAAAATTAAAATTAAAGGGGTTTAAATACACTAACTTTGGATCAAAGTTACTTACCAAGAAGCCGGTAGAAAACCAACACCTCGATCGCTGTAGCGGCAAACGAGATCTGAGGTAACTCACGCCTAGCATTGTGGGATATAAGGGGAGCCTCGAGCCGGTGGAACCAACTCTCGAGCTTTTAGAGTGGCCGAGTCGGAGCCGAGGTCGGCTCCGAACCCATCCAGCAAGAATGAAGGCGAGATAGACAACTTAACATCAATATTTTTAATGTTCCTCTCCTTAGTTAATGGTAGTCACAAATGTTTTTTGGTGTTAGCCCCCCCCCCCACCGTGTGTCAATGATGGATGACTGTGCACTGGCCTTTGCACATATTTTAATTTGGTTATGGTTCCATATGTATATGAGAAAGTAAAATGCTTGCTGCACATTATTCTGCAAAGTACATAGTTGGATACTACAGACATCACAGTCATACAGTATTACTGACATCACTGTACACTGGACAGATGTGTCGTCTTAGGGACATATAACTACTTACATATGGAACTAAGCAGCTATGTATTTTTTTCCAACAGGCTTCATACTTACCGTGAGTGTTAGATGAGGGTGTAATAGGTTGTATATTTACTGATCCCTGTCTACCTGGTTTTGTTGTACAATATTCTGTGTCATGCAGTCCATAGCAAGTCAAACAAGGTATATAAAAATATTCTTCTTCTTGGCAGAGGTCTGACAGCAGCAGCAGCAACTTTAATTAAAGCCTGCTGCATATACAACTTTAATGGCAGCAGCAAATGCTAACATTTTCTTTCTAAGTGAAATACAAGTTGTAATCCAAAAGACTTCAGGGCAAATGACTACACTGAGTGCACACAATTGTTTTATAGCTTCCTGAACAGCTCCACCCTGTCAGACTAGTTAATTAGCATGCAATTTGGCTACTTATGCTATCCTTGGCATACTTTGCCATTTTCCTTTGTTTTGCAGTTCTGCACAAAGTGTAGAGCCATTTAATGAATCGAAATAGTGAGCTTTTGTGTGCATAAAGTGCCGCCTACAAGAAAGCTGCACTTAACGTAACTGTTAATGAATCTGGACATCATCTTTGGGACCATATCAACTCTACGGAAAAAGGAAATATATTTTTTTGTTTTTCTCTGACTTGAATGGCCTTGCAGGTAGTTTAGACAGACATTGCGGATGGTGAGACAAAGTTCCCACATTAGGAGATGCAGTAAATAAAGCCTCAGGAAAATGTACGCTAAAGCGGAGTGTTTTGTTAAACAGCATAAACGTGATCAGTAGGTCAAGCATCTTCAGTCACTTAAAACAGACTCTATATAGCCTGTACTGTGCGTCACTTTCGCTGAATGTCCCACAGGAAGGTACGCTTACAGTTGGCAAAATGCAGTGCTAAACAACGCTTATAACACATACAGAGTAATATCAAGAAACACACTACATTTTTATAGAGCAAATATGTATTAAATATCCACTGAAGGCATAGCCAATATGCATAACATCAGGCAGCTCCAACATAAGAAAGTTGCGGTCTCATGCAGGGGGAAGGAAGATGTAAAGTTTTAATCTTACACTGACCTCTCCTTGAACAGCCAGTGTTAGGGCAAGTACCTTACACAACTGTACTATCTTCTTTGGGGAGGATCACAGTAACAGTAAATATTAACATACAGGTAGATTCCCAAGCAGTACAAGGTTATTATGAGAATAGGCAGTTAAAAGATCCCCAGTATCACAGCAGCAATATCTCACATCCTGTCAGTAGTGGTCAGTGAAGGTTTGAACAGATGCACTGTAGTTTCTTGGGAATCCTCAGCAGGTACATCTTTAAAAGTGCTACCACAGCTACTACTGCAGTAGAATACATTTTGTGTCTCTAGGTATAAATCTGACAAGAGATAAGGCAATACAAATGGAAAGCCTCATAGATATAATCTGGCAAACAGGAAAAACATTGTTCCCATACTGAACAAGACAAGCTGATCGGTTCACTGTAGAAATATATAGCCCATTTTGTAATGTTTACACTACCTCTGTACACTATTAGCATAAAGGATGAGGTCTTTGCTTATATAAGCTTGTACAAAACTCTGGCAGAATAGGAGACTGAATCAGTAAGTAAAGTCATGAAGTTTGGTCTGAAAGTCAAAATAACCTTTTGATACATGTCTAAACTGAAGCAATTGTATAAGGTGGCTTGTTCATTAGAACTGGAAGCCAAACATATTACTGTCATCTCGCATATCTAGTCTTCTGGGTCTTTGCAGGAAGTATACATATTTACCAGAATCTTAGCAGATTCCCAAGAGTGGCATACACTTATTTACAACAAAAAGTTGAATTCTTGGATGGAAATATTTGACTTTTTGTCAGTCTTTTACACAATGCCATATCATATAGACTTTATTAAAATGTATTGCTATTTGTAGGGAAAACTTGAACTGAGCAAAAATTGTGAAGACAATGAAGATTATAAAAAAATGGGATTCACTAAAATGCTCACCATTCATACTAATTACCCAATGTAGGTTGGTCAATTAGTTTAATGGTGAGAAAATGCAGTTCAGAGACTGATATGGCCACAATGAGAAAGACGTCACTATCTGTTCAATACCATGTCTCCAAATAAAATACAGCACTGTCAGAACAGACTGTGCAAGTGTTCTCTCTAGGTGCCCATGCATCACATTACCATAGGCATCACCTGCATACACGCACAGCAGCGTACACATACACATATCCACTCATCAGCAAACAAGGCCCAACCACCCTTGGTTACACTCACTGAGTCACTCAGCCATACACTTGCATGCACAATCCAACACATGCACAAACACACAGCCTTATTCATGCTTCAGAAGATATGCACACATGTCCATACATACTAATACACTAACATACCATCTACCCCAATGTCTTTGCGCAGCTTAGCTACACAGAAAGTACTTCCATAGACTGGATTGCTTCAATGTTTTTATTGTGGTCACTTTCTCCTCAGAGAGTAAAATTTTACTTGGCTGAGTGACTCTTAATTGGTTGGCCAAGCAAACCAGGAAATACAGACATTACTGAAGAATAACACATGGCTAAGTAGCATTAGCCACTCCCTCAGATTGATGTATCAGGATGCGGCTTTACCTGCAAGACGGCTCTTCCTGTTGACACCCATGCGAGTGGCAAACCTCAGTGGGAGAGCAGACCAAGAATCACAAAAGCTTAGCTCAATGTGGAAAGATTTCAAGCTAAGACTTCCTAATCGCACTAAGCCTTTCTGAATCCCAGGGAGGACGCTTAAAAGAAAAGTATGGTATTTCGGTCTGGAAACATAAAGAAGGTTCTGTAACCCTTCTGGAACAAAACAATTTAGAAATCCTTGCATTTAAAGATGTTCTGTTAACAACTCTCTCCATTTTTGTACAGAAGGCTTCTTTATTGGGGTCTGTTAGTTTTACAAATTGTGTTTAAACCTTGGTTAGAGAAGGTTCCACTTTGAGATATTACTTTTGATCTTCCAAACTGTAAGATTCAGAACTTGGGAATGGAATGCTTAAACTGACTTGCTTCTGAGTTGGTAGCTTTCTATAACAACTGGTCCTGGAAGAAATAATATTTGCTAAGCTTTCCTTCTCCATGAGAAAAACATATGCATATATGAAAATAAGAAGATATCTAATGATACTGCTTGACAATAGTTTTAGACACTCTAGAAGGCATAAGTTAAACAAAATGGAAGCAATACAAAAAGGAAAGAGAAATACAGTATCATGGTGTCTTTGCCTGATTAAGTACTATGCCAATGCAGCACTCCATATAGGTTCATAGTACTAGGCTAGCTGCCCTTCAGAGCCATTTTAAGCCTAGCCAGTTTCCCTTTTTGTGCTTTTAATAACCTATACCGTTTAGTTATAGATGGTCTTACCCATCCCATGGTGAATAATTTATATTACCCCTAATGAGAATAACTGGGATCATAGCATAGATAATTTGAGGGGACCCATGCAAGGGATAAAGCATTTAGGAGTTGTATCTGTCCATTAGTAGCACAGGGGGCTGTCCTGGGTAAATGTTTTTGTTTCCTCATCCACAGATTTAAGATGCACTTGAATATGGACAGGGATGAACTTAGTTTTATGTGGATGGGGAGTCTGTTCCAGAGCTGTGGCACCCTCTTTGAGATATACCTGTCCCTCCAAACCTTTCTGTTGATGTTGTCAAAGAGGTTTAGATCCACAGACTGAGTATTTCTGATGCCATATGACTTACTGATGTGCAGTAAATCCAGCAGTATTGGGTCAGAGGATGCCTTGTATAACAGGTCACCTTTTAGCAATTTGTAAGATACAGAGTATAGTGGCAGGGCTTTGAGTGAGTCCATGTAGGACATGTTGTTTAGGCCTTGAATCCTTTTAGCAAGTTATCTCCCTGGATGTTCCAGTCGTTCCATGTGTCTTGAAAGATGCACGCCAAAGGGGGCATTATATTCAATGACTGGTTTAATGACAACTGAATAAAGGGGGAACAATGACAACCCTATATCTAGACACAATCCCTTTATTTATAAGCTGTGCAATATAGAAATATGGAAACATGTTAGTCAGAAGTTAAGTCACTGTCCACATATGTTCCCAAATCCCGAACTGGGTCAATTCTTACATAATTGCAGAAGACTCGTACTAGACCCAACTTAGGCAGTGCGGTCAGCAAAGTATGCCGCCATTTATTTACATAGTTATGAAGAGATAACTCATGAATCAGATAGTACTTTGTGGATGATATAACCTAGGTATTCCGACAAAAACATAAGATGTATAGAACTACACTGATGACTGTCATGTTGTCAGCAGAGAAGTCTTATATTATTAAAAGTGACATATGCAATCTTCACTGTACATTTTTCTTAATGAATGTGCAGGTAAACAGATTCTTATTCAGTTCCCCATAAACATTATTTTTGTATTGCATTTCTTTACCAGGAAAGTCCAACTGGGTATAAAACTTCTTTACAGTGGAGGCCTGAGGAGAAAATCTCCAAAGCAATAATGATACAAGCTGCAGAAACAGAAAATAGATCACTCAAAGATGAATCGGGGATACAGTACATCCTGAACAATGCAATGCACTGAAAGCCTTGAAATGCAGTTACAGTGTGTGTAATTTTTCTTATCTGTTAATGATCTATAGTACATTCTTACATAATAAAATAGATTAGAACAAAGATTACATTAGCTCATATTTCATTATTGGATACATAGTAATCCTTCCCAACACACTGCAGTATCATTAGTGTTTAAAGAGCTGACTGACTGGCAGGATTGTGGTTGACTTTTGACTTGAAGCCAGGGAATGCAGTAATTAAGAGAAAATGCGATAAGGAATGAGGAAAGTCAGAGGAGGGTAGGGATGAAGAGGTAAGTATCACGATGGAAGAGGGAAAGACATTTTCCATCAGTATAGTTAGATGGGTTCTTAGGAGATGAGAGGTTACTCTGAAGAAAGCTGGACACTGTTTGAACAATGAAAAAATGAAGGCATATGTCATGTCAGCTATAGGCTGTTAGTACTATGGAAAATTTGAGTGAGGAACATCATCAAATGGTTGATGTTAACTTGAGGAAGAGCAGCAGCAGAGCCAATTAACAAGATGATGCTTTACAGTTCAGTTTTGAATGACTTAGATTTTAACTCTGACCAAAGAAATACGAGTAGAGTTGCACTGTTTACAGACACTTACAATATAATGAGTCTCCAGCAGTGGATCTGGATTTGGCTGTATTAAGCAGCAATTTGTCTTTGGAGCACAATGTTCATCAAGGAAGTAGGGATAAATGAGCATACTTGGGCTCAGGCAGTGGTTGGGTTTTCTGTAGTAATTTATAAATTATTAGTAGTTGTGAGTAAAAGAATGAGCTAGTTCAAGCCAGTTTTGTTTTCTGAAAGCCAAGCAGAGGTGGATCCTATGACATTGCCTTGTGGCAAATGTGGCTATTTTATTGCATAACTGTTGCACTTTACAGGTTACAGTGAATGCTATGTTAGTCAAAGTTAGAGAGGCATATGTTAGGGCTGGTAGTAAGTAGGCTGGGGCAATGCTTATTCTTGCGGTGTCTGTGAGGAAAGGTTTTGCTCTACTGAGACTGCCCAGTTTTTGGTTTGTCTTTTTTGTGGCTTGCAGAACATGATCAAATTTAATTTGTTCATCTATGATAAGTCACAGTAACTTGATGTGTGACACAATTTGTGCTCAGTTTTTACATTAATCACTGAGGTTACAGTGAATAGATTGTAAATGGTGTACTGTTTGTGTGTGAAAAACATTAGTTTTTTTTTATCAGTTGAGAATAACTTGGGAAATGTCAAGATCGGTTTCAATGGATGGAAAAGATTCCTGGATCAGTTGTTGGACACCAAGCAGACATTTTGCTATACAGATGAGGGCAGAGTCATCAGCATAGTAAGCAAGACAAGCATACCAACTGAATGTCATTGGTCAAAACATTTAACAGTAAGGGAACTAATATGGATCCTTGTGGGACGCCAACAGTTATGGAGAGATAAATGGAGCAAACATTTTACCATTTAACAGCCTGCTCTTTATTAGTTAACTGTGAAACCAAAGGGGGGGGGGGTGAGTTTGTAAGACCTAAACTTGACAGTTTATTCAGGAAATTTTGCTTGCAAACAGTATCGACATCTTTTGATAAGTCTAGATACAGTGTAGATATCAGATTGTCTGAATTCCTGTTTTCCTTAACTGTGTTAGTAAAATTCAGTAGTGGTACTGCAGTACTATGGTTTCCTTGAAAATTATGCTCTGTGAGCAAAAAGGGTACTTCCGTATTATCGCAACCAGATTCTGAGCGAGTCTGTGACTTAACAGTACAATGTTAGACACTCATGTCAGGTACTCCCGATCCTTCAATGAAGTGCATCACCCCTCTGAAACGAAGATCTACTGAAAGATTACACTTTTTAGTGTTATCCAACGAGGTTTTACTTGATGGCTGGCTGGACTTATTGACCGAAGTAGGATTGCTTTTGCGTTTAAAAAATGAGCTGAGTGGGGTAGAAAGTCAGATGAGTTCCCCAGGGTTGTTTATTTGTTACTGTTTAACAGGAAAGCAGAAGCGGCTTTTGGAGCTGTACTTTACCAGCATAAGCTAAAATACATGTTTCGGCTTGTTTTGTGAAACAGCTGACAGTCTTTCCCCCAACACAATCCTGTTTTAATCTGTTCTGTTTTCTGAGTGCTGCTTTGCTTCTTTGAGCAGTGAGAAGGATGCAACTCTTTCCCAACACTCCCTGTAGTCCATGGCAGGCCTCAGGACTCTCCTCTTAAGAGGTACAGAACCATGGTCTACCAAGAAAAGGCTGCCATCTTTCTCATTATCAGAACTGCAGCATTTCTGTGAACAAGGGGGAAAAAACAAACCATAGTTAGTTGTTTTTTAATTTCCAGAAGATAACGACAAGAACAGATCGCCACCACGAAGACCAGTCCAAGAAAACTTTATTGTAATCCAAACGCCAAAAAGTACTCCAAAGAATTATTAATATTAATATTAGTAATATAATTACTCCAAGATTAGACACCATCCAGATGAAGGTCTTCCTCACCCTGGAGAGAGTTTGGAGCTTATATCTCCACATGTCTCTTATTATTCAGCCTCATCTTCCCGCTGCAGAGGCGATAATGCAGGCTCTTGGTTCTATGGCAGCCACCATCACGATTCTTCCCTGTGCACGTCTTCGCATGTGGGTACTTCAGTAGACATTAGCAGACCTGCCACTAGCTTATCCGATACATATAATCAGGGCTTGCAGGGAATCCCTCCGCTGGTGGATGGACTCCCCTGACTTGGTCGAGGGATGCCCCCTTATTCCTTACATTCCAATCTTGCTCCAATGAATTTTAGAATCTGAACAGGGTTCAGAGATGATTTGTTTGTGTTGACTGCGATCCCTAAATGACTGGTTAGCCAAGGAAATAGTCTCTGGCCTGACAAAGTAGACACTTGGTGGGGGCAACAAGGAGCCAATCGTCCAGGTATGGGAAGACCTGTATACCCTGAATCCTCAGGTGAGCTGCCACAACTACCATGACCTTGGTGAACACCCTGGAGGCTATGGTGAGACCAAAGGGGGGGGGGGTCAGAACTGATAATGACGGACTCCTAGCCAGATGGGGAGAAACCTCCTGGAGTGTCTGTGCATCTTTATATGATAGTACGTGTCCTGAAGGTCTATTGAGCACATCCAATCGTTCTCCTGCAGACAGGACAGGATGGGTTGTAGAGTAACCATCCAGAACTTTTCTTTGGCAACATTCAGATTCAAGGTGGATCCAGGATGGTCTTAGGTCCCCCGTCTTTTTTGGCACTAAAAAGAATCTGGAATAAATACCCAATCCCGACTGATCTGGACGGATGGGTTGGATGACTTGCTTCTTTAGCAGATTTTTTATTTTGAGTGCTGCAACTTCCCTCTGCACGGGTGGAATATCTGGGAGGTGATTTGGGGGAAACAGGTGGTAGGGTGAAGGGAATGGAATATCCTCTGGATATGATTTGTAGCACCCAACGGTCTGCTGGCATGGACTCCCATGGCGTTAGGTGCAACAAAAGATGACCCCGGCTGCCTCCAGAGATAGCATTTGGGCAACCACTCAGGGCTGCTGTGTGGGCCTGTCTAAGAAAAGTTCTCGAGATCCAAAATTCCTCAGACCCCTCTGCCTCTGGGCCGGTGTCTATCATAACCCCCCCCCCCACCTCTGGGGGAAGATAAGTCCTGAGTGTCCCTTGAGTACTGAGACTTTCGGAATCACATCATCTTTTGCCCTTGCTGATTCCTGGAGAGGATCTTTGAGGGGTAGAGAAATGGATCCTAACAGCAGACAGTATCTTCGTGTTCTTCTCACTCGGGACCAGTGTGTCATGTAAGGTCTTCCCAAACAGAGAAGAACCATCATAAGGAGCATTAGCAAATGACGCCTTGAAGGGTACGTAAACTGACATAGCCAGGGACAGGTGTGATGCCTCATGGCAACACTGGAACCAGCAGCCCTTGCAGCTTTCTCGGTGGCATGCGAAAGGAGGCACATGGACGTGATCGAAACTGCTTTGAGAGTGGCCATCCGTGTGGAGAATGCTTGCTTATCCGCCAGTGACAAAGACTCCATGGGCGACTAAGCCACCTCCTTGACCAGGTCACGCTGCAGTCGAAAAACGTGGGCCAAATCATTCAGCACCCTTATAGAAAAGGTAGATGAAGCATAAACCCACTTCCCCAGATGGTCCATCATCCTGGACTCTAGGTCCACAGGAAGAACCGTAGAACTCTCCTGACCCAATTCTTTCATTGGTGGTGGCTGCCACCACCAGAGCATCTATCAGGGATCCCTTACTCCAGCTGGTCTTATCGGAGGGGGGACCCAAAATTTTATCAGGACACTTTGTAATAGGCTCCACATTTTCCTGTTCCTTCCACGCTCGTGTTGTGATGAGGTCCACTAATGGATCCATGGGAGGGGACACCAAGGAGGTAGATGGGCTTGTGCCGAAAGCCTCCAGAATACCGACTCATCAGAGGTTGGCTTTGGGGTGGACCACCGCCCCTCTGGCAAAGGAGTTCCATTATGTCTCCAAAGAACACATCATCGGGGGTGATTTGGGGGGAGCCTTCCCCTTCCTCCAAGTTGGTGTCTTCATTGAGAGACTTTGGGGAGCACAGTCCAGGTTCCTCCGTTTTCATGTGCATTTGTGAGGGACCTCTGCAGTGGGGCTCTCTGCGGGGGACTCGCAAACAGGGGTTTGCTCTCCAATGCATGCTCCCTGGGGTACATCAGGCACTGGCTGTCCCTGCAAGGAGAGGATGGTCGGCGACATACCCAGAACTGAGGGAATCAGGGAGGATTCCAATGAGGAGATAGTCGGAGGCATCGATCTACTCGAGAGACTCTCTCCAACACATTGAACGCTGAGGGAGAGCGGACATCCTCAGAAACTAACAAAGGAGCCACACTCTATGGGTCCAATGGGTGATTTGGAGCCAAGCCTACCGGTGCCAAGAAGTCGGGGGCGGTGCTGTGCTCCAACAAACTTGGAGCCAACAGCAACCCCCCGGATCTGACGCTGAGACTATGACTCAGAGCTTGGATCCAACCCGGTTGGATCTGACCCACTCGAGGTCATGGCTGGAGTCGAAGAACTAGGTACCATCTGCACCAGCCCTCTGACTCTGAGTGCTCTCAGTTCTAGGGACTCCAAAACCAAGGGCCGAATTGGAGAAGGAGCGACGGGGGCAAAAAAGGCCTGAGAACACCCCACTCCGGAGGGAGTGGGGGCCTGGAATGATCCCCATCTGGATTATGTGGATAAAGTTCTGCATCATCCTGTCCATCCCTGACTCAGAAAGGCTGCGGGTGGACCAGGATGATGAAGCTACTGACACTGGCTGGGAGTGCTGGTGAGGGGAGACCCTAGATGGCGCCCGAGACACCGTCAGCTCTGGTGAAAACCTCAGAGAATGGAGCTGAGGGGTGCTGGGCCTAGGTGAAGTCTTCAACTTTGCTGGAGGCCCAGATTGCGCAGAGTGGTCAGGAGACCACTTCTTGGGCCTATCCTTGTGTCTTTTGTCCAATTCTGAAGGCCAAGAAATGGGGGTTTGAGCCCCGGTGGCCTGAGGTGGAGAAGAAATGGTAGCGGCCATAACCGAAGAAGAAGTAGAAGCGGGAACAGCCATTCCCGATGCTGGTAACAGTACCTTCATGATATGTTTTGTCCTCCGATCCTTGAGGGCTCTAGGATTAAATCCTGCACAAATGGTAAAGCCCATATCCAAATGTGGGACACCTAAACATACCACGCACAGAGTGTGGCCATCCGCTGGAGAAAGCCTGCGGCCACTGTGTGCATTTCCTGAAAACAGGCTTAGGAGCCTCAGCCATAATCCAGGAAGACCTTAGCGCGCGCGTGCACACACAGACACACACACACACACAGAGTAGAGAGACAACACAGGGGACACACTAACCGGAAAACTAACTACTTTTTTACCTTTTTTTTTTTTTTTTTTTTAAATTGATGACAGGCGCGGGTGTAGGAAGGATACAGGAAGAAAAGGGAAACTAACTAACTAGACACTGAAACATGAACTAGGTCCCAATAAGCAACAAAGAATGTATTTGCAGAAGCACCAAAGCCCAATAAACTTCTTCTTTGAACTTGAATAAAATACCTCTCCGTTTCAATCAACCGTTCCTTTATTGTTAACCAACAATTAGAAAATGCACGAAAAGTTACACACTCCGTAGTAGAGAAATCCAAAAAGACAACGAAAAATGATAAATCAAGCGCTTTCACCCGTTACTATGACGGGCTTTTTCAAGATGAACTACCAAAAGTTCTTTGTGTGCTTATATACAGCATTTATAAAACAATTAATCAATTAAAATAATTGCAACAATCAAATTAAGTCAATTAAAAAACTAAAATTCTTTTCTGCTTAAAGCAAAATCACTTTCATAATGTTTGGTTCCAATACATTTTAGTCAGAACATATTCAAAGTACGTTCATCATATTAATTCTGTTTTCTACTCTTTTTACGTGTGAATAGTACATGTTATGTGTGTAACTGTATAGAAGCCAAAATCAACCTTTACAGTTACTGTGAATGTTTATCTACACTTATATATATATTTACAAAAAGTTTTTTTGTATAAGCAACTCCGCTGACATGTTGTTCACAGCAACCGTATTTGTGCCGAAAAAAACACATCGTAGATGTTATTCAAATCCAGAAACATTCGTTCTTTCTTTGATAGTTTTTTTGTGCTAATTCGGAATACACCAAATACTCTGTCAACAAACTAAATACACACATTTTTACGGTTGCAATATGCATTGACCTGTACACGTGGTTGCAAAACCATCTAAGTGCTTGTTCGTACCAATTAACACAATAAAGAAAATATAAAATGTTTATAAATGTTAATATACTAAACTAATAGTTATTATTCCTTAAATTTAGATCTTTAAATTTTAATAAAATAAAATAAGTTAAAATCTTGAATTAAAAACTTGTGATTAAACTGTTTATTATTCTCTGACCGGGAAGAATGTTATTTAATTCCAATAAATATAATGTTGTTTCAGGACTAGAGCATTGTTTTGGCAGTAAACAGCCTTTATACTGAGAATTCAATTAATACTATTACACTTAATTCTAAAAAATCAATTAAATATAATAAATATATAAATAAATATTATTATATTATTATATTAAATTAACTATAATTAATAAATAATAAATAACAAATAACAAATACTAGATATTTATTAAATACCAAATTAACCTATAACAAATTAACATATAAGAAATCACCTTACATATTAAAAATATTATTATAGTTATTTATGAATATTATTTACCATAAAAATATATTATCAATTAATTATAATTTAAGTTAAAATTAGTTAGGAATAAGTCAATAATTTTGATAATGGTGAATAAAATAAAATGAAATAAAGTAAAATAAATTGTGAGAGTATAGATATAATTGTATAGTCATGTGGTACAACAATCTTTACCTTAAAATGTATCTAGCCTGTTGGAAAAACTTTAGCCCCCTTACCAAACATATACTATTATGTTGAAGTTAGGTAAAACCTCATCTAAGAAGTCACTAAGTGAAATAAATAGAAAAAAATATATATACTTAAAACAATTCAACCTTTTGTTTTGTCTAAAAGATTTTTTAACTAGTAAATTGTTCATGATTATTTTCTATCAAAAATCAATAGATATTTATTTACAATCTTATGGGTTTATTATTATAATTTTGCCCTTCTTAATTTGAGGAGGCTAGAAATACTAATAGCTTCATTAAGTCCTGGAGGTTTTGATGCATTTAGTCTTAATTGCCAATTTAATTCTTTAAATTCAATAGAAGTTTCCCAATCTCCCCCTCTGGGATTAAGGGGAACCTGTTCAATTACTAAAAATTTTAATGTCATTTTGGGGCAATTAGTGAGATGTTTAACAAAAGCATTCGTTTCTTTCTTTTTCCGAATATCATAAATATGTTCGTAAATTCTTTTACGTAGTGTTCTTTCAGATTTGCCCACATAAAAACTCTCACATTCCTGACAAATTCCTAAATAAATGATATCTTTTGAACCACAGTTACAATAACATGTTGGCTTCAAGGTAAATTTTCTTGATTTAACGTAATAGGTATTAGTTTCAACAATAAAAGAACATTGTTACCAAGTTGTATTGGTGGTTGTTTTTCAAACATGTTCTTCAGATTGGAATTTCTTGCATTTGCAAAAATCGGTCTTTCTGGCACCCATTTTTTTGTATCATCATTTGTAATCAAAATGGGCCAGTATTTGTTAACCATTTTCTTTAATTGATCGATTTTTGCAAATGCAAGAAATTCCAATCTGAAGAACATGTTTGAAAAACAACCACCAATACAACTTGGTAATAAAGGTGGCAAGATTGGTACATACAAATGCAATGGTTGCAAACAATGTTCTTTTATTGTTGAAACTAATACCTATTATGTTAAATCAAGAAAATTTACCTTGAAGCCAACATGTTATTGTAACTGTGGTTCAAAAGGTATCATTTATTTAGGAATTTGTCAGGAATGTGAGAGTTTTTATGTGGGCAAATCTGAAAGAACACTACGTAAAAGAATTTACGAACATATTTATGATATTCGGAAAAAGAAAGAAACGAATGCTTTTGTTAAACATCTCACTAATTGCCCCAAAATGACATTAAAATTTTTAGTAATTGAACAGGTTCCCCTTAATCCCAGAGGGGGAGATTGGGAAACTTCTATTGAATTTAAAGAATTAAATTGGCAATTAAGACTAAATGCATCAAAACCTCCAGGACTTAATGAAGCTATTAGTATTTCTAGCCTCCTCAAATTAAGAAGGGCAAAATTATAATAATAAACCCATAAGATTGTAAATCTATTGATTTTTGATAGAAAATAATCATGAACAATTTACTAGTTAAAAAATCTTTTAGACAAAACAAAAGGTTGAATTGTTTTAAGTATATATATTTTTTTCTATTTATTTCACTTAGTGACTTCTTAGATGAGGTTTTACCTAACTTCAACATAATAGTATATGTTTGTTAAGGGGGCTAAAGTTTTTCCAACAGGCTAGATACATTTTAAGGTAAAGATTGTTGTACCACATGACTATACAATTATATCTATACTCTCACAATTTATTTTACTTTATTTCATTTTATTTTATTCACCATTATCAAAATTATTGACTTATTCCTAACTAATTTTAACTTAAATTATAATTAATTGATAATATATTTTTATGGTAAATAATATTCATAAATAACTATAATAATATTTTTAATATGTAAGGTGATTTCTTATATGTTAATTTGTTATAGGTTAATTTGGTATTTAATAAATATCTAGTATTTATTATTTATTATTTATTAATTATAGTTAATTTAATATAATAATATAATAATATTTATTTATATATTTATTATATTTAATTGATTTTTTAGAATTAAGTGTAATAGTATTAATTGAATTCTCAGTATAAAGGCTGTTTACTGCCAAAACAATGCTCTAGTCCTGAAACAACATTATATTTATTGGAATTAAATAACATTCTTCCCGGTCAGAGAATAATAAACAGTTTAATCACAAGTTTTTAATTCAAGATTTTAACTTATTTTATTTTATTAAAATTTAAAGATCTAAATTTAAGGAATAATAACTATTAGTTTAGTATATTAACATTTATAAACATTTTATATTTTCTTTATTGTGTTAATTGGTACGAACAAGCACTTAGATGGTTTTGCAACCACGTGTACAGGTCAATGCATATTGCAACCATAAAAATGTGTGTATTTAGTTTGTTGACAGAGTATTTGGTGTATTCCGAATTAGCACAAAAAAACTATCAAAGAAAGAACGAATGTTTCTGGATTTGAATAACATCTACGATGTGTTTTTTTCGGCACAAATACGGTTGCTGTGAACAACATGTCAGCGGAGTTGCTTATACAAAAAAACTTTTTGTAAATATATATATATAAGTGTAGATAAACATTCACAGTAAATGTAAAGGTTGATTTTGGCTTCTATACAGTTACACACATAACATGTACTATTCACACGTAAAAAGAGTAGAAAACAGAATTAATATGATGAACGTACTTTGAATATGTTCTGACTAAAATGTATTGGAACCAAACATTATGAAAGTGATTTTGCTTTAAGCAGAAAAGAATTTTAGTTTTTTAATTGACTTAATTTGATTGTTGCAATTATTTTAATTGATTAATTGTTTTATAAATGCTGTATATAAGCACACAAAGAACTTTTGGTAGTTCATCTTGAAAAAGCCCGTCATAGTAACGGGTGAAAGCGCTTGATTTATCATTTTTCGTTGTCTTTTTGGATTTCTCTACTACGGAGTGTGTAACTTTTCGTGCATTTTCTAATTGTTGGTTAACAATAAAGGAACGGTTGATTGAAACGGAGAGGTATTTTATTCAAGTTCAAAGAAGAAGTTTATTGGGCTTTGGTGCTTCTGCAAACTAACTAACTAGACCAAGAGCTAACACTTACCCAAAAACTGCCAAAAATGTTCGGAGCCCGAGACATCGCTGCTGGCTTGAAAAGCGGCAAATGAAATTTGGGGGGAGGAAGGAGATGGAGGGGTATTATGCGTAGGGGGAGGCACTTGGAACTCGGATCAGAAGCTGGTGAAATGGCCGTTTCGGATCCAATCCAGATCCAAATACCCACAGGTTGATGACCAAATGAAGTCAACTACTTCAGATCATGGCTTATAAATGCCCTAGGGCCAATAGCCTAGTAACGATCTATGGACCTATAAGGAGAGGCAGGCCATATTCCAGTTTAGGGAGAAAAAAATATTTTTAGCCAAAATCAATCTAGCTGTAGGGGAAAAAATGTGGGAAGTTCAGTAGTATACCTTCAACTGGGAAAGGATTTTGTCCATATTATCATCCCTGTGGGTAAAGATTGTGAGAAAACAGTCAAGTATAAGACAAAGTACTTACATTAAGTAAGAGTGGGTGTGATTTTATTTTTTAGTCTGATACAGTAAGTGAGGGTAATGTACAAATGTTTGAATGATCACTGCTGTAATAGCCTTAGCTAACCATGTTATACCCTACAGCTGGCCATCTTCCAAAGCTTCAGGGCACTTTCCCCTTGCCCAAACCATTAATCAGCTTAGGGCACCAAGTTCTTCAGAGCTTTAATGCCAGCACATAGATAATGGCTAAAGCTCTGAGAAGGACAATGCTAGGAAAAGAATAAATGTCCACACACCCTGGCAAAAAAGACATGCACAAATAAGGGGATGGAGGGAGAGAGCAGCTACTGCAGCAGTGATCATTCAAACAACTACTGTTACAGTAGGTTTACTTACACATCTGTACTACGTTCTTCATATGGATCAGGGCTGCAGTAGTCTTAGCTACTCAGGTAGACTACCATAGATGAACATAACTGGGAGGTGGATGAGGGTCCACCAGTCACTGGAGAATTGTTCTTGCAAAGCCTGTTCTAGATGTAGAGAAATCATGTTACTGCTTCTATAATACAACCCTTTCAAAAAAAAACACATATTAAGCAAAGGCTTTGGTAGACTGAGCCTTGACTCTACATGGAATAGTTTTGTTGCTGTGGGTATAATAACCATTTCTGCTTTGTCACAGGTTATCCCTTTGTCTTAACCTCCACAAGAAATGAACTAATCAGTGCTCTGGAAAGATTTTGAATTGTCTGGGGACATCCAAGGTATGAAGTATCCTTTCTCCCTCAATTCATCCAAGGTATGAAGTATCCTTTCTCCCTCAATTTTAGTTTCTGGAACAGGCTCATTTCAATGCTAAAACATGATTATAAAGTGTTCATGTCTATAATGGCTTAAGGCAAAAGTAATGCCAAAATTTACAGATATGGATCAATGTGGTTTTGTGGAGGGGAAGCAAACATCTGACATCATTAACAGAACACGGATGATCCCGAGGGAAGCAGAATGTAAGAAAATATCATTGTGTTTGCTGGATCTTGATGCAGACAAAACATTTGACAGAGTAAGCTGGGACTTTATGAGCATGGCCATGGAAGCATTTGCATTTTCTGAAAAAATAATAAAGTTGATTAGGAGGATATATGAGGGATTGGATGCAAAAATTAAAGTGGGTGGGGTCCTCTCTGATAATTTCTGCTTGAGTAGAGGAACCAAACAGGGGTGTCCTCTCTCCCCTTTGTTATTTGCATTGCATTCAGAACCACTGGCAAAGAAAACAAGGGACTCCGGCATTTAAGGATATAAATGGTATGGTAGTCAAGAACAGCTGGCTCTATCTGCAGATGATATTATTTTATACCTGACAAAAACTAGAAAGAGACATTACAGTGTTGTGGAACATTCTGAGACAGTTTCATATCTCTTTGGGATACAAAATTAATGAAGCTAAAACAAAAGCAATAGTGGTAAATTATGTCCCCACATATGAATTGTTTCATCAA
This sequence comes from Protopterus annectens, assembly GCF_019279795.1. Taxonomy (NCBI): domain Eukaryota; kingdom Metazoa; phylum Chordata; order Ceratodontiformes; family Protopteridae; genus Protopterus; species Protopterus annectens. Next base: position 70,180,268 of record NC_056734.1, read on the forward strand.
TATCCACATTTATGGTGACATGATAAAATGAAATATTTAGGAGTATAGATTAAAATTGATTCTGGTGTGGCAGTTAAGAATATGTGAGAAGAGACTAAACAAGATAATACAAAAACTGAGAAAATGAGAGCTTTGTTATACAGATATGGATAGTAAGATGCAAGCAGTCAAAAGGTTTTTAGTCCCATTATACTTATACACAGGTCAGGCATATTTTTATCAACCAGAGGAAAAGTTGTGGATGGCAATTAATAAAGAGCTGAAAGACTATCTGGGAGGGGAAGATGGCAGGAGTCAAGTGGGATAAACTGATTCTTCCAGTAGAACAGGGTGAATTGGGATTACCCAATATGAAGGGGTATTTCAGAGCTACACAGTTAAGGCTCCTATACATAGCACAAGTAGAAAACTATAAATTAAAGTGGAAAGGGATGATGAAACAGAGGAGAAGTTCAGGAAACAAAGCGTGACTGGGATTTTGGATGTAGGCCTTTAATAAGAAAAATAATAATCATTCAGATTATTATATCTATAAAGTAGCAGAAAGTATCCTAAAAACTAAGCCAACATGGAAATAGAGAAAGGAGATTCTGCTGATAGGGATGATTGCAATTAGGGATATAGACAATAGGCAAGATGGCTCTGGAATTTATTGGAGAAAACTGGTAAATGAGTCAAGGTATTGGGAGCAAATAACTAGAGAGGGAAATATGATAGAATGGGAAGATGCCAAGAATATATTTGGACTGCAGGTTAGAGATTGCCTTCCCTATCAAGAAATGATATCAGAGTATAGGCAAAGAGAAAGAAATATGAGGGTCCTAAATGAAAGACCAGCACTGGTAGAGTTTTCAGTAGAATCTAGAACAAAAGCTGGCATTAAAAAATGAATAATTAGTAGAGCACATAAAATACTGAATGATCGGAGGAGGTTAGAAATGATTGGGAAGAGAGGATGGATAAGCAAGGGAATATATATGTAAGTCTCTCAAATATGCAACAAAATCTAGAAGATTTAGGACTTTGCTTGGAAATGTTTACAAAGATACTTTTATAACCCAAGCAGACTCTTTTTTCCTCAGGTAGACAGAAAATGTTGGAGGTTTGACAGGGAAGAGAGAGGCAATTGGGAACATTTTCTTGGAGTCTAGTGAGCTGGCGGACTTTAAGGAATCCCTGCGGGATGCACTGTTGGATATGCTGGGTGGGCAGATTGATATAATGAGGGAAATGATTTTTCTGAGCTGCGATACTGAATTGGCATTGCCTAGACATGATATGGCCTTGCTGCATCTAATTATGGTGGCTGACAAAAAAGCAATTACTAGAAAATGGAAATCAAAGTCTAAACCAACTATACGAGAAGTAGTGAATATAGTAATAGAGACAAAACAACTGGAACTGAGATCTTTAGAAAAGGGTAGTTGTAAACTACATAGGAAAAAAATGGAAACCGCAGGAACTATACATACAGGGGAGAAATGAGGTTTAAAAGGATGCGGGACTTAAATGAGCTATGTAATGTTTGAAAATGACTGGGTAGATTATAAGTGATATATAATGTTTGCAACTGGGAGCGTGTCATTATGGTTTGTGATGTAAAATGCTTGCAACTAGGATTGCCGGTGTGGTTTATTTTCATTTGTATAACTGTATGACTGCTTATATCTTAAGTAATGGTTTAATAAAGATGTTTCTTGTTTTTTTAAAAAAGAGCAGGAATTGAATAACTTACGTAATGTTGCTTAGGTTACATGATATATAATATATATGAAATATAATGTTTACAAACATGAACTTGTTAATACAGTTTGATTATTTTTATGCAAGTGTAAATTTACCTATATCACAAGTGATAATTCAATAAAGGTGTTAAAAAAATTTAGGTTCTGGATAGAAGACAGGGAGATATATAACATGGCTCCAAGTAAACTCAGATACCACTTTAGGTATAAATGAAGAACATGTTTTTAAGAAAAACATATTTTTTGTGGAAAATGAGATAAGGCTGACCTGCCATAATAGCTTGCAACTCAGACACCCTTCTTGCAGAGGTCAGTGCAATTACTAAGACTGTTTTCCATGTCAAGGACTTCAAGACAGCCCAAATTATTTGGTTCAAATGGAGCAACAGTTAGTATTTCTACAAAAAAAAGTTCCCAAGGAAGAGCCACATGTTTTCTAGGAGAGTTCATATGAAACATTCTTTTCACAAACACGTTCACACCAGACTGCATTGAAAGAGGGGGATCCATGGGCAAAAATGCTAAAATGGCTGACAAAAGAGCCTTGACAGAAGAGTAAGTCAGGCCAAAGGATAGTTTTTTTGTTTGTGTCTTTCGGCTTTTCCCAGTTAGTGGTCGCCACAGTGGAACTCTGGTCCGCTAATGATTGGTAGTGGATTTTTATGTACCGGGTTACCAGCCCTGACGATCAACCTTCAACGAAGGCACGCCATGCAAATACTTTGAGTCCTGAATGGGTGCTAGTTCTTTAGTTGACAAAATCTAGAAAATCTTTTCCACTTGCTAATATATAATTGTTTACTAGAAGACTTTCTTACCTCGAGTAATACCTGCTGCATGTCCTCAAAAAAAAAAAAAAAAAAAAAAAGTGCCTAAAAGGTAAACTCCTTTCTCTTCTGGGCCAAAAAGATCTCCACTTTTCTGTCCCAACTAGTCAGAGCAGCCACTGTCATATGGGTTCTCCTTTCTCAGTTTTGAATATGCGCTCCCAGTATTTGTCATGAACAGCATCTATCAGGTTATTACAAACTCACCTCTCTGTGAGCATAACTGTATCACCCCAGAAAAAGCCAAATGGCTACCCATAAAACAAAGATCTAACCTGCTTTTATGATCCTAACTTCACAAGCTACACAAGTTTAATCCCCCTGCAGCCAGACTTCACAAAAAAAAAAAAAAAAAAAAAAAAAAAAAAAAAAACCTTCTCATACAACATGAGACACTACTCAGAAGTCACGCAAGCCAGCACTCATTACCCCAAATTCCACAGCACTGCACATGCTTTCTCCTTTCAGGCAAGCTCTCTCCATTGACATTACAGAAATAAAAACTTATTCCAAATTCAGAATGCAACTCAAAAAGCACTTCTTCACCCAAGTCAAATGCTCCTGCTCCAACACAGGACATATCATCTAACCAATCTTCTTTCAGAATCTCTTCTCCTCTCTCAAGATTCACTGAAGATTGACCCATTTTAGAAACTAATATATATACTGTACATTACACTCTTATTGTACACATTGGAATGTGCTTTTTCGCTAGAATGCATATACATAGCAAAAAAAATACGTAATTAGTCTGAACTACTCTGTTACTGCTTACATTTCTGTATTTCTTGTTTGTGAAGAACTGTTTTGTATTTCACCTAGGCTCGGCCAGGAAATGGTCAGTATTGATCAATGCAGTACCCCAGTAAACAAGAATGAATGAAATAAATAAATATTAAGACTCTATCACAGTCTGGTAGTTACAGTTGTAGTCGTTTAGGGTCAGGATGAATCAAACACCTCTAATCTTATGTGAGCAAATCCAGCCTGCAAGAAGCTTAAGGTAATCGTCCCTGACCAATTCCAAAAAGAAGGGAGGACCACTGTTGCCTAGGCCAGAAGGGAGTCAATACAATGATCTTTGAGGGGTCCTTCTGAATCTTTACAAGTACCCTGGATATTGGAAAAGCTTGAACATTTCTGTCCAAGGAAAAAAACGCATCTGTTTTCCAGGCCGTTTTGCAAGGAGTTCTGGAAAAGAATTGTGTCAGCAGATTGTTTAGACAGGAGACAAAAACCTCTACCTGAGGACCCCCCCCCCTTCCATTTCCATTTGTAAGGGTCTGCCCTGGTCCTGCTCAGCTTGTCTGCCACAACAAAAGATTGCTCTGATGAAATGTAGAATGCACTTAAAGTGAAGATTGTGCTGTAAAGCTATATGCTATGATAACATGGCTAGTCTGCATAGGGGAAAAATGTGGTTCCTCCCTGCTTGTTTATATTATATATCACTGAGGTATTATTGTTTGTGACTACCCGAAGAGGTAATGGGGGCCACAGATGATTCAGAGGGTTGAAAGCCTTTATATGAGCTAACATCTCGTTTATATTTATTTGCTTTTGTCTGTCTTTCTTGTCCCAGAGACTTTGTACCTTTAATCCCTTTGATATTGCTCCCAAAGCAAAGTCTGAATCATAAGCAGAGCCAAATTAACTCAAACTGCATTCACATCAGTTGAAAACTTTCTAAGGGCCTCTAATCTTGTACTTAATGACAAGAAAATGTCATGTTTTTCAACCAAGACAACTATACCAGTAACAAAAATAACTTCTCTATCCCCTCATCTAATGAAACAATAATCAGTTTAGACTCCCAAGCCAAGCATCTTGACTTACAATTTATGATGAACTAAAATCAGATATACATACACAGGAAGTCACTAAAAAAATCATCAAAAGCTAGGGATGCTATACAGAGCTAAAATGTGCCTTACCTATAATACCAGACAATGCACAGCCTCATCTTTTCTGCTCCCTACTCTCACATTTGCAGCATCCATACTAACCTGCTTATATCTCAAATAAACTAGACCAAGCATACAGTTGCTAAATTTTCAACCAACTCTCCAGCATGCACACACCACTGAATTCCACTTAAATGAATCAAATGGTTTGAGTTTTCAAAGTACCTAAATTCAATCAGACTGAAATAAACTCACAAAATACTGCCAAGACTCTCGTCTTGCTCTCAAAACTCCTCATACCTTCCAAGCAGAACCTTTAGATCCTTGGATAAGTCCTCATGCACAGAAACTTCAATTTCTAACTTGCATGGAAAAGCTCTCATTCCACTGCAAAATTCTGGAAGTCACTTCCAATGTTTATTTGCAAAATCATAAATCAGCATTTCAGACTCCAATTATAATCAAACTTCCTTTCAATGTGGAACAGTTAATGCTCACTTAAAACTCCAATCACTTCTGGATGACCACCACTCCAAGTTTCGCAGCTGCATATATTCTGCCTAACTAGTACCAATATCCTACATATTTTACTCCTTGTACACACCTTCCTTTATTTCACCACAATGTTCGTTACATTATAAAGCTCATTTTTTCCACTAAAGCTGTTCTTTATTCTGCCTCTAAACCATCTGCTTACTCCACTAAAATTCAACAGTTATTACACCTCTCCCCATATGCAGGTAAACTCTTCTATTTAATTTTACTTCTTATGTTTTAAACATGCTAACTGTAAACGTATCTTATTCAATGTTTCTGTTTAGTTCACAATGTAAAACAATGTATATTAACTATCTATATGTAAACATTACTGTCTAACCTAATTGGCTGTCCAAATTTGCATACAACTGTACACTAGGAGCAGTCATAGAATTTCACCCAAGATGCTAACATCTTACAGGAAGGTATAATGCAAACAAATGACTGGTGATAAAGCCATGACTTAAAAGGCAGTGCCAAGAAATGCATAACAGTACCTTTTGGTAAGTCAGCCACTTTGCGAAACTGTCTCATTGATAAAACACCCCTAAGAGTATACGCAGTAGTCAGGGATTTGGGGATGCATGTTAACAGTAACCTGGTCTTTGGCTAACATGTGACTAAGGTAGCAAGAAAGTCATTTTACATCACTCAACTTATAAGTAAGAGCATGGCATCTAGGGCCAGGGAGGTCATCATACTATTGTATTTAGCCCTTATCACACCCATAATTGAGTATAATGCCCCCTTCAGTATGTACATCACCAGGCATATGCAACAACTGGAATGTCCACAGAGGTTCCTCACAAATAAAATACAGACATAAACACAATGTCCTATACAGATCGCCTCAAAGCCCTCTCTCTATACTCAGTTACCTACAGACTGCTGAAGGTGATCTATTCCTAGCAAACACTAACATACACATCCTTCAAAGCTGACAGAACTTGAGGAATACATGAAGGTTCTGGAAATTCCTTCTGTAACAGCTCATATTTTCTGAATGAGAAACCTCAGTGTTCTCCTAATGTAATGCTAGGACATTCTGAAAACAGTCTCAGAGAAAGAGAAACCCCCAAAGTGAGAATCAGAAACTTAGCTCTCCTCTGAGTCTGAATCAGAAAACAGAGTAGGAAACACTGTATCTGTTCCTTCATCTGCCTATCCAGATTCAGAATCTTGAATCTCTTCAGGAAAAGCGACAAGCCACCTTACAAGAATGATCAACAGCCTGAAATAAACCCTAAGCCAGACCTGGAAAACTACTCCTGTTTAAGGAAATTTGATAAGGAGTACATACATGCTTAGTTTTCTGTTTATTTTTTACAGGAAAATTGAGCCAACAGTGTTACTTATCATACCAGCTGCTTCTCCAAGGATGATCACAATATTCTGACCTAACAGGAAAGACTTCCCTGTTCTCTCTCCCGCGACCTGCAGCAGCAGCTATCAACTGCCAGCGGATGGGACCCAAATAGCTATACAGGATGTGACTAATCCCCAGTCAATAGTGGCGGTAGGTACTACACTAGAAGGATACGGGATAAAAGATTAGTGGTTTGAGGAACCAGCTTTGATCACAGCAGAGTCACCCACCTGCAGCTGAGGTAAAATGCTAGCATGTTTTCATGACAAAGGCTGTTTACTTTTTATTTTTGCAGCTGGAAGACCTACTGAGTGACCATCAGACTAGTAGATTATTTCATGGTTCTTGTGGAAAACAAGCAGCAGAAACTGGTGAAATTTTAAAGTCATAAGTCACTTCTTCACACAAAGCACTGTAAAAAACACTTTTAAAACACTTTGCTAGGACCCAAAAGTAAAATAAACACAATTTCTCCACAGAAAAAAATGTTTTGCAACCACTTTAAAATTTTTTTCAATGGAGAAAAACAGTGCACTGCCATTTAAAAGAACAGTTAAGTCTCGTGACAGTCCATTAAAAAACAAACACCTAGATTAAAAATAACTTTCCTAAGCAGGAAACTGCAATAAGAAAACAATAATTTTTTAAATGTAGAAAATCCCCCCCCCCCCAAAAGGAACTTAATTACCGAGCAAAGGAACAGCACAAGCTGACCATCAATCCTCAAAAGTCCACAAAGGAGAAGTCCTTTCAACGGCAGGAAAGCTCTGAAGGGCTTGGCTAAGCTCGAGCAAACTGAAGGTTTGGGCATGTGGATGATGCCCTGAAACTTTAGAAGTTGGCCAGCTGTTATATCCTTGGCAGGATATAACACATATAGGTAAGGCAATTGTAGCAGTGATCAATATGATGAACATCTGATAATGTAATCCAGAAACACAAAACCTTAAGGAACAGCCAAAATCCGGATGAACAGGAATGTGATGGAATGCGTTTTTTAAATCTAAGGCTACTAGAAAAGACAAATGAGGAAGAAGAGGTAACAGGATGTGAAGTGGAAGAATTTTATATTTTGGCACCATCACAAACTGGTTGGCATTAAAATACTGAGTAAAATCCTTCTCCTAAGTGAGAACGAGGAACAACCTGTATTACCTCAGCAAGCAGCATATGATGCAAGTCAGGAGGAAAGAGAAGAGTAGAGTCTGGTATGGCATATGAGGTGAAATCCCTTGGAAAAAAAAAATATACTATGCCTGATATGCTATAATTGTTTAAACTGCAGATGTTTTATTTTTGTACACTGTAAAATTATTGTTCTTAAAATGTTTTGTAATATTTTGGAGCTTTTCTCTCCTGTCCTCTACTGAAAATGGGCTTCTACCCAGTCAGACTTTCCTGGTAATCAAATAATCAAATGTCAATAAATAAATAAAGACAGGAATTTCCTGCTACTGCCATCTGTATCCTACATGGATCACATTCAACACACAACTGAAAAATGGCGATTCAGACCTTCTGGAATGGATAAGGAACTGCCTGTGTGAGGGGCAAGATCCCTCATATATTTATTCTGACTTATTTGACCGTCCTTTGTTCTGGGGGTTTCCTGCTTTTGTATCCTCCCTGACATTGCTTTTAAACGTTTGCTACTCGGCATTCTGCTGAGACTATATAGCTTAGTTTTTGCCAAAGTTATACAAGGGAGCAGAGAACCCTTTGAAGAACCCAGAAAAGGAGGGCTGAAAATCTGACAGATTTCATGAATCAGCTTCTCTCTCTCTCTCTCTCTCTCATTACGCTTTTTGATAACCACTGGCAGCAGAGGGTCCAAAACCAAAATCTCTATCGAAGGAAAAATTCTGGGTATCATCTGGGAGGTTCTAAGAACTCAGCCAGGCAAACCTCCTTAAAACATTACCATTAGCAAAAGCCTTGGAAGTAATACCAAGACAGTCATAAACATCACATTTTAAACATTGAGTAGTGACTTGAGAAACAGAATAAACTAAAGGACACAATGTATATTTTTCCACACAAGAGGAAACTGATGCCAAAACATTCTTCATACATTCTCAAGTAGGATAAAGTTTAACACAAGACCATGACAGCTTAGAATTCTAAAAATGTAAGATGCAGATGCATACACTTTTCCCAAATTTATCAGAAGGAGAAGGATTAGAGTTAACAGAATATTTAACAGAAGCTGGATTTATTAAAGCTATAGCTTCTGAATCAAGTCTGGAATTGGTATATAAAAACATGAAGGATTGAGGAACTTTACACAATCTATCTAATTTCTTAGGAACAGTAGGCTGACGGTCAGCTGAAAAGTACAGTTGTGTACACTTACCATAAATGTAGATGTTCGAGTGTATTCACAGTTGCAGTCATTACATTTGGGTAATCTGCTGGCAGGTTGCCCTCAGTCGCCCTGAATTCCAAAGTCTTGGGTCCTGAGTTGGTTGCCGTCTCTTCTTCCATGACGTCAGGTCATTAGGGGTATAAAACAAGCAGCCAACGCCATTAGTTTTTCTTGTCCCAGAGGTCAGGTACCCCCAAAAAGGTAGCAAAAATATATATACATGCATCAATATAAACTTTACCTTCATCTACAAGCAAATACACCACATGGGTTGTAGAAAATAGAGAAGGAAAGATAAACACCAGAATGAAAGGGGGATGGCGGGTGGGTAACCTGGACTGCAACAGTGAATACACTCGAACATCTACATTTATGGTAAGTGTACACAACTGTAATATGTTCTTCATGTTTCACTGTTGCAGTCATTACATTTGGGTAGAATCCCAAAGCTATGGTTGGGAGGCTGGAGCTAAATAGCATTAGGTGCGGCTATAAGGCCCTGCAGAACTGCAGTGGCAAACTCTGCCCTGGACTTAGAGTAGAGAGGCAAATGATAATGCTTTGTAAAGGTGTGAACAGAACTCCAAGTAGCAGCCTCTAGAACGTCTTTGGTTGGTACTCCTCTGAGAAAGGCTGCTGAAGTACTGCAGCTCTGGTGGAATGAGACCTAATGCCCTTGGGCACAGGTTTACCATGGTGTAAGTAGCAGAAACAAATTCAGTGGCTTATCCACTTAGAAATAGTCTACTTTGAAATAGCCTTTCCTTCTGATCCTGCAGCATATGTCACTAGTAATTGCTCAGTTTTTCTTAGAGCTTTAGTCCTGCTCAAGTAGAATCTTAGCTGTCTGTGTACGTCCAAGGAGTGCAGAATTCTCTCCCCCTTGTTCTGCGGATTTGGATAAAACGTTGGCAGATGAATAGTTTAGCCACACTGGAAACCACCTTAGGCATAAATGTTGGATTTGTCCTCAGAGACACCCTGTCTGGGTAAAATATGATAAAAGGCTCCACAGCCATGAGAGCCTGTAGCTCTGAGACTCTTCTTGCTGAAGTAATTGCTAGTAGCAGAGCTGTTTTCCATGATAAGAACTTTAGATCAGCAGTAGCAGCTGGTTCAAATGGAGGCAGGGTGAGCTTTTCCAAAACATAATTGTGGTCCCATGCAGGTATTGGTGATCTTCTAGAAGGCCTTACATTTTTGGATCCTCTAAGATACTGCTTTAGTAAAGGATGAGAAAAGATTGGTGGCTCTGTATTGTAATGAGCCGAAATGGTAGAGGCATGGATTTTAATTGATGAGAAAGATAGGCATTTGTCAAGCATCTCAGTCAAGTATTGTAATATGTGAGGAATATTTGGTTCTGCTGTATCAGTTCCTTGTGCTTGATTCCAAGCACATAATCTCTTCCATTTATTAGCATAAGATTTTCCTAGTACTAGGCCTTCTGGCTTCCAAAATGACATCCATCACAGCTTTACTGAGAGGTGTTGTTTGTATAACTACATGATCAGCCATGCTACCAGGGTCAGTGTCTGGAGTTGATTGTGCAGGATCTGATTGTTTTACTGGGACAGTAGTTGAGGTCTTTGAGGTAAGGTCCAAGCTGGGTATTGAGACAAGTTCCTTAGGATTGGGTACCAGTACTGGCGGGGCCAGTCCGGGGCAATTAGTATCATCTTTGGTTTCTCTTGTCTGACTTTTAGAAGGACCTTGGGAAGAACAGGCAGTGGAGGAAAGGTGTAAACTGATAGGTTTTTCCAACTGAAGGATAGGGCGTCCACTTTCCATGCTTGTCTGTGATAAGTCCTTGTGCAGAATCATTTCAATTGATAATTTTGAGGAGAGGCAAATAGATCTATGTCTGGGCTCCCCCATTTCTTTGTTATCATGCTGAAGACTTGTAGGTCTTGTTTCCACTCATGAGGATCCATAAGGTTTCTGCTTAAATCGTCTGCCAGAGTATTTTGCTTTCCTGGCAGGAATTGAGCTTGAAGATGTATTTGGTAAGTCAAAACTGTGTCCCACAGTGCCATGGCTAATCTGCAAAGGGGGTATGAGTGCGTGCCCCCCTGCTTGTTTATATACCACATGACCGTGGTGTTGTCCGTCTTTATCAAAAGTTGTCCTGGCTGAAGTAAGTCCTTGAAGGCTGTCAGGGCATTCTGAACAGCTAGCATCTCTTTCTGGTTGATATGTAGATGCATTTGTTTTGGGGTCCATATGCCCTGAATGCATCTTCCTGCCATGTGGGCCCCCCCAGGCATAATTTGATGCATCTGTTGTTAAGGTTTGGCTGGCAGGGGGTAGAGTGAAGGCCCATCCCATGTTTTGATGACATGCCTTTGCCCACCATAGAAACTCCTGTTGTAGACAGGGAATGAGAGGAATCATTGTTTCCAGAGTGTGACAATGTTGACTCCATAAACTTTTTAGGTACCACTGAAGTTTCCTCATTTGCAGTCTTGCATATGGAATCAGTAGGATGCAGGATGCCATGAAGCCCAAAACCTGCAGAATTTGTCTTGCAGATAACTGGGTTTTTGTTGCCATCAGTTTGAAGTAAGTAGTCAGTTGCCTTTGCTTGTCTGGCATGAGGTAAGCCATCTGGGCAGTTGTATTCAAGCTTGCACCCAGGAATGTTATCTTATGAGAGGGTACCAGTTGTGATTTCTTTTCGTTTATTGTGTACCATAGGCATGTTAGAAGCCTTTTCACAAATGCCAGGTGTTGAAGAAAAATGTCCTTGTTCTCTGCTTGAATGAGACAGTCATCCAAGTAAGGATATATATGAATACTTCTTTGTTTGCAAAATGCAATTACTGGTGCCAGGCACTTTGTAAAGACCCTGGGCGCAGTAGATAAGCCAAAGGGCAGTGCAGAGAATTGGTAATGCATTAACCCAGCCTTGAATCTGAGGTATCTTCTGCACGACTGCCTTATTGGGACATGCAGGTATGCCTCTTTTAGGTCTAATGTCACCAGCTAAGCATTCTTGCCCAGCATGGGCAGAAGCTGCTGCAAAGTCATCATTTTGAATTTTGGAATGTCCAGGTATGTGTTAAAAATTGATAAATCCAGTAATAGCCGCCAGGCCTTGTCCTTTCTGGGTACCAAGAACAGTCCTGAGTAAAAACCTTGTCCTTTTTTCTGTTCTGGTACTGGCTGAATGGCCCCCATATCCATGAGGGACGTAACCTGTTTCTGTGCCTCTGCTCATTGATTTTTTGGCAGATCTGGCCAACCGTTTGCCATTGGCAGAGTATGGAAATGGAATCTGTATCCCTGTGATACTATGTTTAGCACCCACTTGTCCTGGGTTATTAACTGCCAATTCTGAGCAAAAAGTGCTACTTTTCCCCCTAAGGGTGCTGCCAAAAGTTAAGTGCTTGGTTAAGGGAGAGGGAAGTCATTGGGACTGTTTTCTGTAGGTTTGAGCTTTATCTCCTTCAGATTTGGAGGTAGAAGCGCCCCATTGCTTTGACCTGTATGAATCTTGTGCCTGGTATCTGGAACCCTTAGGGTGTCTGGATTTGCCCCTTTGAGCTCTGTCTGACAAAGGAAAGGACCATTTTTTGTAGGCCAGTGTCTAATGAATCTTGTTGGCTGCACTTGTAAGAAGTCTTTTACAGTTTGCATAGACTTAGCTTTGTCTTCCCATTTTCTTTAAAACCTCTTCTGCCTTAATACCAAACAGAGTATCATGCTGTAAAGGTGCATCTAGTCATTTAGCTTTAACATGATCAGGCAAATTTTGTTCCTTTAGCCAGGCATGCCTCCTAATCACAGATCCAGTAACTGCTGCCCTGCAGGAGGCCTCTAAAGAATCAAAACCACATTGCAAAGTATGCTTTCCAACCTGTTCAGCTGCATGCAATAATTCCTGTAATTCTTTATTTTCTGCACATTCAGAAATCAACATCATTTTCTGTTTCAGCAATCCCATAACATGTTGTTGATACTTGAGCATATGAAACTGGCAGTTTAGGGCCCTAATTGCCAAGGTTGCAGATGTATAAACATTTTTTCCCCATCTATCCAGTGCCCTTGAATCTCTGTCAGAGGGGGTAGGATTTTTTTGCTGTTGACGCCTTAACTCCCTTTGGACCCTGTGAAATAGTTTCAGGATCAGCAGGGTTTCTAAATAAAAATTTGTGAGAGTCAGGGACCCTGTAACATCTGTCAGGCTTGCTGGGAGCCGGAGGTAAGGAGTCAGGGGTCAAGCTTGACTCCGAAAACACATCATCCACAATGTCTAAAACAGGGGGTATGGCTAAAGGCCTGTGCTGAGGGAGAAGAAGGAAATCCCTGAGCCTCTTTTCTGAGTCTGAGAAATCTTGACTCTCCCAGTGAAAATGCTCCCTCAAAGTATGCAAGGTTTCTCCAAATGAATAATCCTCAGGAGGTGATGCAGATGATATAGACTCCTCTTCATCAGAATCCTCATAGGGAGGTACAGATAATTCCTGATCAGAAGAGGAATCAGAAGAAATAGAAACCTGATCTGAAGATTCATAATCAGTGTCTTGCCTAGGCCTCTTATCTGGAGGGGGATGGGAACCCCTGATCAAGGTAATAAGGTCTTCAGCCATTTTGATCATCTGTTTGTTAGGCATAGAGGCCTGTGCACGTGGCTCATGCGTCATTTTTTTAGTTTTAGAAGTTGCTTTTGTCTTTGGTTTTGCAGCTGTCATCGGTTTGATATAAAAATGTTGAGGCCTGAATACACCCTCAGAAGCCGGTGCCTGCTCAGCAGCTCCGGACCCATCCGAGGGAGATACATCCGTGGGTCCAATACTTTTGGAGTATATCGTGGCATGCCGGACTCCACATGGGTGTCGGTAGGGGCTTGCGACTCGAAAGTAGCGGGTATCAGGGGCTGCGAAAGCACCTCACTGAGTACCGGCGAACTGGCGACTGGCTTAGGAGAAGCTTCGTCGTCAGTTTTGGACCTCGACTGTCTCTCTCTGTCCTTTTCTTTGCATTTTTTATGTACTCCAGTAGTCGGACTGCTATCCAACATCATTTCTGGGTAGTTAAATCTGTTTCCAAAATACTTTGAGGCAAAACTATACCGACGCTTAATAGTGTGTTGGTTAAATATAGCACAAAACCAACATCCAGTCACGTTGTGATCAGGGCCTAGGCAAGGAATACAGTATAAATGGAAATCCTTATGAGGTATTTGCTTCCCACAAGTAATATAATTATTGACTTTTTCTAACATCGGTATGGAGCAAGAAAAAAGTTTCCCCAATGGGGTACTTAGCTTTAGTGAAGACTTTGGTTCTGAAACTCAAACTCGAATATTTCAGATGTCGGACGACTGGCACTTGCGAAATGCTTTTGCTTCGGGCACCATGTGGCAAGAAAGACTAAAGCAAATGGCGTCGGCTGCTTGTTTTATACCCCTGATGACCTGACGTCATGGAAGAGGAGACAGCAACCGATGCAGGACCCAAGACTTTGGAATTCAGGCCGACTGAGGGCAACCTGCCAGCAGATTACTCAAATGTAATGACTGCAACAGTGAAACACGAAGAACATCCATGGGTTGTGCCAAAAACATCTTCCAGGCTGACAAAACTGAAGGGACAGGTGAAGGTTCTGGAAATTCGAGTTGTAATAAATCATAACATTTTCTTAAGAAACCACAGCATTCTCTCACTGAAAATATTTGTTCATCCTGGAAATACTGTTACAGAAATAAAACTTCTCACAGGGAGAAATGGATACCACACTCTCCTCAGAATCTGAATCAGAAACCCAAGGATTAAAAAATGCACCTGCCCATTCACAATCCCCTAAAGATTCCACTTCTTAAACTTATTCAGGGACACTGGAATACCTTTTTCTTTTACTAAAACTACCTTGCGCAAGGATCATGAGGCCACAAAAGACCCTGAGTCAAGCCCAGTAAATTATTCCTGTCCAGAGTAAATGACACGGGAGATGAAAAGTGTTTAGTTTTCTGTCTCTTTTTATCGGGAAATTGTGGAAAAATATGCCCACTACTGCCAGCAACAGCTTCTCCAGGGAAAGGCACAACATTCATGCTAAACAGGGATACATTCTCTGCTCTTTCTCCCATGACTGACGTGACTCTCCCTTGCTGAGTTAGGGGAATTTAACAGCTGCAGAGGATGTGGCTAACCCCTTGCCCATGGTAGGTGTATAGACTATACCAGTAAGATCAGCAAGAAAAACTGAGTGGTCTGAGGAACCAGCTTTTGATTGAGGTAAATTATAGCCTGCTGTGTTGGAAAAGGGTGTTTAACATTTTTTTTTCTTTTTTTTTTTTGTGTGTCCGGATGAAGGTCCAGCCAAAGGAATGGTACTCTCTTCCATGGTCAAGTCGAAAATGGTTCTTGTTTCTTGTGAAAACTTATCAGCAATTATAAGTAGTAAAATAGGAAATTAGCAAAAAAGTAAAATCACAGTAAAAAGCACTTTAAACATTTTGTACAGCCCCAAAATAGTAAAATAAACACAATTTTTCCACACAAAAAGTAGTTTTACACATTTACCAACTTTTAACCACAAAGGTAAAAAAGTGTGCTCCCATTTAAAGGTAGATAAGTTAGGACAGAGTGAAAAAAAGATATTTTGTAAAAACATATACTTTGAAACAGTTGAACAGTTAAGTCCAAAATCAAAAATGGATGCAGACTAACACAGTTATTCATTAATGATTTCAAACAGTATATGTGGAATATAATCCTTACTTCATCCAATTCAGTAATCTTCACAGAAGGTTCTGATAACCTGTCTTTATAGGTGGAGTCATCTACAGCAAACAGTGCAGTGCAACGTTCATGTTCTTCCATCTCTTCAGCTTAAAAGAAGTTATGAAATTAAATTAGATAAAAAGTAAGTTGGCAGCACAGACAGTTTTATACTACACTAGTACAAAATTGTCTAAGGCAGCACATCGTTCTACAGTATATTTACAATCAATTCTCAAACCTGTAAGTTCGGGGTCTTCAAAATCCGCAGTATCAGGTGAAGCATATGGAGAAAATGATGATACCGGATTATTCAACCGTGGAGTAGGAATTGGATCCAAAGGTGTTCTGTATGAAAGAAAAATGTCAAAATAGCAAAACTGTGGCTAAAGACATCCCAACAAGCAACTTATACTTTGTCAAATACATAGAAAAGATACTTTTATAAACCTACAGTCATTGAAATTTTGGCAGGTAGGCATCTTTGCTTCTGCAGCAACAGTTTGCACAGTGAATATATTATGAAAAGCTGATTATCTGTTGGACAAAGATGCCTTGTTAGTTTTTACCACTAAATAACTGTTATAAAAATTCAAATATTCCATTTATGCAGAAAGAGCCCACAGTTCTTTCATTCATTTAGAAATGTTCACGACTAAAAAGCTACAACTGCAATATCAAGTTTGTCGAATAGGACAGGTTTGGGGATATACCAGAGATAGGCAATTTGATGAGTCTGGCCACTGGCCTAAGAGTTGGACAATCAATGGGAGGGAGGGGGTGAGATTCCATCATTGCCACTGCAACCATTACAAATGGCTGATGGAATTACAGGTAGCAGTCTGCAATAAGGCATATTTCATCTATACAACTGAGCTATTCAAATACATATACTTCAAGGTATTCTGAATGCACTTAGGGGATGCAATTTAACATAAATACCTCTATGCATATGATAGTGATCATATTACCATCTCCAGCTCTTGACTTAATCTCCCTTGAAATAAAAATGAAACCTGCAACCCCAGCTAAAACTTTGTTTTAGAAATTATTCCAAGGCAAACTTCCTACTACTATGTAACACTCATGCAAAATCTCAAGCACTCTCTTCAAACCAAGAGATGTTCCCAGAAACCCTTTACAAGCATGAGGCAGCTGTTCCCACCTGAAATAAGCACAGGACAAACACAAAACACAAGCCCCCCTGGTGGAATCCCAACATGAACAGGTTGTACAACAAAAGGAAGAAAATTATGGCCAAAAATAAGAACTGCAATGTCCAGCATCAAACTAAATAAGCAACTCAGGGCACTAATTAAGTCTACAAAATCCAAATTTGAAGTAAATGTAGCCTCACAGGCAAAAGACAATCTCAAGGCATTCTTCAGCTACATCTGCAATCTCAAAGGCAATACACACCAATATGCCAAAGGAATTTTCAGTGGAGCCACCTACATTGGGATGGAGGAAATAGCAAATCTACTGGCAGATAAATTAAACTCCAATTTTACCTCCCTTCCCCAAGACACATCTCAAGAAATGTCCTCCATCATAACTTACTCAGCTATCACTAGGGAACAGGTCCTCAATGCACTCCCCAAGACCAATAAGACTGACATCAATTAGAAAGGGCTGTCACTAAGCTTGAGGAGTGTAAAACAAGGAAGAAAACAAGAAATTATGTAGAGGTACTATACATATTTCAGAATTTTTATGAAAGTTTGTATAAAGCAGAGAAATAGGGAAATCAAGAAATGGTACAATGGAAATGTTCATGGAAGAATTAAATATGCCAAGGTTACAGGTAGAGGAGGCTTAATTACTAACAGTTAGTATAGAAGAAGAGATAAAAATGGTGATGTATAACCAATCCACAGGAAAGTCCATTGGAACAGACGGTATTCCTCTGGAAGTTTGGAAGCTAGGAGGTAAAACACTGATAAAGATCTGGAAGGTTTTGTTTAACAGTATTTTAAGAGGAAGAGAAGCACCAACATCCTGGAAGAAAGCAGTGGTGGCTGTAACACCTAAAGAGGATAAAGACCCATCAGATCAAGCTTCATACAGGCCCATTTCAATCCTAAACTGTGATTATAAAGTGCTTATGGCTATAATGGCTAAAAGAATGACAATGGTGATGCCAAAATTGATAGGTATGGATCAATTTGGTTTTGTGGAAGGAAGACAAACATTTGACAACATTAACAGAAAGTACAGTTATGTAAAATCTTACCAAAACAGTATAGGTCTTTCTCTCCACTGTTGCAGTATTCTTTACAATAAGAATCTCCTGCCAAGAGTAGCATGACATCCGGCCAGTATACCAAAGCCTTTAGGTTGTAATAGGGAACACATATGTCACACATATGCTCCCTGCGCACGGTGATGTACAGACATGCCATCCTCAGAACTGAAAAGCCCCAGGAGGAATGACAGTCTAAGGAGAAAAGGAGGGAACATGTACATCCAGAAGGAGAAAAGGATCAGGGGGAGGAGGGAGGGACCAAATACTGCAACAGTGAACAGAAGGACATCTACTGTTATGGTAAGATTTTATACAACTGCATGTACTGTGTCCTCCTATATCAGCATTGTGGGATTCTTTACGATACAGAGAGTTCAAAAGCTCAGGAAGAAAGTTGGGAGGAGAAAGACCCAGCACAGCCCTCAAGAATACCAAGCAGGACAGCCCTGGCAAATCCATTTCTAGCCCTAGAAATAACATCCAACTTACAGGTCTTGGTAAAAGTATACACAGAAGTCCAAGCAGCTGCCTCAAGAATAGAATTAGTATCCAAACCTTCATAAAAAGCACTAGAAGAAGCCACAACCCTGGTAGAATGAGCCTTAGCAAAAGGAAGGCTTTTGCCCATGACAAAAGGAAATGGGCTTTAGAAATCCAAAAAAGAAATGGTTTTCTTGGAAACAACCAAACCTAAAGACCTAGAATAAAAAAAAACAGAAAGCTGCTCAGATTTACAAATAGCTTTATCTACATAATATCGGAATTGTTTATGCAAATCCCAAATGTGAAGAACCTTCCCACTAGCAGATTGTGGAGAAGGGAAAGCAGTGGGCAAATGAATAGATTAAGAGGCAGCTCAGATGCCCATCTGGCTGAGGCAGGGGCTAAAAAAAGAACAGTCATCCAGGAACAATGCTGTATGGAAGGTAAAGCTGCAGGCTTAAAAGGAGTCTGAGTCAATTTTTCCAAAACAAAATAAGGTTCCGGGAAGAAAGAATATGCCTCCTGGGAGGCTTAATGTGAAGGATGCCTTTTAAGAAATTGTTTGACCTCGAATCTAGAAGTGAAGAGGAAATCAATGACAGACAAGCAGAAATAGCAAAATAATATGTCAACCCAGCATTCAGCAATTCACACAAATAAGACTGAGAACCAAAGGAACTTCCACAGTAAGTGGATGTAGGTTACAAGAAAGACACCAGACAGAAAATCTCTTTTATTTGGATAAATAAGATTTTCTGGTAGTAGGTTTCCTGTATTCTGCAGGACTTGAAGCATGTCCTCGAAAAAAGGTGCCTAAAAAGGATCAAAACCCTATCACCCACAATATCAGTTTAAGAGTGGACAAGTGGGAAAAGATGAGAGACCCGTTTATCTTGTGTAAGTAGGTCCCCCCTATGAGGTAACTTGTGATGATTGCCCTGGGCTAAATGCAGAAGAAGAGGGAACCAATGCTGTCTGGGCCACAAGGGAGTCATCAATAAGATTTTGGAAGCATCCTGTTCTATCTTGAACAGGACATGGGTTAGAGAGGAAGGGAAGGGAAGGCATAAAGAAACATCCCCTTCCAAGAAAAAACAGGGTGTCCACTTTCTAAGCCACATAATATGGGACTCTGGTGTAAAAGAAAGGAAGCTGTCTGTTTTGAGGGGAGGTAAAAAGATCACTTGAGGAGTACCCCACTGGTGGGCAATATCCAGAAACACATCTCTGTGAAATATCTACTCATTCGTTTGTGTTATGGATCTGCTCACAGAATTTGCCACAATGTTCTCATCTGAGAGAATGTAAACTGCCTGAAGAGTCACCTGATGCTGTGCAGCTAGTTCTCAAACCTGAAGATCTAGTCTGCAAAAGAGATAAGACCTTGTTCCCCCTTGCTTGCTGATGTACTACATTACTATGGTACTCTCACTAAACTCTATAAAAATCAAATTAGTAGCCAATACCAAACTATTAGGAGTCATAATGGATGAAAACCTAAAGTTCGACCTGCACATCCAATCAAATATCAGCAAAACACACAAAAAACTAGGGCTACTACACAGGCATAACAGGTTTCTATGCTTACCAACTAAACAAGCTCTTGCCCTCACCTAACTACTACCATCTTTAACCTATGGTGCACCATTGTTAATTAACTTACAGTCTTCCCTGAAACTAAAACTAGAGTCCTGCTACAACAAGATTGCCAAATTCACTACAGGTTGTCGCCACTCCTCCCATCATTGCATAGCCTTAAGGAAACTACAATGGCTAGAATTCCCTCATTACCTATTACTCATACAGCTAACCACCTACATAAACTCATCCATAAACCATTAGACTGCCCTGCTCTCAGCTCCTTACTTGCCCCCTACTCCCCTCTTAGGCCTCTACGATCAGAACACCAACACATACTCCAAATTCATAAACCTAACCTACCTGCAGGAAAAGTCCTAGACTCCTGGATCATTACCAGATTATGGAATACCTCCCCCTCCTCTATATGTAGTGAATAACATCCCTCTAATTTCAAAACTGCCCTTCATAATCATCTCTTTTCTAACTGGATATGTAACTGTACTAATGCGCTTCCTATTATCTAAGAAGCCATTACTTGACTCTTTCTATGCATCAGTCTCAGCACTGCCTCTATGTTATCTAGCCAGTTTAACTACCTTGTATTGCTCCTACACTATCTAGCCTCTCTAACCACTCGATCTCTTGCACTATATCTGTAACAGACAAAAGCCTAAAATTAACTTTTCTCTGCACTCTTACTGACTGAGAATGTATTCATTTGTTTTCCTCCTGTTATTAACCTTAATCTTTTTGTAACTACCTTGAATTGCCACTGATACTTTCTATTCATTCTGTACTCATCTCTATATTATCTTCAATTTAACTACTAAAGGCACAAATTCTGTAGCACTTGTCTACCTTATTCTGGTGGATTTTACTCATTTTAATTTGCTCCTATGGATACTCTGAATTTCCTCTATTTTTGCTGATTATGTCATGATACTTTGCAAACATGCATTTTAATTTGCTCATGTTAATTTGATCCTATGGATACTCTGGATTTTTCTCTGTTTATTTTTGCTGATTATGTTATAATACTTTGTAAACATGTATTTAAATTATTTTGTCCTGGGGGTTTTCTCCCGGGGCCTCCACTGAAAATGGGCTTTTTATGGCCCAGTGGACTTTCTCTGTAAAAATAATGCCAATAAATAAATAAAATAAATAAATAAACAAACTGTGGCATGTCTGTGAAGATTTTGAGGGGCCTTGGAAGGAAAAGAGAATGAAAGGCCTGAAGGGCCAGGAGAAGAGCTCTCATCTCTTTAATAATGATGTGGTTATTCTATCGATGAAGAGATCAAAGGCCATGCACTTTCAGAGGACCAAAGGAGCCCCCCCAGCCCAAGTCTGATGCATCTGTAAAGATTTCCTGAGTGAGGAATGGAGGTTGAAAAGGAAGCGCTGGATTGAGGAATATCTGATAAATCCATCAATGAAGTTCCAGTCTGAGGCATGGGAGAAGGGGAACCCAGACTGACTTTAGGAACCACTGGAGCTTTCTCACATGAAACTTCACCGAGGAAGTGTAAGAATGGTAGAAGCCATGTCTCCCAGAGTCCTTAGAAACTCCCTGGCTATAATGGAGTCCATAGGAAGAAGGGATTGAAAGAATGCAATCAGAGTTAAAGCCTTGGGAGGAAACATACAGTGGATATAAAAAGTTTACAAACCCCTGTTAAAATGCCAGGTTTTTGTAGCATAAAATAAATATGACCACAATAAATCATTTCAAAACTTTTCCCACCTTTAATGTGACCTTTAATTTGTACAATTCAATTGAAAAACAAATCTGTTAGGGGAAAAAAATATAAAAAATAAAAAAATGTATAATAAAAGCTGGTTGCACAAGTATGCACACCCTTAAACTAATACTTTGTTGAAGCACCTTTTGATTTAATTACAACATTCAGTCTTCTTGGGTAGGAGTCTATCAGCATGGCACATCATGACTTAGCAATATTTGCCCACTCTTCCTTGCAAAAGTGTTCCACATTTGTCAGATTGCGAGGGCATCTCTTGTGCACAGCCCTCTTCAGGTCACCTCACAGATTTTCTGTTGAATTTAGGTCTGGGCTCTGGCTGGGCCAATCCAAAACTTTAAGTTTCTTGTGGTGAAGCCATTCTTTTGTTGATTTGGATGTATGCTTGGGGTCATTGTCATGCTGAAAGGTGAAATCCCTTTTCATCTTCAGCTTTCTAGCAGACACCTGAAGGTTTTGGGTAGAAAGTGACTGGTATTTGGAACTGTTCATAATTCCCTCTACCTTGACTAAAACACCAGTTCCAGCTAAAGAAAAGCAACCCCAAAGCATGATACTGCCACCACCATGCTTCACCATGGGGATGGTGTTCTTTTGGTGATGCGAAGTGTTGTTTTGCGCCAAACGTACCTTTTGGAATTGTGGCCAAAAAGTTCAACCTTGGTCTCATCAGACCATAACACATTTTTCCACATGCCTTTGGGAGACCTGATGTATTGTTTTGCAAATTTTAGCCAGGCCTGGATGTTTTTGTGTGTAAGAAAAGGCTTACGTCTTGCAACTCTACACCACAGCCCAGACATATGAAGAATATGGAAGATTGTTGTCACCTGTAGTACACAACAAGTACTTGCCAGAAATTCCTGCAGGTCTCTTGGCAGCCTCCCTGAACAGTTTTCGTCTTGCCTTTTCATCAATTTTGGAGGGATGTCTAGTTCTTTGCAATGTCACTGTTGGCCCATATTTTCTCCACTTTTTGATGACTGTCTTCACTGTGTTCCATAGTATAGCCAATGCTGTGGAAATTGTTTTGTACCCTTCTCCTGACTGACAATGAGATCCCCTTGATGTTTTGTAAGCTCTCTGTGAACTATGGCGTTTGCTGTAGCAGGCAACTGAGTAAATGTCAGGAAAATCTTACTAGGTCAGCTGAATTTTTATTTAGGGTTAATCAGAGTCTCTAATTGATGACAGGTGTTTACTCAAGAAGACTGAATGCTATAATTAATTCAAAAGGTACTTCAACAAAGTATTAGTTTAAGGGTGTGCACACTTATGCAATCTGCTTATTGTACTTTTTTTATTTCTCCCCTACCAAATGTGTTTTGTTTTTCAACTAAATTGTACAGGTTATAGGTCACATTAAAGGTAGGAAAAGTTTTGAAATGCTTTATTGTGGTCTCATTTTTTTATATCACAAAAACCTGGCATTTTAACAGGGGTGTGTAAACTTTTTATATCCACTGTACATGTCAGGATTGGAATAGACTGGAACCTGCACCCTAGAAAACATGAGCCTGAGAAGGGCTTAGGAATGACTTTTGGAAATTCACTGTAATCTAAGGAGACAAATAGCAAAGTGAAGATGCTTAAGGGCTTAGGTACGACTTTTGGAAATTCACTGTAATGTAAGGAGACAAACAGCAAAGTGAAGATGCTTAAGTAAAATCTCTGGAGAAGAAGCATGAATGAGCATGTTGTCCTTGTCCAGGTAAGGAAAGATCTGAATTCCCCTCAATCTTCAAAAAGCAATCACAGCAGCGAGGCATTTGGTGAAGACCCTTGGGGCAGTATAGAGGTCAAAGGGCAAAGCAAAGAACTGAAAATTCAAGTAAGCAATAGAGAAATGTACAGACCTCCTGAAAAGGGGATTAATAGGGATATGGAGACCAGCATCTTTGGGACCCATGGAAACTAGAAAGGCCTGAGGAAGAAGAAGAGGAAACAAAGTTTGAAGGGATTACATCCAAAAGGAAAGAACCTTCAAAAAGTTGTTTAGCTGAGAGAGTTCCAGAATGGGTCTCCAGGTACCTTCTTTCCTGGAGACCAGAAACATTCTGGAGTAAAATCGTTCCCCTTTTGAGAAGCTGGAGCTTTCTGAATTGTTCCTTGGGACAACAAGCCCCAAAGCACCACTGAAAAAAGGGCAGCTGTCCCTGAAGAGGCTGAGGAATGCCCAAATTGCGGGATGGGGGGGGGGGGTGTCCAAACCATATTAATACAACCCAAGAAATTTGATCTTTAATCAAACTGGAATGGACAGGGAAAGAGAAAGAGTAACATGACTGAGAAGAGAAGGGCGACGATAGTCAGACAGAGCCTGGCTTATCTGAAAAGGAGACTGAGGAGCCCTTCTTCCACCCTTTTTACCTCTGTGGTAAGGGTGAGGCTGTCTGCGAACAAGGGCAGGCTTACTAGGGTAATTCCATTAATACTTGGGAACAGGTGAAACAAAAATATGTTTCAAATCCTGCAAGGGTTTACCCTTTTCTTGAAGGGACATAAACAGCTCAGAGCAGCAGCACCAAAGAGATGTTTGTCATCTAGAGGAGCATCCATCAGCGCAGCCTTAATACCACCAAGCAAAGGATGAAGTTGAAGCCAGGAAATACCTCAACACAGAACCAAAAACAGCAGCTCTGGACAGGCATCAGCTGCATCATAGCTACATTTAATAGAATGTCAAGCTACTTGTCAAGATAACCCTAGTAAACAAAGAGCTGAAATCTTCCCTTCAGAGTCACAAGAATCTGAAATAACCTTGCAGGCCTAAATGGGAACAGCCAAAATACACCTGGTCATGCAAGTCTGGCAATTTACAACCCTAAAGTCCAAGGTTGCAGAAGTACACATTTTCTTAGTCAACCTCTCCATAGTTCTGGTGTCCTTGTCAGACATGAGCAGCTTTGTAAAAGGTAAAAGCTTAGATGGCTTATCAGACGCAACAGAAACAAAAGGGTCAGCAGATGGGGCATTTGTAAAGGAATATGTAATCCTCAGGCACCTTATAAAACCCATCAGGTTTTTTAGGAGCATGGGGTTGGCAGCAAGAGCAGGAGTGACAGTACAGGCCTTGGGAAACTCCACTTGAAGGAACTCATAATACCTTTGCTAGATATCTGAGACAGAGTACAATCCCACTTAAACTCCATCATAGGGAAATTGTATCACCAAAGGAAATCTACGCAAAAGGAGAATCAGGACTAATAGATTCCTCCTTCTCAGAACCACAGTCCAAGAAGAGGGAATCTGGGAAGAATAGGTCAAGGATTCTTCATCAGAATCCACATCCTCATCAGAAGAATCCTGCTCCAGTGTCCTCTTACGAGGAGTAGGGGAGCAGAAACTGAGACCCCCTGAGTAAGTTTCAAAGCCATCAGGGTATTAAACAGACCTTGTGTGAAATCTTGCCATTCACGTTGAGGGTCTTTAGGAGCAGGAGAAAGATGCTTAGTTTTCTGCTTCTTTTTCAAGGGGACAAGAGCCCTAATGATCTTAGGTGGCTCGAACCCCTGACAACACTCTATAAGTGTAGTAGGAATATCTTCTCTAACCAAGATTTGAGGAATACCCCTAGACCCTTCGGAAATGATTAGCAGCAGTTCCCCCTTAACATACGAGATGGATGTCATCAAAACCTCTGAAGAGGGTCTATATTAGAAGCACGAAAATGCTTCTAAGCAAATATGGAAACAGCAACACATTCATCGAATCGCATTTAAGCAATTCAATTAATATGTCATAGGGCAAGGAGGTGGTTAGCCAACTTCACAGAGTTGCCCTTTCCTTCCCTATAGTGTGATCTCGGTGTTGGTATATTTAGTTAGGGGGGGTGTGGGAGGCAGAGCCCCCCACTTTAGGGGGTGTGAAGCTTCTCACCTGTTTATAACGTTAAACTACTTTATTTTAGCAAACAGCTGCGTAAGGTTTTTCACTAGGGAAAAATTTGCTTACAAGGCCATTCGCTATTTTTAGCTTTCGAGCATTGTGTGGCGACTTTTATGTAGTTGCACATGTGCACTTTCATTCTTATAAATCTAGACCCTCTGAAGACATGTGAGGAGATGGATCCATGCTGCCCTTCTAAATGGTCACAGCAGAGGAATCCGAATGAAAAACCAGGCAGTCTTCCAATCTTTCACTAACCTTGAGAGGGACGTCTGGTGGAGGATGTACAGCCAAAGAATCTGACCGAGCTTTCCATGGCTGACCCTTGGGTAAGGATGATTCTGCCATAGTACCCTTAGCCAACAATTTAAGACACTGGTTCTCCAAGTATATAGCTAAGGAAGGGAGATGATTACACAAGGTCTTTGGAACAAATGCATGACAAATGCAACAAGACATATGGTTGTGAGAAGCACGAAAGCAAAACAAACCCTGCTTGTGATGATCCTTATGGGGAATCTGTCTCCCGCACTGGCATTTCCCCTTTCTGGAAGAAATTAATCAATCTGAAAAAAAAAAAAAAAAAAAAAAAACAGCTTGGTAACCAGCAGATGAACGAGCCTTCAGACCAACAATCGAAAATGGCTTTTGGACTGCTGGAAAAGAAGTTCTGAGGATGGTACGTCCTTACGACACCTTTATGCCCTACACCATGAGTGTGAGCATACATTTGATGAACAGTGTCTCTACTACAACCTAAAGACTTTGATATACAGGCACGACATCGGGCAACCCTTGACAGGGGATACCTATTGTAAAGAATACTGCAATAGTATAGAGAGACATCACTGGTGATCCAGAGGGAACCAGAATGTGAGAAAATACCACTGCTGTTGGTGGGTCTTGACGCACAGAAAGCACTTGACAGACTAAGTTGGGAGTTTATGAGCAGGGCATTGAAAGTATTTACATTCCATGATAAAATTATGAGGATGATTAGAAGGATACGTTAGGGATCAGAGTCGAAAATTAAAGTGGGTGGGTTTCTCTCTGACAATTTCTGTTTGAGCACAGGAATCAGGCAAGGATGTCCTCTTTCCTCTGATATTTGTACTATATTTAGAACCACTGGCAAAAATAAATAAGGAACTCAGAAATTCAAGGATATAACTGATATGGTAGTCAGGAAAAGCTGGTTCTATTTGCGAATTATATTATTTTATATCTGATAAAACCAGAAAAGGACATTTCAGTGTTGTGGAACATTTTGAGGCAGTTTCAAATCTTTTGGGATACATAATTAATGAAACTAAAACAAGTGCAATAGCTGTAAATTATGTATCCACACACAAATTGGTTCAGCAATATCCCTATTTATGGGGACATGATAAAATGAAGTACTTAGAAGTATGGATTAAAATGATTCTGGTGTGGCAGCAAAGGATATGTGGAAGACAGTAAACAAAAGATAATATAAAAACTGAGAAATCAGAAGCTCTGTTATATGGATA
Source organism: Protopterus annectens (assembly GCF_019279795.1). NCBI lineage: Eukaryota > Metazoa > Chordata > Ceratodontiformes > Protopteridae > Protopterus > Protopterus annectens. Next base: position 70,207,208 of record NC_056734.1, read on the forward strand.
TGAATAGCAAGATACACACAGTTAAATTGTTTGTGTCTTTTGGCTTTTCCCGGTTAGGGGTCACCACAGCGGAACTCTGGTCCGCTAATGATTGGCAGTAGATTTTTTTACATGCTGGCTTGTCGGGCCTAACGCACAACCTTCAATGAAGGAACGCCCATTCACGCATGTCACCACACAGTAGACGCTCTGAGACTCGAATGGGCAATGTCTAACTAGCACCACCACCGCATTAATGGGGCGATATAAGTATGTCTCCTAAATATGCAACAAAGTCTAGAAGCTTTAGGATCTTTGCTTGGAAGTGTTTACATAGGTATTTTTATACCCTAAGCAGACTCCAAAGATTTTTTCTTCAGGTAGACAGCAAATATTGGAGGTAGGAAGGGATAAGAAAGAAATAACTGAGAACATATTTTCTGGGTGTGCAATGAATTTGCAGAATTTAAAGATTTCCTGTAGACTGCTCTGTCAGAGATAGTGGGTGAGCAAATTGGTGCAACTAAGAAAATGTTTTTTTGAGCTATGATACAGAATCGGAATAGCCTAGACATAGTACGGCCTTGCTGAGTCTAATTATGGTGGCTGCCAAAAAAGCAATTACTAGAAAATGGAAATCAATGTCTAAACCAACTGTACTAGAAGTAATGAATACAGTAATCGAGATAAAACAATCGAAAATGGGATCTTTAGAATTGGGTAGGAGCAAATTACATAGAAAAAATAGAATTATGGGAGCAATACATGCAGATGCACAGGGGGAATGAAGTTTAAAAGAAGGCAAGATTTGAATGAGCTATGTAATGTTTGACTGACAATGACTGGACAGAATAAAAGTGATGTATAATGTTTGTAACTAAAATTATGTCAATATGTTTTGTTTTCATTTATATAAATGTATGACTGACTAGGTCATACTGGATAATTTAATAAAGATGTTTCTTGTTAAAAAAAAAAAAAAAAAAAGAAAACTGCATCGATGGGCCTCAATAATATCCCAGGATACTGCCTCAAAAGCATGAAACATAACCCACTGGGCCCAACAGAATCACTGTTTAACCACAGCCTCTACAAAAGGCTTCATGTCAAGCAAATGGAGGACTGCAACTGCAACTGTTATCCCTCTGCACAAGGACAGGCCAGCCACAGATACAGAAAACTACAGATCCATAAGCCTGACGAATCTCATACATAAAACATGGAAAAAACTATCATGGATATGATAAACAACACAGAAAAACTTCAGTCGCTGGATCCAACCCAGGTTGCTTTCATAAAGGCAGGTCATCATCATCTGCTTTTTTCCATTTTCTTCATGGGGTTGAGGTGTCATGTCAGCTGTTACCATCTTTCTCTGTTCAATGCCACTCTCCTGCCTTCTTTGGCACTCAACCCAGACTGTCGTAGGACTTCTCTCACACATTCCATCCACCTCTTTTGCTGGATGCCCTTGTTTCCTCTTGCCTACAAAGGCAGTTCATGCCCACTTAACCTGATGGATGGCTTCAAGTAGATCATGAAAGCAATGGTCAACGACAAAACTGTGCATACTGCTTCCCTTTGACATGTCTAAAGTATTTGAAACAATACCCCATTTAGGCACTGAAGACAAACTCATGAAATTAGATATAAATCCCAACGTCACCCAATGGATATAAAGCTGGCTCACAGACAAGATCTAAGCAGCCATAGTAGGGGAGTCTACCTCCACAAAAGGCTAATCAATAACAGAATCCCTCAGGGCTTACTGCTGGTGACTATCCTTTTTGGTATCTAGTTCTCCAAAGTCTAGGCTGACATGAAAGTCTTCTGGCTGACCAAGTTCACAATTACAAACTAGGTGTACTCAAAGAATCCTCCAAAGACACAAATACTCTTCAAGAAGTCCTTACATAGATTTAAAGATGATACCAGATATATGGTCTAAAACTCAATGACAAGAAATGTATACTACTCTCTTTTGGAAAGACAATTATGTTATGCACACTTATCTCTGTAAACTGTCTTTTTAAAAACAATAAATGTAAAAATCTCCAAGCACAGGATCCCAATATAGGCAGACTCATTCGTTGTTCGAAATCGAACCAAATTTAATCCAAACAGTAGAAACAAAGGTTACAAAAAGTTTAGCGCTTTCATTTCCTGACCGGAAACTTCATCAGAACAACATAATTAAATACAACTTGCTAATTTATAGCCAAAATTAAAATCAATGTAAAGATACAATTGGTTCATTCGTAAATTATTTGCTTTGATTGAAATACAAGTTAAAGTCATAGTGCAAGTGCAGGATAATAATGCAAGTGCAGGTTAATAATGGCCAACCATAATGAGAAGTTATGTACCTACCATAACGTTCCATGTTAGTTGTCTTCTCTCGCCTTCTTTCTTGCTTGATGGGTTCGGAGCCACTCGGCACTTTGCTAAGTTCGAGAGTCACTTTTACCAGCTCGAGGCAGCCCCATATCCCATGATGCAAGGCGGTAAGTACCCAGATCTCGTTTGGTACCTATAGGCAATAACACCTAGCACAAAAAACTTCCCAGAAGGAAAGAAAGGCGAAAAGCCTAAAGGATGGGCTATAAGGAAGACCAGACAACTAGCTGGTCTTAAGAAGCAATCTTCCATATAGGGAGAAAAAGGTCTGTCCAGGCCAGGGGGCAGGAGGAAGGGTCGCAAGAAAGAAGGCGAGAGAAGACAACTAACATGGAACGTTATGGTAGGTACATAACTTCTCAATGTTAAGTTGTCAATCTCGCCTTCATTCTTGCTTGATGGGACCGCGTCCCTAGCACCTCTATCCTGGGTGGCTCAATGGAACAGACTCTTGAGAACTGTAGAGCCAAAACTGGCTCTATCCCTGGAGGCCAAATCCAATTTGTAATGAGAAACAAAGGTATGAGGAGTGGCCCAAGTGGCTGCTGCACAAATAGTGTTTAATGGAAGTCTAGCCTGAAAAGCTGTGGAAGTGGCTAAGCTTCTGTTTGAATGCGCTTTTGGTTTAGAGCACAGCTGTTTAACCCCTGAGCTGATAGATTTCGGAGATGATGGAAGAAAGCCATCTAGATAAGGTCACTTTGGAGACAGGAAGGCCTTTCTTATTTTCAGCATAAGAAAGAAAGAGCTGATCGGATTTCCTGAATTGTTTTGTTCTGTCCAAATAATATCTGAGTTGGCGGTGAATATCAAGATAATGTAATTTTTGTTCCGATCTGTTTGAGTAATTAGGGAAAAATACAGGGAGGTCAATAGATTGGTTCAAATTATTTTTCGAGGCCACCTTAGGCAAAAAGGTTGGATTAGTTCTCAAGGAAACCCTGTCTTTGTGGAAGACCAAATGAGGGGGATGAACAGAGAGAGTATGAAGTTCTGACACTCTCCTTGCCGAGGTAATAGCAACAAGGAAGAGTGTTTTCCATGAAAGAAACTTCAGGGAACATGAAACAGCTGGCTCGAAGGGAGGAAGAATTAAGGATGTCAGCACTAGATTTAGGTCCCATTGAGGAGGAGGACTCCTGACTGGAGGTTTAAGGAGAAAAATTCCTTTTAGAAAGGCTCTACAAAGCCTGTGGGACATAATGTTGTGATCTGCAAACCCAACATGAAAGTTCGAGATAGCAGCCAACTGAACTTTGACCATGGAAGATGAAGAGCCCGAGTGAAAGATTTCCGCTAAGAAATCCAAAACTGCATGAACAGGGGCAGTAAAGGGATCTATATTTTTAGCTTTTGCCCAACAAGAGAAGCGTTTCCACTTGCTGGTATAAATCCTTCTTGTAGAGGATTTAAGGGAAGCCACTATGATATCCCTAACAGGATTAGAGATCATAGGAAGCCTGGCTAAGGAAGGAAGTGGAGCAACCAAGCTGTGAGGTTGAGAGAAGGAATAGACCGATGCAGCTGACCCGATTGGTGAATCAGAAGGTCTGGCACTGGGTCCAGATGCCACGGCTGCACCAAAAGGTGACGATGGAGGAACGGAAACCAAATTTGTCGAGGCCAATAGGGAGCAATGAGAATCATTTTGGCTCTCAAAACGGTGGCTTTCTGGAGTACTTGTGGAATCAACGGAAAGGGAGGAAAGGCATAAAGAAGTCCCTGGGGCCAATCCTGGGTTAGAGTGTCTCTGGGGGGATGGCCTGGCAGTGGGAAGAGAGAAAAGAAGTCTGGGCATTTGCTGTTTTGGGGAGTAGCAAAAAGATCGCAACATGGGCGGCCCCATTCTAGAAAAATCTCTTCCACTATAGATTGTTTGAGAGACCACTCGTGAGGCATGAGAATAGCTCTGCTTAATCTGTCCGCTAGAATGTTGGTTTTCCCAGGGATATGTGTTGCTACCAGAAACCGATGAGAGGAGATCGCCCATTGCCAAAGTCTGAGAGCTTCTTGACACAAGGGGTAGGACTTGGTTCCGCCCTGTTTGTTGATATACCATACTACAGACATGTTGTCTGTGTGAACTGCAATTGTTCCCAAGGGAAGAAAGTCGTTGAGGGCTTGCAACGTTAAAAGCACTGCTCTCATCTCTAGGACATTTATATGCAGGTGGTATTCAAACGGTTGCCACGTCCCATGAACCATCCTGCCCTGATAATGACCCCCCCACCCGATCAGGGAGGCGTCCGTAGTGACTGTGGCTACCGGGGCCGGGGATACAAAGGGTCTGCCTTGATGAATCTGGGGAGAAGAAATCCACCATGATAGATGATTCTTGCAAATTTGTGTCACCAGGATTTGGTGACGCATGGGAAGTTGTTGGTAAGACCACTGGGTGAACAACATCCATTGAAGAAGACGCATGTAGAAGTGGGCCAAGGGAAGAAGGGTAATGGCTGCAGCCATGAGGCTCAACACCTTCAGAACCATTCTGGCTTGCACCTTTTTGCTGGCAAGGATGATCCGCACGTGACTTTGGATATCTGAGATTCTTTGGTCTGTGAGGGTTGCTGACATCCGAACAGTGTTTAAGTTTGCGCCTATGAAAGTAATAGACTGGCAGGGCAATAAGGATGATTTTTCGTAGTTGATCGAAATCCCTAATTGAGTGCAGAGATTTAGGGTGTAATCCCTGGCTTGGAGAAGTTGATGCCTGATGGTGGCTGAAAGGAGCCAGTCGTCGAGATACGGAAACACCTGGAATCCTTGACGTCTCAGATGAGCCGTAACCACTGCCATACATTTGGTGAACACTCTGGGGGCTGTAGTGAGACCAAAGGGCAGGGCTCTGAATTGAAAATGACTGGACCCCAGCCGAAAGCGGAGAAACCTTCTGGAGCGTCTGTGAATTTTTATGTGATAGTACGCGTCCTGAAGGTCTATTGAGCACATCCAGTTGTCCTTGTCTAGGAAGGGCAAAATTGATTGAAGTGTGACCATTCGAAATCTTGTCTTTCTCACAGACTTGTTGAGTCTGCTGAGATCCAATATTGGTCTCCAGTCTCCCGTCTTTTGGGGACCAAAAAGAATCTTGAGTAGATTCCGGGCTCTGAATGGTCTATTGTAACTGGCTGAATGGCCCTTTTTTGTAGAAGCTTTGATACTTCTAACTTTGCAATTTCCCTTAGACCGGGTGGCATATCTGGAAGGGAATTTTTGTGAGTGAAAGGACTTTCCTCGAAAGGAATCTTGTAACCCTCGGATATGATCGACTGTACCCATCTGTCTTGAGAGAGGGAACGCCAGGCTTCTGGGTACAGCGATAGTCTTCCCCCAACTGCCTCCAAGGATGGACAGCCGGGCAACATCTCAGGGATGCTGGAAGGGCTTGTCAGAGAGAGGCTCTCTGCTTCCCTGGTTTTGTGGACCCCCTCTGCCTCTAGAGCGTCGGTTATTATTACCGCCTCTGCCTCTAGGGGTAAACTGACCACGTGCGTCTGGCGTGACTCCCTGGGATTTACGGAACCACATTTTTCCGCCCTTCTGACCTTTGGGGTAAGGTCTAGAGGGGGTAGAAAAATGGACCCCTACGGCAGAAAGAGTCTTGCCGTCCTGCTCACACCTGGTTAATGTATCCTTCACTTGAGGGCCAAACAATGCTGACCCATCAAAGGGAGAATTCGTGAAGGACGCCTTAAAGGGATCTGCAAAATTACAGAGCCGCATCCAGGATTGACGTCTAAGAGCCACTCCTGTACCCACGGCTCTACACGCTCCATCTGCTGCGCGCTGCGTACGAGATCAGTCGCATGGAGGAGTTAGCTATAGAGTTAAGGATTCCTTGCTGAGAAGCAATCTTTTCTTGAGCCCCTGCAGCTGTAGGATCCTGCACTACTTCACCTAGTTCTTTAAGGATGTCCCTTTGGAGTCTGGTGAAGTGACATAAATAGTTCAGCGAACGCATGGCAAAGGTCGCTGAGGAGAACATCCGCTTACCATACCTATCCATGGTCCTAGAATCCTTATTAGGAGGATGGACTGGTACGGAAGGATCTGCAAGTTCCTTTTTAGTGGCGGCCGCCACCACTATGGCATCAACAGGGACACCTTTTGTAAGGAATTGCTTTTCAGAAGGGGCTGTAATAAATTTAGACGGCCTCCTAGGAACTGGCTCTACAGAATCAGGAGCAGCCCAAACCTTTCTAGCAAAAACCTCCATAAGGGGGTCGAAGGGTGGAGACACCCAGGAGGTGGAGGGTCGAGATCCAAACGCCTCTAGGTATACCGACTCATCCTCGGAGGGATTTATGGAGGGCCAGTTTCCCCTCTGTTTTAGGAGTTCTAGGATGTCTGAAAAGGAGACATCCTCAGAGGGGGATCTTGGGGATCCCTCCGACTCATTTAAGTCGGTATCTGAAGTGGTAGACTCAGGGGAGTCCAGGTGTTTCCTCTTACAAGTCCTCTTGCGCGGAGGATCTCCTGACTGGTCAGGAGAATCCTCGAAAGGGGGGGTTCTTCCCAGTGGGGAAACCTGAGGCGGTGGATCTCTAGGTCCGGGAGCAAGAGAGATGGAAGAGATATCGACAGGCACTGTAGAGGGAGGAGCTAAGGGAATAGACTGCTGACTGAGCCCAGTGGCCAGCACACTCTTCATCACCTCGAAGGCCCCCCTCCCAGGGAGATCCGAGAGAACCCGTTCCGAAGAAACTGGGACTCCCGGGCCCATCGAAAGGGAAGGCTCCAAGGCAGATGTCGGAGCCGAGCTCACCAAGGCCGAAGCTCCAAGGGGAAGAGCGGGGTCGGACAAGTGTCCGATGCCACTCACCCCCTCGGAGGAGATCAGGGAAGCCCGACCACCGAATCCCTCCAAGGAAGGTCTCGAGGAGGAGATAAGAGTAGATGCTGAAGGTGCAGAAGGAGGGGGTATCTGCCCCTCAGCCATAGCCGTAACTATTCCGTGACTCCAGCTCCAAACTCTGTTGTAGAGTCGAAGGAGGAACTTGAAGTGGGTGTGGACTAATAGTCGTCTGTTGAGACGGACTATGAAGCATCTGGGCCAGTGCCTGTGATTTTAATAATCTGCTTACCACCCTCTCCAAATCATGGTCAGATAACCTGGACGACCTAGATGATCGGCTCCGATGGCTCCGTTCCGAAAGAAGAGGTGAGGCCGGAGCCGGCAGAATCGGGTTCCAAAGAGGGGACCTGGACCTCTTCCTCGAAGGAACCATCGGAGCCGACAAACCCACTGATCCAGTCGGAGCCGATAACTTTTCGCCCGAGAAGATCTAGATGCATCGGCTCCAGCCGGAGCCGATGCAGGCATCGAAATAGCGGTGTCGGTGCCGGTCGGCGCCGACACCGAAGCCTGGGCCACATGGTGGTCGGAGCCAGTACTCGGAACCGACACCAAAGTGACCATAGAAGTATCGGCACCGATAGCCATCGGTGCCGAAGATTTAGCCAAGGTCGGATCGGCTCCAGCCGGAGCCGATCTCGACTCTGACAAAGTCGGAGCCAAGGCCGAAGGCTTTGGTACAGAAGCCTGGGCCTTAGTCTTGGAAGGCTTTTCCGGAGCAGATTTGGCCGGGGAGCCCTCCGGTTTAAGGAGTCCCCTTAAAATGAGCTTGTTTCTCCTTTCCTGCAGGACTCTCTGGCTAAAAGAGTGACATATTGCACAGGAGTCCTGCAGGTGGAGAGGTCCCAGGCAGTATAAACAAGAAGTGTGACCGTCTGTCAGAGACATCTTCTGACAGCACGAGTCACACGTCTTAAAGCCCGAGACCCTCTGCTCTTTGGACATAGTGGATACAGAAACAGTACACACACAGTCCCAATCAAACAATTAAAATTAAAGTATAACTAGTAAAAACCTCACACACACACCCTGACAGGGGGGGGGGGGGGATGGGAGGGAAAGAAGGCCTGACTAAAAAAAATTAAGGAGGAAGAATAAATTTAGTCAAAAAGGGGCTTACAATTAACTAAAAATGAAAGATTTCCAAGAAAAAATACTTTTTATCTGAAAAGGGGCTAATATCAGTTTAAATTTAAACACTTACCAGGAGCTGGTAAAAGGAGGACCTCATCAGCGAAGCGGCAAACGAGATCTGGGTACTTACCGCCTTGCATCATGGGATATGGGGCTGCCTCGAGCTGGTAAAAGTGACTCTCAAGCTTAGCAAAGTGCCGAGTCGGAGCCGAGGATCGGCTCCGAACCCATCAAGCAAGAATGAAGGCGAGATTGACAACTTAACATCTGAATTTTCCTTATAATTCATCCTATACGTACCAAATATATAATACATAAACCATTACATAAAATAATATAATCTAAATAATTCAATATTCTAAAAGTACAGTTTTGTACCTACCATAAATGCAGATGTTCGAGAGTTCACCCTGCTGCAGTCATCACTCTTGGGTTATCCTGCCGTCAGGCGGTCCCGCAGTCGGTCTGAGTTCCAAAGTCTTGGTCCAGCGTCGGTTGCTGTCGCTTCTTCCCTGATGTCAGAGCGCCAGGTGTATATAAGAGGCATCCGATGCCATTTTCTTCAGTTTTTCTTGCCCCAGATGTCAGGTGCCTCCAATAGGTAGGCAAAATATATATAAATAGCTAGATAAACATAAGACAATACCTTTAGGCACAAGCAAATACACCACAGAGGTTGAATAGGATAGAGTGGTATAGATAAGTTCAGCTAGTTCAGAGGGGATGGAGGGAGGGTAACCTGGACTGCAGCAGGGTGAACACTCGAACATCTACATTTATGGTAGGTACAAAACTGTACTATGTTCATCGTGTTACCCTGCTGCAGTCATCACACTTGGGTTGAATCCCAATGCTAAGGATGGGAGGTGGAGTTAAACAGGGTTAGAAGGAGCTAGCAGGCCCTGCAAAATTACAGTGGCAAAACCAGCTCTAGTCTTAGAATATAGAGGTAAGTGATAGTGTTTGGTGAAGGTGTGCACTGAACTCCAAGTTGCAGCTTCCAGAATATCCTTGGTTGGCACTCCTCTGAGAAAGGCTGCTGATGTAGCTGTAGCCCTGGTGGAGTGGGACCTAATGTTAGCAGGTACCGGTTTCCCATGATGCGTGTAGCAGAAACGTATGCAATGCCCTATCCATTTAGAAATAGTCTATTTTGAGATAGCTTTTCCTTGTGATCCTGTAGCATAGGCTACAAAGAGCTGGTAAGAATTTCTGAAGGCCTTAGTTTTATCTAAGTAGTAACGTAATTGCCTGTGAATGTCCAAAGAGTGCAGGAGTCTTTCTCCTTTTTTTCTGGGGATTTGGGAAAAAGGTGGGCAAATGAATGGTTTGGTTTAGGGCCACACTGGATACCACCTTTGGCATAAAGGAAGGGTTAGTCCGTAGAGAGACTCTGTCTTGATGAAAAATGAGGAAAGGCTCCACTGCCATTAGTGCCTGTAGCTCTGAGACTCTTCTAGCTGAGGTTATTGCAAGTAGCAAGGCAGTTCTCCATGAAAGAAATTTTAAATCAGCTGAAAAAGCTGGTTCAAAGGGCGGCAGTGTAAGCTTTTCCAGAACAAAATTGAGATCCCAAGTAGGTGTTGGTGCTCTCCTTGGCGGTCTTATGTTCTTAGCCCCTCTGAGGTACTGTCTTAGGAGTGGATGTGAGAATAAAGGAGGATCCGTGTTGTAATGAGCTGAAATTGCTGAGGCGTGGATCTTAACAGATGAAAAGGAAAGACCTTTGTACAACATCTCAGTTAAATATTGTAGAATCTGAGGAATGTTTGGTTCAAGGGGATTTTGGCCTTTAGCCTGGTTCCAGGTGCAAAATCTTCTCCATTTGTCTGAATAAGTTTTCCTGGTGCTGGGCCTCCTGGCCTCCAGAATGACATCCATAACTGCTTTGGCTAGAGGTGTTGGCTGGTTGTTTAGGTAATTTGCCATGCAGCAAGGTTTAGTCTTGAGCTGGCTGTGTAGCATCTGATTGTCTCGCTGGGTGAGCAGGTGAGGAATTTGTGGTAAAATCCATGGTGGGCCCTGGGCCATGTTCCTTAAAATTGGATACCAACGCTGGTGTGGCCAGTCTGGTGCAATGAGTATCATTTGTGGCCTCTCTAATCTGACTTTCAGCAGTACCTTTGCTAGAAGAGGCAGTGGAGGAAAGGCATACACTGTTAATGTTTCCCAACTGAATGAGAGGGCGTCCACTTTCCAAGCTTGTGGATGGAATGTCCTTGTGCAAAATTTTTGAAGTTGGTTGTTTTGGGGGCTTGCAAACAGATCTATGTCTGGGCGTCCCCATTTTTGAGCTATCATTGCAAATACTTGTGGATCTAGTTTCCACTTGTGTGGATCCATGATGTTTCTGCTTAGGTCGTCTGTTAATGTGTTTTTCTTTCCTGGCAGGAATTGTGCTTGTAATTGAACCTGGTAAGACAGTGCAGTGTTCCACAAGGTCATTGCTTGCCTGCATAGAGAGTAGAATGTGTGCCCCCTTGTTTGTTTATGTACCACATTACTGTGGTATTGTCCGTCTTTATTATTAATTAAACAGTTACAAACCCCAGAGTAAGCAGGTTCAAATCCTTATATGATAAAATCCAATAAGTAAGTGCCAAACAGTTAGGTAATTAATACCAATAAACTGTTTAGTAAAATAAAAGATAAGCGCTTTCGCTACACAGCTTCTTCAGATCTATGACAATGCTTCTCTAGAAATGCAAGCATATATATCTCTCTAGTTAATTGAATTGAAGTTAAATATTCAAAGTAGACCTATTCACACAACACGTCATTTTCTATCGACGTTTTGTCGACGATTTGTTTGTTTTATGGAAAGGCACAGCTGAGCAACTAGATTTGTTTTTTACAACCTTGAACAATCTCACTACTTGCCTTAAATTTACAAAGAATAGCTCACAACATAGAATAGAGTTTCTTGACATGTACATTGAAAGACTTGATAACAACATCATTAATATGGGGGTCTTTCGAAAAAGTTGTTATAGCAACAACCTATTACATAGATCTAGTATGCACCCCCCTCATGTCTTCAGAAACATTATGAGAGGGCAGGCTATCAGAGCATCCAGACTTAATCCAATGAATCAATGCTTCGAAATTGAATTATCTAATCTAAATGATAGGTTAATAGAACCAATTAACTAGAGAGATATATATGCTTGCATTTCTAGAGAAGCATTGTCATAGATCTGAAGAAGCTGTGTAGCGAAAGCGCTTATCTTTTATTTTAATAAACAGTTTATTGGTATTAATTACCTAACTGTTTGGCACTTACTTATTGGATTTTATCATATAAGGATTTGAACCTGCTTACTCTGGGGTTTGTAACTGTTTAATCGATTACTTTCTATTTCGCTCACCCCAGCGTTTAACCTACAGCGAGACCAAGGAGTTTTATTTATTCATTACGCGTCTTTATTATTAGTTGTCCTGGGTGTAAGAGGTTCTTGAAAGCTGTTAGGGCATTCTGTACTGCTAGCATTTCTTTTTGATTGATATACAGATGCCTCTGATCTGTAGTCCATTTGCCCTGAATGCACTGTCCTGCCATGTGTGCTCCCCAGGCATAGTCCAATGTATCTGTTGTCATAGTTTGCCTGGCTGTGGGTAAGGTGAAAGGCTGACCCTTGTTGAGGTGACATGCCTGTGCCCACCATAGAAACTCCTGCTGAAGGCAGGGAATGAGTGGTATCATTGTTTCCAAGCTGTGGCTGTGCCGAGTCCATACGCTTTTCAGGTACCATTGTAATTTCCTCATATACAGTTTTGCAAATGGTAGTAGTATGCAAGATGCCATGAATCCCAAGGCCTGCAGAATTTTTCTTGCAGGGAGTTGGGTCTTTGTTGCCATTATTTTGAAATATTGAGTCAGCTGTTGTTTCTTGTCTGGCATGAGATAAGCCATCTGGGCCGTTGTATTAAAGCTGGCACCCAGGAATATTATGTTTTGTGAGGGCACTAGTTTTGATTTCTTTTCGTTTACTGTGTACCCTAGGCAACTTAGAAGGTGTTTGACAAATGCCAGATGCTTTAAAAGAATGTCCTTGCTTTCTGCTTGAATAAGGCAGTCACCCAGGTATGGGCATATTTGAACTCCTCTTTGTCTGCAGTATGCAATTACTGGTGCCAGGCATTTTGTGAAGACCCTGGGCGCAGTAGATAAGCCAAAGTGCAGTGCAGAGAATTGATAATGCATTGAACCTGCAATGAAGTGGAGGTATCTTCTGCAATTTTGTCTGATAGGGACATGCAGGTATGCCTCCTTGAGGTCCAACGTTACCAGCCAAGCATTCTTGCCCAGCATGGGAAGAAGCTACTGTAGTGTTAGCATCTTGAATTTTGGTTCTTGCAGATAGGTGTTCAGAACTGAAAGATCCAGAATGGGTCTCCATGCTTTGTCCTTTCTTGGGACTAGAAAGAGTCTTGAGTAAAATTCTTGTCCTTGCTCCTGTGTAGGTACCTGTTGAATGGCTTTTCATGTCCATGAGAGCTGTAATTTGTTTTTGTGCCTCTGCCCATTGATTTGGTGGCAGGTTTGGCATTCGTTTTATCCTTGGTAAGGTATGAAAGTGTATCCTTGAGAGACCACGTCTAGAACCCATTTGTCTTTTGTGATGATGTGCCAGTTGTCGGCAAAAAATGCTAATTTTCCTCCCAAGGGAGCTGCCAGGAGAGATTTGCTTGGTAGTTTGAGGATTGAGTCATTGTGTTTGTCTTCTGCTAACCTGGGGCCTGTCTTCTCCTCCTTTCTGGGTAGCAGTACCCCATTGGCGAGGTTTGTAAGGGCCTTGTGACTGACCTCTGCCCCGTGGGCGTCTGTATTTGCGCCTCTGTAATCTGTCTGAAGCTGGAAAGGACCAGTTTTTTATTGGCCAATTTCTGCTGAAATGGGGGGGTTGCACCTGCAAAAAGTCCTTGACCATCTGCATAGACTTTGCCTTATCCTCCATTTTCTTTAAAACCTCTTCTGCTTTGACACCAAATAATACATCCTGCTGTAAAGGTGCATCCAATAATTTTGCTTTAACATGATTAGGAAGGGTTTGTTCTTTTAACCATGCATGTCTACGTATGATAGAGCCAGTAACAACTGCTCTACAGGAAGCTTCCAATGAATCAAATCCACACTGTAAAGTATGTTTGCCCACCTGTTCAGCTGCATGCAACAGATCCTGCATTTCCTTGAATTCAGACTGTTCAGTATGTGTATTTTTTGTTTTAATTGACACATTAGGAATTGCTGATATTTCAGCATGTGGAACTGACAATTTAATGCTCTCATAGCCAGAGTTGCTGAGGTGTATATTTTCTTTCCCCATCTATCTAGGGCTCTGGAATCCCTTTCAGAAGGCACAGCATTTTTAGCCATAGAAGCTTTAGCTCCCTTAGGACCCTGGGAAATTGTTTCTGGGTCAGCCACAGGGCTTTTATAGAGGAATTTGTGTGAGTCAGGTACTCTGTAGTATCTGTCTGGTTTGACTGAAGCAGGATTTAGTCTAGACTCCAAGTAAACGTCATCCACAATATCCAAAACTGGAGAGATAGCAAGGGGTCTGTGCTGGGGTAGTAAAAGGAACTCTCGGAGCCTTTTCTTAGAATCAGAGTAGTCCTGGCCTTCCCAGTGGAAATGTTCCCTCATGTGTAAAGTTTCCCCAAAGGCGTAGTCTTCAGGGGGAGATGCTGAGGGAACAGAGTCTTCAGCATCAGAGTCTTCATAAGGTGGAAAAGTGTAATCCTATTCCTCAGAAGAATCTGAGGAAATTGAAACCTGGTCAGAGGAAGCATAATCCTCCTCTTGTCTTGGTCTTTTATCAGGAGAGGGATAGGAACACCTGATTAGGGTTATCAAATCTTCAGCCATCTTAAGCATCTGTTTCTTAGGCATGGGGCCTTGAACTGTAGACTGATGTACAGTCTTCTTTGGTTTTAAAGGAGTTTTAAGCTTAGCATAAGATTTAATGGTGAGTATAGGGTGTCTGAAGACACCTTCTGCAACCGAAGGTGCTTCCACTGCACCGGGGTCTACTTCTGCTCCGGTGTCGGAAGGGCCTAATGAAGCTGCGTCGGCCTAGTAGACTCCGCTTGAGAATCCGCAGCTGTCTGGGGTTCCAGTTCTGCGGTCGTCAGGGGCTGCGTAGGTGCCTCACTGAAAACCGGAGAATGGGCAACAGGCCCAGCAGAGGCCTCGGAGACTGGCTTGCTCCTAGGCTGCCTGTCCTTATCCTTGCGTTTTTATGCATGCCAGTCGTCGGCTGCTCCGACGGCATGATATAATTAAATTTCCTACCAAAGTAATGCCGTGCGAAGTCAAAACGGCGTTTGATAGTTCGTTTATTAAACCTAGCACAAAACCGACAACCTGTGACGTCGTGGTCTGGGCCTAGGCAAGGAATACAAAAGGAATGGTAGTCCTTATGAGGTATTTGCTTCCCACAAGAAATGCAACTGTTAACTTTTTCTAACATCGGACTGAGGCAAGAAAAGGTTCCCCAATGGGGTACTTAGCTTTATTGAAGACTTCGGACTGAAATGCGAATAAAAAATCTCAGGTATCGGCCAGCCGGCACTTGCAAACTGCTTCTGCTTCGGGCACCACGCGACAAGAAAGAGTGAAGAAAATGGCGTCGGATGCCTCTTATATACCCCTGGTGCTCTGACGTCAGGGAAGAAGCGACAGCAACTGATGCCGGACCAAGACTTTGGAACTCAGGCCGACTGCGGGACCGCCTGACGGCAGGATAACCCAAGTGTGATGACTGCAGCAGGGTACACCAAAAAACAAGATTGGAGCCAGCAAATAGTGATCAAAAAAACTGTATTATAGTTAAAGCATCACAGCAGACAAAAACACATACCGGTTTCGGCTGGTAAATTACACAGCCTTCATCAGTGCATCAAAACTCAAAGTATTTACTGCCTATTAAATATGCAAGCATACAATTTCATTGGTGGAAAATTTATAAATATTCATTAAGTCCTGGAGGGAAAAGCCCACCCAGCTTAATGATCCACTTTTTTTCTTTACTGTTTAAGATCTCATGCCAACCAATTTTGTTCCTACGGTCACCCTGAATCACATCAATAATTGTAAATAAAAATATTGCTGATGGGTGTGACAACTGATGTTTATACAATGCATTAGTAAGCTTTCTCTGTTTAATATTACTATAATGTTCTGTGATACGTAACCTGAGACACCTTGAGGTTTGTCCAATATAAAATGCACCACATTTGCATGTGGCCATATAAATGGCCCAATCACTGCTGCAGTTGCAAAAAATATTTATATCAAAGACCTTTGAGCAATTGCGACTAGAGAATTCCTTCGTAGTACATATATATTTGCAATTTACACAATGACCACAAGGGAAACAACCATACAGACTGTGTCCAGAAATAGTAGTTTGTATTTTGTCCCTGCCCCTCCTGTCTCCAGTTTTATAATGGTTGAAATAAGATTTCAAGTTTTTACCATTTCTGTATGAACACATACATTTGTCAGGGATAATCCTAGCAACTTCTGGATCACTCTGCAAAATATTCCAGTGTCGCTGTACAATATTAACAAAACCAATGGTGTTTCTTCCATAAGTCGTTGTAAGTCTAAGTGGTTTTGGTGATGTGTTGGCCTTATCCTTGTCCTTATATACAAGCAACTGACTACGTTCCATGCCTTGAACCTGACTCCTGGCATTTGCTACAACGCCGTCCTTGTAACCTCTTTGTTTGAACCTGTGTATGAGGTCCTCCGAATTTTTGTGATATGTTGAATGTTGTGAGCATATCCGTTTGGTTCTAATAAATTGGGATTTCGGGATGTTGTTGGCTATGTGTGGAGCATGAAAACTTGTAGCATGCAGTAATGAATTATACTGTGGGAACTTCCTATATGTCTCACTCTCAAGAGTGCCATCAGAGAGTTTGCGTATGACAACATCCAAAAAAATCATGCTATGGGTATCATGTTGTTCTGTAAACCCTAGACCCCATTCATTGTTGTTCAAATATTGTACAAAAGCCAGCAAACTGGACTCAGTACCCCTCCACACTAGCCAGATATCATCAAGATATCGTCTCCAAATATCCATTTCTGAAAGAAAAGTGTTTCTTGTAGAATCATAAATTAACTTGGTTTCGACATAAGCCATAAAAAGATCAGCGTATATGGGGGCAAAAGAAGCCCCCATAGCCGTGCCCTTAATCTGCCAATAACAATTGTCTTTGTAATAAAAAACATTGCAAGTAAGGACATATCTAGCCGTGTCGACCAAGAATGCATTGAATGTAGAACCATATAGACCTGCATATTCCAACCAATATGCCAGAGCTTGAAGACCAGCTTGGTGTGGGATATTGGTATATAAGGCACATACGTCAAGCGTACATAAAAACCAATCTTTTTCCAACTGAGCATCAGATATGAAAAGAAAAAAAGTGGATCATTAAGCTGGGTGGGCTTTTCCCTCCAGGACTTAATGAATATTTATAAATTTTCCACCAATGAAATTGTATGCTTGCATATTTAATAGGCAGTAAATACTTTGAGTTTTGATGCACTGATGAAGGCTGTGTAATTTACCAGCCGAAACCGGTATGTGTTTTTGTCTGCTGTGATGCTTTAACTATAATACAGTTTTTTTGATCACTACTTGCTGGCTCCAATCTTGTTTTTTGGTGTATTGCTATCATTAGGGGCCGTGCAATACCCACGCGCAGGAAGAGTTGGTTTTGTGAATTTTGCAGCAGGGTGACACGATGAACACCAATAAATATAGTAACTAATAAATACGTATAGGATGAATTATAAGGAAAATTCAGTTATGGTTGGCCATTATTAACCTGCACTTGCATTATTATCCTGCACTTGCACTATGACTTTAACTTGTATTTCAATCAAAACAAATAATTTATGAATGAACCAATTGTATCTTTACATTGATATTAATTTTGACTATAAATTAGCAAGTTGTATTTGATTATGTTGTTCTGATGAAGTTTCCGGTCAGGAAATGAAAGCGCTAAACATTTTGTAACCTTTGTTTTTACTGTGTGGATTAAATTTGGTTTGATTTCGAACAACGAGTGAGTCTGCCTTTATTGGGATCCTGTGCGCGGAGATTTTACATTTATTGGTTTTCTTTATCTCCGTGGTCCATTGGTTTTGTGTTACTTTTTAAAAGCAAGCTGAATGGGTAATATAGTTAAGAGTGTATGCTACTGCTTTAAGAAATGTCTGGATATGCCCCCTTCCTGAATCAGCTGTATTTTGAAGAACTGATGATTAGTTCTATTTTTTTTTTTTTATTTGGGGATGCAGGCATTGCTGCCCATAAACCTACTAAATGCATAACTCAGATAAGGATCTAGCGTAAGGCACCTTTAGGCCCTGTGACAGCTGGGTGGGGAGCATAATTAACAGTGCCACCTTCATCATTCATGTGAAAATTAAAAAAAAAATCAATACTGATACACAGTCCTTGTCACTAAATCATTTCCACAATTGTGTATCATCACCTTGACATTTTCATTTTTTAAAGATGACTTGTGTTGTATATTCTTTTTTTAGCTTTAATTTGAGGTTATCACTACTTTAAAATAGACACTTTCCTTACTTTTTTCCAGTTTTATAGATGTGTTGTATTTTTGCTCTGCTCTTTTTTTCCATCCCACAATAAGTAGCACAGATGTCCCTGACCTTGTTTATCTGCATGAACTCACCTGTGAAAAACCTAAGAACTACAATCATCCGAAGTACAAGACATCTGATGGAGACAGAGTACATACGATGCCATTTTGTTTTATTTCTCAAAAAATACATTTTTTTAAATCCATTTGAATGAGTTCTATAGTATTTATACATAACATCTTAAATAACTATGTACACTATTTACATTAGCCTGACAGTATAACATATGTTAATGTATACAGTTACTTTATAAGTATATCCAATACATTACCAGAGTGTCTGATCAATTATTGTATAGTGTCAATCAACGATAAGACTTTCCCCAAGGGTTGTTGATAAATGGCTTTGGATAAATTCTTAGTTCTTTCATTTTAATTTCCAATAATGATGTGGTCTTCAGTAGGCTGTAGAAGTCTTCCAAGGTTGGTATGGTGTTTGTATTCTATCTTCTTGTTATACACTTCTTTGAAATTGCAAGTATAGTCCATACTAGATACATGTTTGACCTACTCAAATGAGGACCTTTGTTCATGTTTAATAATACAAGAGCTTTAATTAAATAAAATGATTCATTAAATAAAGCTTGTAGAAAGTTATTAATACCATTCCAAAACAGCGTAATTTTAACACAATCCAAGAAAATGTGTACTTATAGCCAACATATTCCTTTTATGGAAGAATTAATTTTACTGATTCTGTCTGGGGTTAAGAATGCTCTGTGCAAGCATTTCCAATTAAAAACTATCCAATATTGTTTAAAGGATGTATACTTTATCGATAAGATATTTGTTTTAATATCTTCAGTTAACTGTATTGAGTGTCCTTTTGTTGTATATTTCCAGTATGACGTTTTGGATGTTGTTTTATAGTTTATCAATATTTGTAAAATTTTGAAATACTGTTTCCCATGTCAAAGTCATTATATATGATTTCATATATGTATTTCGTATATTTAGGTATTTCTTTAAACGAAGAATTGTTAATTATTCTACTTAAATCTTGCAAATATGACAGAATACACTGTAAAGTTAGCCAGTCCTGTTGTGGAATTTGGAATGTTGTTTTTATTACTTGCATATCTAAATCTTTAGTTCTTTGATACATTGGAGTCAACAAATCCTTTCTGTTCCCAGGAATTAATAATTTCTCTATATATTTTATGGGGAAAGTTCTTTGTGACTATAAATGGTGTTAAAAGATCAAACCAGATTTTTAAATCTACATTTGCATTAATAATTTTCCTAAATGAGTCAATGTAATAATTAATCATACAAATTTTAATGATTTAGTTATGTTATATTGCATTACATAATATGAGTCTCATGGCAAATTGTTTTTATTTATTTGATTTTTTTTTTGTAAATCAAATTCATTTACTGATATTACAGTTAGTAATTCTTTCTAATTTGCAGAGTAATTTGGACTTATCCAATCTGAGATTGTTTTAGATCTTGATGCCTTTATATATGTTTCTATATCAGAAAAGTTTAGTCCTCTCTGTTTCTATGGTCTGATATGATATATTAAAGCTAGTGTGTTTCTTTTGGGAAACCATAAAAATGTTATTAGGCATGAATTTATTTCTTTAAGTATATTCCTTTCTGGTAAAAGTTGTATTGGCAAGGCTATATATAGGATCTTGGGCAGTAAAACCATTTTTATTAACTATAGTCTATCTTCAAATGTCAATATTATTTTGTTCCATTTTTCCACAGAGATGTTTTTTTAGACTAATTCATTATTATCCTTGCATAACTCAATTCCTAGATATTTTAAGGTAGATTTGTGTTTCCCTATGATGTGATCCCCCTTAGTCTGCAGTTCTTTTTTTTATTTAAAAATAAAAATTTTGATTTTGATTTATTGAAATAGAGTCCTGAAGTCATGTGAAATTTGTCAAATAATATATCTAATTCTTCTAATGTCTCTTTTGTATTAAATAATGTTAGCAATATGTCATCAGCAAATAGCATAACTTTAGAATTGCATTGTTCATAAACATCTATTCCTTTGATTTTTATATTGTTACGAATTGAATCTGCCAATATTTCAATAGCGAGAGTAAATAGAGTCGGTGACATGGGACATCCTTGTTTAGTGCCTTTTGTTATACATATAGATTCAGAGGTAAAGGGAACTAACTTGACATACGCTAAATTATTTGTGTGTATATATATATATATATATATATATATATATATATATATACTTTAGAAGATGAACAAAGGATGCAGGAAATTCAAATAACATTAGGATTTTGAATAAATAGTCCCAATTTAGGGAATCAAAGGCTTTCTCTGTATCTAAGCCAGTTATGAGTGTTTCTTTATTTTCTTTATTAACATAATCTATAAGAGAAATTATCCTTTTAATATTGTCATGCGTGTGTCCATGATATATGAATTCAGTTTCATTGTTATTTATTGTTTTGGATAGTGGTATTTTCATTCTGTTAGTTAAATAATGACTATAAGACATTTATGACACTATTAATAATGATATAGGTCAATATGAGGTTTGGGGATTTGTTTTCCTTTAGGATTGGTGTGATTAAGGAATATCTCCAAGAGGGTGGTATTAAAGCTTCTGACAGAATTTCTAATAGAGTTTTAAGGAAGAGGGATAGTATCTTTGAAGGAAAAAGTTTATATATTTCCATAATTATGCCATCTATACCTGGAGCTTTTTTATTTTTACCCTCTTTTATTGTATATGTAATTTCCTTGTAGGATATGGGTGCTTGCACATCTAGTTTTAATTTTTCTGTTTTTTTTTTTTTTTTTTATATTAGAACATTTTTCATCTAGATTTAATTGATCAATATGTATATTTTCTTTCTGGAAACATTCCATATAGTGACTTATATCCAAGACATTTTCCCTTTCTTTTCAAAGAAGATGCTTTTATTTTTAGTTTTTCTAAAGCTAAAATAGAAGTTATGTACTTACCATAACGTTCCATGTGAGTTGTTTATCTCGCCTTTATTCTCACTGATGGGTTCAGAGCCGATCCTCGGCTCCAACACGGCCGATAGCAAACTCAAGGTTTGCCAGTAGCTCAAGACCAAGCCCCTTATCCCACAATGCACTGCTGGAATTACCTCAGATCTTGTTTGCTGCGAATAACAGTATATATATATATATATATATATATATATATATATATATATATATATATATATATACACACACACAACATATACATACCCTCTTATACATATCTACGAAGAACACTTCCCAAAGGGGAAGAAGAAATATTGAATAACCAGGATGGTACTAGCCTCCAAGTCAACAGTCAGCCAGGAGGGGGAAGGAGGGAGGGACGTGAGAATAAAGGCGAGATAAACAACTCACATGGAAAGTTATGGTAAGTACATAACTTCTATATGTAAAGTTGTTAAATGTCGCCGTTTATTCTCACTGATGGGTAGCGTCCCTAGCACCCTCAACCTTGGGTAGCTCATGGGAGTATGTTCTTCAGTACCGTAGAACCAAAGGAAGACCTGTCCCTTGAAGCCCTACCTCCTTTGTAATGTGTAATAAAGGTATGAGGCTTGACAAAGTGGCTGCAGCACAAATATTGTCAAGGGGCAATTTAGCTTGAAAAGCAGAAGAGGTAGAGACAGCTCTGGTAGAATGAGCTTTTGGTTTCTGCGTTAAAGGAATGCTCACATTCTCATAAACAAAGGATATACAATCGGATAACCATTTAGATAAAGTTGTTTTAGCCACTGGATTGCCTTTTCTTGCTTCTGAGAAGAATACAAAAAGTTGGTCTGATTTCCTAATATCCTTAGTTCTGTCAAGATAAAATCTGAGCTGTCTGTGAACATCAAGTTTGTGCAGCATATATTCCAATTTGGTAGAGTGGTTGGGGAAAAAGACTGGTAGTTCAATTACCTGATTGATATTTGACTCAGAATAGAACAGACTTTAGGTAAAAATGAGGGATTTGTTCTGACAGATATTCTATCAGCATGGAAGATCATGTAGGATGGTCTGATAGATAATGCTTGAAGTTCTGACACTGCGGGCAGACGTAATGGCCACAAGAAATATTGTTTTCCAAGACAAAAATTTTAAATCACAAGAAGATGCTGGTTCAAAAGGGGGAAGAATAATTTGAGACAGCATAAGGTTTAAATTCCAGGGAGAAAAGGGAATTTTGATGGGAGGTCTCATATGAAGAACGCCTTTAAGGAAGGTTTTAGATAATTTATGGCTCATAATATTTAAGCCAACAAGACCAAGGTGAAAATTTGAGATAGCAGCTAACTGAACTGAAACTGTAGCAGCTGCTGCCCCTTCCTTAAAAATTTTTGTTAAAAATTCTAAAATCGAAGATAGCAGAGCTCGGAAAGGGTCAATGTTTTGCGCGTTGGCCCAAATTGAGAACCTTTTCCATTTACTGCCATATAATTTCCTGGTAGATGGCTTGTGAGAAGACAAGAGAATCTGTCTTGTATCTTCCGAAATTGAATGAAGCCTGGCAATTAGGGGAAGTGAATTAGCCAAGCAGTCAGTTTCAGGGACTGCAGAGAAGGATGAAGATCCCTTGACGGGTGAGTCAAAAGGTCCGGAACTGGGTCCAGGATCCATGGATCTTCCAACAGATGATGGTGGAGAAACAGAAACCAAATCTGTCGAGGCCAGTAGGGGGCTATGAGTATAACAGTCCTTCCCAGCGATTTTGCTTTCTGTAAAAATCTGGGTATTAATGGGAAGGGTGGAAATGCATAAAGGAGACCTGGGGGCCAGTTGTGTAAAAGTGCGTCTCTCGGGGGATGACCGGGAGGTGGTATTAGGGCAAATTAGCTTCTGCATTTTGAATTGATATGGCTGGCAAAACGGTCACAGCAAGGCTGGCCCCATTTGTGGAAAATCAACTCTGCAATCTGTTGTTTGAGAGACCACTCGTGAGGGAGTAATATTGCCCTGTTTAGCTTGCCTGCTATCATGTTGGATTTCCCCGGGATGTGCGTTGCTAACAGAAAACGCTAGGATGACACAGCCCATTGCCAGACCCTGAGGGCTTCTCGACAAAGGGGGTAAGACTTGGTTCCACCCTGATTGTTCAAGTACCAGACTACTGACATGTTGTCGATCTGAATTGCAATACTCCCTAGAGGGAGAGAGTCCTGAAAGTACTGCAACGCCAGAAGTACCACTCTCAACTCTAGAACATTGATGTGCATATGTGATTCTTGATCTGTCCATGTGCCTTGGGCAGTCTTTCCCTGAAAATGCCCCCCCCCCTATCAGGGAAGCGTCTGTGGTCACAGTGGCTACCGAGGGGGGGGGGGGGGCAAAGGGTATTCCGAATGTGACATGAAGAGAAGTCAATCACCACCGAAGGTCTCTCCTGCAAGAATCTGTGATAAGAATCATGTAGTGCATCGGCAGTTTCCGGTAAGACCACTGAGCAAAGAGGAGCCATTGAAGAATTTGCATATGCATCCTTGTGAGTGGTATAGCTAGGATTGCTGCCGCCATCAAACCTAGTACTTTCAATACCTCCGCTGCTGTAGCTTTGTTCTTTGACACCAGTGAGCTGACGTTTTGGCGGAGAAGAGAGACTCTTTTGATAGGGAGACGTAGAGTGGTAGTTGAGGTATCTAACTTTGCTCCTATAAAAACGGTATGCTGCGATGGCGATAAGGCAGACTTTTCGAAGTTGACTGTAATGCCTAATTGATGGCAGAGTGTCAGAGTGTACTGTGTTGCCTGAGTCAATTGATGCCTGGTGGTAGAGGTGAGGAGCCAATCGTCTAGGTATGGAAACACCTGTAATCCTAGACATCTCAGGTGAGCCATGACCACTGCCATGTACTTGGTGATCACTCTGGGGGCTGTAGTCAGACCAAAGGACAGGGCTCAAAACTGGTAATGATTGGCTCCCAGCCGGAAGCGCAGATGATCTCTGGAGCGTCTGTTCATCTTTATGTGCTAGTACACGTTCTTGAGATCTATGGAGCACATCCAATCTCCTTTCCCTAAGAAGGGAAGAATGGACTGAAGCGTGACCATTCGGAACTTCTCTTTCTTTACAAATTGGTTGAGTCTGTTGAGGTCCAAGATAGGTCTCCCGTCCCCTGTTTTCTTTGGTACCAAAAAGAATCTTGAGTAAGTTCCGAATCCGACTTTGTCTGCTGGGACTGGTTGGATGACTCTTTTTTTCTAGCAATCTGTGGACCTCTATGATTGCTTGTTCCCTGAGATTGGGTGGAACAACCTTTATAGGAAAGGGAGGGGGAAAAGAAATGTATGAAATATCCTCTGGAAATGATGCTTTGTACCCAAGTATCCGATGTTACGTTTAGCCAGACTTCTGGGTACAAAGATAAGCGACCCCCAACTGCCTCCAGAGACGAACAGTCGGACCCCCTTTCAGGGGCGCTGGTAGGACTGACCGAAGAACTGACCCCTGTCACCCTGTTGCTGCGGACCCCCTCTGCCACGGGGGCGGCGTCTTCCGTTATAACCCCCTCCTCTGCCTCTAGAGGGAGTTTCTCCACGTGTGTCCTGAAAGGCTGCCTGAGTTTTTCGGAACCACATTTTTCCTCTCCTAGGGCCCTTAGGGTAGGGCCGAGTAGGTGTCGAAAAATGGACTCCAACGGCAGATAAAAGAAAAAAAAACCTTGGGTGTCGTCCACAGCTTCAGGCTTCAGACTGTTAAAACACAATTTATTAATCGCTTAAAAAGTGAAGCTGACAGGATGTAAACTTCACTAGAATATGGTGAACTGAAAAAAGTTAAGTATCCAAGCAGTTGTCATCCACAGCTTCAAATGTCAGGATGTTAAAACTCAATTTATTGAAAACTTAAAAAGTGAAGCTGACAAAATGCAAGCTTCACTGAGATGCTGAAATAATTAGCCTAGTAATTAACATCCACAACTTCAGGCTTCAAGTTGTTAAAGCACAGTTAATAGATGCTTTGTAAGCAAAGCTGACAAAAACATATACTTCATTGGAGTGTAAAAAGCTGATGAAATTGTCCAAATGATAAGCGCTTTCGGCAGATGCCTTCTTCAGATCGTATAAAAGTGTGGTTAGCTCTTCCTGTTTATAAAGGAAACACAATCAAGAGCTGGTAGCTAATTGTCTTTGGTGTTCTTAAAGGCACAGGACAAAAATAAATGTTCAAAGTGGAGATTTGGCTCCAATAATGTAGTTCACTGTTAAAAATGCTAGAATCATGTATTAATGATTGGTAGGTTTCTTCTAGATTTTAGAACAGGTCTGAGAGGTACTATTGTATTAAGACCTGGGGGTCGATTGGCTCTAAAACTGCTGATCCAAAAGATCTCTCTCAATTCTGTCCTGTTATGGACATCTCCTTCCCTGATGTTTTGGGTGACTACTTCCACTGCTTTGAACAAGAAATTATGCGTAGGATGGACAATACGTGTGCTGCTAAGGCATTATGTGGAACTTTCTGATCAATGTCTCTGACATGTCGTAGAATACGATCCTTTAATCCTTGGTCAGTTTTACCAAGATAGAAAGCTTGGCACTTGCGACTGTACTGGCTAGTAGTACAATCAGCATAAACATCGAAATGAAAGTTACGTCCAGATACTGGGTGGAGAAAAGTATTACTAGTATCTAAATAAGGACAAGCTTTGCATCTGCAGCATTTAAAAGTACCTTTGCGGTCTGATAGTGGACCACCACGTTTAAAGCCATCTTTATGGCATAATAATCTCTTGATATTCTTTTTATTCTTATAGAGAAACCTGGGTCTCTCTCCAACGATGTTCTTTATTTTATCATCTGCTGTCAGAATCGGCCAAAATTTCCTGATCACTTCACAGACCTGTCGATTGTCTGAACTGTAAGTGAGCATACATCTAAGTTGTTGAGGTGTTGTGTAATTAGACTGTCTTCATGAAGATTGTTCAGACGTCTCTGAGTAATAAGGTTGACCTCTTTGCTTTCTATACGTTTGCACCTGTGAAACTGGTGGAAAATTATTTTCCTGGTAAGCCCTATCCAACGGCAGATAAGGTCTTGCCTTCCTGCTCACACCTGGTTAAGGTTTCCTTTACTTTGGGCCCAAACAGTGATGAGCCATTGAATGGGGTATTAATAAAGGAAGACTTAAAGGGTTCCGGAAAAGGAACAGAGACGCATCCAGGCTTGTCTTCGAAGAGCAATGCCCAAACTAGTGGCTCTACTTGAACCATCAGCTGCATAGGATATGAGACGCATGGATGAGTTCACCACTGAGTTTAGGGTAGCGAGCTGGGCGTTGACTTTGTCGGCCACTCCTGCAGCTACCGTACCCTGGAGAGTATCTCCTAGCTCTTTCAGGAGGTCTCTCTGTAGTCTTGTAAAATGGGTTAAGTAGTTCAGTGATCGCAGAGAAAAAGTCGCTGAACTAAACATGCGCTTCCCATATCTATCCATAACCCTAGAATCTCTGTTAGGGGGATGGATAGAAGAGGATGTCTCAAATACTTCCTTTTTGGTGGCTGCAGCTACCACCATTGCATCAACAGGCACTCATTTTGTCAAAAATGGCTTGTCCACTGGGGCAGATATGAATTTATTGGATCTACTAGGGACAGGTCCCATGACCTCCGGTGTCTCCCACGCCTTATGAGAGATCAGTTCCATGAGCTCGTCATAAGGCAGAGACACCCAAGAAGTGGAAGGTTGAGACCAAAAGCCTTCAAGCACACGGACTCATCCTCACTAGGGGTCTTGGACTGCCAATCGCCCCTCTGACTAAGGATCTCTAGTATCTCTGCAAAGAAAGAACAGTACGAGTAGCACTTCAAAACCAACCAGTAAATCCAAAAAGAAGAATGCCAAGGACCAAAGAACGATACTCCACAACAGTTTATTCCAAAAAGCCAGGTGCTGCACAAAAATACATGAACAAATAAACACTTTTCTTCACCAGATTACACTACACGCGTTTTCATCCTAAAACCAAGGACTTCATCAGACAAAATGCAATCAATTTCCATTAGTTTAAATACCTTACCCAAGATTGCATTTTGTCTGATGAAGTCCTTGGTTTTAGGACGAAAACGCATGTAGTGTAATCTGGTGAAGAAAAGCGTTTATTTGTTCGTGTATTTTTGTGCAGCACCTGGCTTTTTGGAATAAACTGTTGTGGAGTTTCGTTCTTTGGTCCTTGGCATTCTTCTTTTTGAATCTCTGCAAAGAAGATATCCTCAGAGGGAGATCGAGGGGATTCTTTTGACTCATCTAAGTCCATGTCAGATGTCAAAGACTCCTGTGGGGAGTCTAAGTGCCTCTTATTTCACAGTCTCTTTCTGGGCACCTCCTCAGTGGGGGGATCTGGGGAGGTCTCAGAAGAGCAGGGGATGCCCTGTGGGGGTACTTGAGGCTCGGGGTCTCTACGCTTAAAGGGATCGGTAGATGAAGAAGCAGACACAGGAGCTTGAGGGGAGAGGGAAAGCTGAACCGATGCTGATGTTGTCTTTGGAGACAAAACTCTCCTCATAGCATCGAAGGCACCATGGCTCTGATGAGAAGGAGTGGACGGACCCGAGAGTACCGTCTGATCCTCCCGCACTGAAACCCTGGGCTCCGAGCCCGAGGTAGGAGCTGAACTCATTCAAGCCAAAGCCCTGAGAGGAAGAGTCGGTACGGCTGTCCTCCCCAGACCCCGACGGAAGAGCGTCGGCTCCTAGAGCCCTCGGTCGGCGCCGAGGACATCCAAGTAGATGGAGCCGATGACACCGGTGCGGGTATCAGCTCCAAGGGTTCGACCACCATCGGTTCAATTTCCTTTGGCTCCAAGAGTCCAGTACGGCTCGGAGGAGGAGTAGACAAATCTGGTTCCATGGTCTTCGGTACCGATGAGCTGGTCAGGGCCGACATCAATTTGGCAAGTCCTGGTGCCTGTAAAAGCTTCTGCACTAGCCGATCCATGTCCAAATCTGAAAGGCTGACTAAAGACTTAGCTGAAAGCACCGGAGGTGCTGACTGGAGCAGAGGTGAAGAGAGACCGACTCCAATACTGAGAGCTGGCTCCGAATCAAAGGTACACTCAGTTCCGATGACTGTGGAACCGATGACCCTCCTTCTGAAATCTTAGCCTTTTTTGAGACCTTATCTGAATACTTGGATTTTGAGGATTTGGAGGACGTACTAGTACCCTCATGGCTACTCAAAACTTCTGAAAAAGATTGCTGTAGCAATCCCCTGTCTATAAGTTTCCTCCTTCTCTCCAAGAGGGCTCTTGAAGAAAAGGAGTGGCAAGTGCTGCAGGTGTCTTGGAGGTGTTTAGCCCCCAGACAGTACACGCATTGAATGCGTCTTGAATATGTCCATCAGTGATTTTTGAATCCCGATTTGGGATGGGATTTCTCCTCATCATCCAACATATTTGAATGAAAAAACAGTAAATTAGATCCACAAACAACTAAACCCAATCCGGACACTATCTATAACAGTATTATATATATACAAATATAGATACAAATATAGGGCTAAGAGGCCCACAGAAAAAGCCTATTATAAAGATTAATAATAGAGAAAAAAGGGCTAAAGGCCCACACAAACAAAGAAGCCAACAAGGCCCTAACTTTTAAACTATTTATACTATCTATAAGTATTTAACTATAGAGTAAATATAATAGTACTAACACACACTATATTTTTTAAACAAAAAAGAAAAAAACCTTTTATAAACTTGCTGTTAATTATTTTCTAAAATGGTCCGAGCTAGCTGGATCACCGAGATCTCTCTTGCCGGGGCAAACTAGATCTGAGGTAATTCCAGCAGTGCATTGTGAGATAAGAGGCTTGGTCTCGAGCTACTGGCAAACCGTGAGCTTGCTATCGGCCGTGTCGGAGCCGAGGATCGGCTCCGAACCCATCAGTGAGAATAAACGGCGAGATTTAACAACTTCACATCAACTGATATCCAAAAGAGACAAATGTTGGGAGCTTGGCAAAAAAAAAAAAAATAACAAAGACCCCAAATACCTCCTACAATTCAAACAACTTCGTAATCAAGCAAAACGTGCAGTAGTAAAAGACAAAAAAAAATTCTATCTAGCTAACCAAAAATGCCATAAACAAAACCCTAAGAAATTCTGGAATACAATCTAAACCCTACTTAACCCAGGATCCAATTACAAACCCTCTCCTTACGCAGACAGATCCCCCACAGAAACTGCCACAGTATTCAATTTACATTTTATAGTCTCCATTGCTTAACTTTGAGGAAATTTCCCTCAAATATCACAGCACACTCACCAAATATAAACTCCACATCAAACTTCACCTTCTCCCCCATCCCTACCTCAACTATCTTGAAACTACTCCTTAAACACAAACCATGTACTAATGCACCTGATAACCTACCTCCAACATACCTACAGATGTCAGCAAAGTCTATAGCTTATCCAGTTAGCATATGTATCAATAGATCTCTCCAAGAACAGCAAGTACCCACCATCTGGAAAAAAGCTTATATTCTCCCACTACATAAAGGCGGCCAAAACATAGACTTCATCAATTTCCAACCCATAGCAATCCTTTCCCCTCTATCCAAAATTCTAGAAAAATGTATCCAGAATGAACTACTAAAGCACCTCCTAGACAATAAAATCTTGTCCCCCACACAACATGGTTTCAGACCTGGACACTGTACCATCACTGCCCTTATATCATTCTTGGACACTCTAAACTGTGCAAGAGACACAGGGAAAATTGTGTCCTCTTTATTCCTCGACCTATCTAAGGCATTTGATACCATCTCACATCCCCTACTACTCACTAAACTATCTAACCTAGGAATCTTACCCCCTACCTTAGATTGGTTCTCTAACTACCTTACAAATAGACAGCAAGCAACAAAATGAGACCAATACTTCTCTCCTTATCTCCCAATATCAACAGGTGTTCCCCAAGGCTCTATACTTGGGCCATTTCTTTTCAGCATATTTGTAATTACTTCCACTCTTCCCTGTCCCAGACCTCACTTATTCAATACTCAGATGATTCCAACATCATCTGCTCTACCTACTCCACCAGTGAACTCCAAAAACTAACTCAAATTGCCTTCTCATCCACAGAAACCTGGATGAACAATCACCTAGTCCTAAATGCTAACAAAACCAAACTCCTTTTATTCACCCCTAAAAGTTCCACCCCCCTTAAACAGGTCAGAATTTACTATTCAGTCTCAGAACAGCATTGTCATCAAAGCAGTGCCCCACACACTAAACTCCTTGGAGTTACTATCGATGAAAATCTATCCTTTGACCCTTACATCCTAAACAACATCAGAAAGACCCACCAAAAGTTAGGTCTGCTTTACAAACACATAACTTACCTCAACCACTCAGCCAAAAAAACCCTAGCATCCTCCTTTCTTTTACCATCTCTACTATATGGTGCCCCCCTGCTCACAGGCATTCAACTCTCTCTACAAAACAAACCTGAATATTGTTACAATAAAGTAGTTAAGTTTGCCAACAATGCCACACATACCTCCCATCACTGTATAACCCTTCAAAAACTCAATTGGCTCGAACTACCTCACTTCCTAACTTGCCTACAACTCACCACTGCACATAAAATCATAACTAAACCAGAAGACTGCCCATCCCTAGCCTCACTAATGTCCCCCTACAACCCTACTAGATACCTCAGATCAGAAAATAAATGTCTTCTAAAGGTAGAATTACCCAGCCTTACAACTGGCCAAGCTCTTTACTCCATTGCTACAGCCAAGGTGTGAAATTCCTTACCCATTACAATCAGAACCACTTCTAACCACACCATTTTCAAGAAGACTCTGCAAGAAGAGTGGAGACAGCCACCAAGAAGAACATCTCAGAGAAGAGTTCCTGAGTCCACCCCCACAACATAGAGTCTAGGGCACTGGACCATCTTGGAAAGCATGCTTTCACCTCAACAACATTTGTGCTGAGAGCGTTAAAGTATTTAGCCCATTTGACTAGACTTCAGAGAGACTCAGTATTAGAAGTGTCAAAGCCTGTACAGACACAGCAGACCACTGGAGATGCAGGCAACTCTAAATTATGGCTCTATACATGCTCAAATAATTTTTCCAGCATTACATGAAGCTAGAAACCTCTCCTAACAACTTTAACATTTTTACATATCTACCTATCTTCAATTAATTTAACTCTTCTCCCTCTCAGTTTTATGCAACCTCAGCTAGAAGATTAAATTTAAAGAAAAGAAAGCCTAATTCTAATTGTATATCAACAAGTATATATTGTACCTGGATGTAAATCGTTATATTTGTATTTTGTGTAATGTTGCTTACTAGTAACTTGAATCTGTTAACAGTTGTTATGTAACTTTATCTTATCAATGTATATGTAATATGTGGAGCTTTTCTCCCTAGGCCTCCACTGAAAATAGGCACTCCTAGGCCCAGTGGACTATTCCAGAAAACAAATGCAAATAAATAAAATAAATAAATAAAACTGCTGTGACTTGCAAAATAAGTTCTTGCCCTCTCTCTGTTTCCTACAGAAGGACTGCTGTGGGCTGGCAAAGTGCATGACTATGGCAAACAGAGTCTTCTCATCCTGCTCACTCCTAGTTAGTGTGTTCTTGTCCTGAAGGCCAAACAGGGATCAATCATCAAATGCTGCATTCACAAAGGATGCCTTGAAGCATGGAAAATTACAAAGCCCCATCCAGGTGTGCTGGCAAACTGCAGTGCCAGTGCTCAAAGCATGAGATGCGTCATCAGCTGTGTTCAACAGCAGATGCATGGACAAATTTATGATAGACTGCATATAAAACAACAGCCTTCTGCATCTCCAGGGGTTTGCTATGTCTGTACAGGCTTTGACACTTCTAATACCAAGTCTCTCTGAAGTCTAGTCAAATGGGCTAAAGTTGTTGAGGTGAAAGCATGCTTTCCAAGATGGTCTAATGCCCTAGACTCTCTGTTGTGGGGGGTGGACTCAGGAACTCTTCTCTGAGATGTTCTTCTTGGTGGCTGTCTCCACCATGATCGCATCAATGGCAGGACCCCTGTGCCAGTGCTGCTTGTGCTTAGGAGAGGCTAAACTCCTATCAGAACTTTTGGGGATAGGTTCCACCACATTTGGTTCCCTCCAAACCCTACAGGATACCAGATCAATGAGTGGGTCAGGAAGGGGGAAACACCCAGGACGAAAGCCTCCAAAAACTATGAGACTTCAGGAGTGGGGGGTTTTGCCATCCAGCCCCCATGCTGCAGTAACAATTCTAAGACATTGCCAAAAAAATAAAAAAGGCATCATGGATGGATCTGAGGGGCCCCTCTCCTTCATTGAAGTTGGTACCCTCAGTGAGAGATTAGTCAGGGGAATCTGTGTGCTTCCTCTTGCACCAGCTCTTTCCATTCCCTCCCCAGCTGGGAAAATCCAGGGGAGACACAGAAAAAGCAGAGGTGCCTGGAGGCGCTGAGAAGCAGGCTGTTCCACAGCCAGCTGAGTTGCATCTGCAGGTCCAGACAGAGAGGATGTTAGACCCATTGATGCTATCCACTCCATCCCAGAGAGAAAATTCTTTTGAAGGCACCGAATGCAGAAGCCTAGGATGGAAGCCCAGAGCTGCCCCCACCCCAGGACTGAAGATCTGAGGGAACAGGTAGTCCTCACCACCCGCCAACTTGATACTATCTGCACTGATGCTGAGACCAGAGCTGAACTGTTGGGTGCATAAGCCCCAAAAGAAAGGGGCAACTCAGACATCCAGGGTGTCAAACCTGACCCCGAGACTATGGCCCCAAGCTCTCAGCTCAGAGGCACTCCTGGCTCTGAAACCACCAGAGTCTTGAAGAGGTTGGTACCAGAAGTGGCCAAACCAGAGCTGGTTTCAGAGATGGCACAGCAACTAGATGATGAACCTGGAGGAGTAAAAATTAAGGATGGGACAGAACCATCAGACACCGCAGCTGAGGTGGCAGAAAGGAGCCCTGTTATCAGTTGCTCTAAGCCCAAGGACATTAAAATTCCCACCGAACGGGTAGACTGAGTCAACAAAGCCACCAAAGATGGCTTAGACACCCATCTCCCAGTACTAAAGTCCAGCACCTGGATCCAGGCTGGAGAGGCTCAGATCAGAGGTGGAGAGTGGAACAAATCATGTGAGAACTCCTTAGGTATAACCAGGAAAAAAGGTTTACGAAATCTGTCCAACCTGGGATCGTCCTTGACTAGGAGTGGTCTGGAAATGCTAATAACTGGAAAAACTGATTTCCCTGACATTGGTACTGATGCAGATTGGACTTGCGTAGTCGGGTCTGATGTCAGGACTGAAGAAGCAGGAGGATCCGAAGTTTGGGGACTGATGGAACTGCTATTTTGCAGTCTTGACCCTGACCTTTGTCATCCATCTTAGGTTAGTTTTAATTAATTGGCAGATGGCAGAAGTGGAAGGTGCTACCAACGTCAGCAAACTCTTTAAGATTACTTTAGCCCAAGTGCTTGTTCACAGCCCAAGCCCCACACCTGGCTCAAATCCCGCGCTCGACCTTCAGGTGGGAAGCACTGAAGCAATACACACATTTCTTGTGCGAGTCCTAGGTTGAAAGCTTATGGACAAAGGCAACACTTTTTAAACACCTTGTTTCTTTCCTTCTCAATAAAACATAGAGGGAAAAACATGGGAATACAAGAAACAGTATGTAACAACAGTAAAGTACACACTAAAGCACTAAACTACACAAACCTACAACCCCATCTACATATCTCCCTATCCATGAAAACGCATACAATCTACAACAACAACATATTTTTTTTTTGCTTGTTTGTTTTTTAAAGGCAGAAAGGGGTGGGAATACCTAAGAAGAAAAAAAACTCAACAAGACAATGAACTAAGCAAAAATTACCTAAACTAGAAACACGCAACATACTCCTAAGCTAACTAACCAACAACAAACAGGTTAGAGGAGAAAAACAAAGAAAAAAACTATTTTAAGCACAAATAAAAGGATGCATTGCAATGGACCTTGTCAACACAATTTAGTCTCAACAGTTGTCAAACAAAATCTGAGGTAGACAGGGGAGATCAGGGTATTATGGGTAGAGGAGGTGGAGTTCTGGAGCCGAAGTCTCCAGGAAAGGATGACACTGGATGTGAGCTGGATCTGATAACCCACAGGTTGAAGCTGGATGGAAAAGACAACATCAGATCTTTAATGCAGGTTTAGCTACTAGAGCCACATCAAAAAAACTGTCTTTGAATTTTCCCTCTAAATCCAAGGGGTAAAGCTTGGAAGATGATACTAACCTGTCACCAATCTGATTTTACGGTGACTGACAATTGTGAATCAGGGTAGAAACAGGCAGTGTAATATTTTCCTTCTCCAAGGCTGGCAATGGAGGAGGTGGAGTGGGAACATCATGAGCTCCCGAAGAGAAACCTCCAGGTAATAATGCAAGAAAAGAAACCACCTCCCAAGGTAGTTACGAGGATCAGTTTTCCTCCATATTGGAGAATTCGAGTCAAGAATCTGTAAGATATGAAGCCTCTTCTCTGACTATTTCAGATTCATCTGATCTGTCTTCCTCAGGATTTTTTTTTTTAGGACTGACCTGTCTAGCAGGTACAGAATGTTATCAACCAAGACTGACTGACTGTATCGGCTACTTAGCTGATGTAAGAAAAAAAGTTACGTACTCACCATAACCTTCCAACTACTGCTCTTCCCCTCGAGACCAGATCCAATTTGTAATGAGTAATACAGTACAAAGTTGATTATCCAAAGTAATTGGGACCTAGAGTAGTTTGGATAATCAAACTGTATGGATAATCAAAACACATTGAATCAGATAAAAAACCTTCTAAAAATCTTGTTTTTCTGCACGCAGGGAATACACTTTTCAACCATTCAGTGATTCCAGTGGACAATGAAGAACATTTTCCACGCTACAAGCTCAAAAAACATGCACAAGTGAATATGTATAACATTTACATATTTAGAATTTTTATGATTTTTCCTACCCAAAAACTTTGGAAGGTTGAGTTCGGATAACTGACGTTTCGGATAACTGACTCTACTGTAACAGTATGAAGATTAGTCCAAGTCGCAGCTGCACAAATATTGTCCATGGAAGTCATAGATAAAAAAAAAAAAAAAAAAAGCTGAAGAAGTTGTCATGGACCTGGTTAAATGGACTCTTAAGGGCTTTTGAAACACCAGACCAAACTTTGTATATACAAAGGAAATGCAATCTGTCACCCATTTTGACAAAGTTACTTTCGAAACTGGTTGACTCAGTCTAGTTTTGGAAAAGGATACAAATAACTGATCTGATTTTCTAAATTTCTCTGCCCTGTGTAGATAAAAATGTAATTGCCTGTGAACATCTAATAAATGTAAAATGCATTCACCCTTTTTAAAGAAAGGTTAATAGTTCGATTAGTGTTAGATCCTGACAGCATCTTAGGAAGGAAAGGACTGGTTCTTAAGGACACTCTATACTTAAGAAAAACTAAATAGTGACTCTTAGAAGATAAAGCTTGAAGTTCTGAAACTCTTCTTTCCAATGTTATGTCTCTAAGAAATATATTTTTCCAAGTCAGATGTCGCAATTCACATTTTCCAGCTGGTTCAAATGGTCTCTGAGTTAGGGCTTGTAACATTAAATTTAGATTGCACAGTGAAGTAAGGTCCGTGAAGGGTGGTTTGAGTAGAAAGGCTCCTTTAATACAGGCCTTTCAAAGACGTGAGGAAGCCAGAGTAGAATTATCAACTCCAATATGGAAACTGGCGACGGCATCTAACTGAATCTTGACCGCAGGGGGACTAGCCCCTTCATTAAAAATACAAGCCAGAAATTCAAGTATTTTATGTACTGGTGCTGAAAAAAGGGTCCATGTCTTGTTGTGCCCAAAGGACAAATCTTTTCTGTTTGTTTTTGTAAATCCTCCTAGTGGACGCTTTGTGGGAAGATTAAAGAATGTGGCACACCAGAGAAGAGAGCTTTGGTTGTCTAGCTATCAATGAAATTGGAGAAACCATGCAGTCAGCTTTAGTCCCATAATGTCCATATGAGTCATGTCTATTGGGTGAGACAGAAGGTCTGAAATTGAATCCAGAATCCAAGGCGGATAAACTAAATGAGGCCAGAAGAAGGGAAACCAAATCTGTCGAGGCCAATAAGGGGCAATGAGGATGACTTTGCTCTTCAACCGGGATGCTTTCTGTAGGAATTTGGGGATTAAGGGGTTGGGGATAAGCATAGAGAAGACCTGGGGGCCAATCGTGAAGGACAGCATCTCTCTGTTACTCCCTCAGTGGGGGATTAGGGCAAAGAACTGCTGTGTTTGTTGTTCAGGGGAGATGCAAATAGGTTGCAGCATGGCCGGCCTCGTTGGCAGAATATAATTTCTTCCATTTCTTTTTAATTTCTCCAAGTCTTTTGGGTTTCTAATACCATGACAGGAATGGACCCCATTACTAAGTCAAAGTGCGATTAAAGTTCATGAAATTAGTATTGTTTCACTCTTTGATGTTAGCCAAAAGTGCTCTTCGCAGCACCCGCAATGTGCCCAGTAATGACTCCTTCTGCAATTCGTACGGTGTTACATGAATTGGTAACATATCTAAATACGATTGTAAATTCTTTTTTATAAGACCAGTTGCTCCTACAACTATTGGAACTGTCTGGGTGCCTTTCTTCCACATGGCTCTCATTTCTGCCTGCAGATCGAGGTATTTTATGACTGTGTCTCTCTGTACGCAAGACACTGTAGTCACTAGGTGTGGCGATTTCAATGATCAATGCTACTTTTGTCTTTTCTTGGACCACTATTATCTGGTTTTCTAGCATCTATCTTTTGGACTGCTGGTAATGGGTGATCCCATGTGATGTATTCTTCATCATTTTCTATGATTCTCTGTGGCTCATGTTTCCAGTGTTTTTCAGCCACTTCGATACCATAATGTTTGCACAATCTTGCTACATTATTATGCCTTTCAGTATACAGTCCCTCTACCATTAGAAAGTCACAACCAACAATAAGGTGTGTGACTGTTTCCAATTCGGTTCCACAAAACCTACATATGTCTGCTTCTCCCACATGTTCAATGGACTTAGTAAACCAGCATGTATGTAGCCCACTATCTTGAGCTGCCAATATTAACCTTTCATTACTTGATGTAAATTCACCTCTCCTTAACCATTCCTGTGTTCATTCTTGATCAACATGAGGCTCTTCCAGAAGTTTTCTATACTTGCAACTATATTTGTTTTTTCCACATTTCTTGCCTTCTCATCTGGTCCTTCACCTTATATTCTTTCTTTTGTTTTTTTTAGCACATTCAGTTGCTGCCTGTTTTTTATCCACTTCTGGTTTGATTTCCATTCCTGCTTGACATCGATATGCTTCTGCTAAATTAAGCAGAGATGTCATCTTAGATTTTTTTCTCCTCATGTTTCAAAACTTTTACCACATTTGGATCTTGTGAGGTCAGTAGCTATGTGTGGAGTCCCACAACTGCAGATCTACACATGTAATTGATTTCAAG
Organism: Protopterus annectens; assembly: GCF_019279795.1. NCBI lineage: Eukaryota > Metazoa > Chordata > Ceratodontiformes > Protopteridae > Protopterus > Protopterus annectens. The sequence goes on from NC_056734.1 coordinate 70,244,767, forward strand.
GAGGCCCATCCCTCCTTCAGAACGGGGAATATATAATCTTGGTATACACTGATTTTTATAAATCATTTGGTGAGCATGAAGCATCATTCTTGTTTTAATATCCAATCTATCCAACACTTTTTGGGGCCAGTCAATCTTTGTTTCTTTGTTGAGAGACCACTCATGAGATAGCAGAATGGACCTGTTCAACTTGTCTGCTATCATGTTGGATTTCCCTGGTATGTGCATTGCTACCAGAAATCGATTTGAAGAAATCTATTGCCACACTCTTATAGCTTCTTGACACAAAGGGTAAGATCTGGTTCCTCCTTGTTTGTTGATGTACCACACTACAAACATATTGTCCTTTTGAATCACAATAGTTCCAGAAGGGACAGAGTCTTGGAATGCCTGCAATGCTAGCAGAACTGCTCTTATTTCCAGCACACTGATATACAAGTTGGACTTTTCGGGGGACCATGTGCCTTGAATAGTCTTCCCCAAGAAATGTCCCCCCCCACCAAATCTGGGAAGCGCCTGTGGCCATTATGACCTTGGGCTGAGGGAGGATGAATAGATGACCCTGCAATATTTGATCTGAGACAATCCACCACCAAAGGTACCTTTTGCAGGCCCGAGTGATGCTGATCTTGGTGGACATAGGCTGATGTAACATGGACTACTGGGTTGCTAATAACCACTGGAGAATTCTCATATAACATCTTGCTAGCTGAAGTATTACTACTGCTGCGGACATTGATCACAAGGTCTGCAATATCTTTTGGGCTGGCAATGATGATTTCCCGATTATTCTTTTGACTTGAACATGAATGGTTTCAACTCTTGGCAAGGGAAGAGATGCTGTCATTGACATTCTACTGAAAATGGTTCCTATGAATTAAATGTCTGACACGGAAGCTGAGATTTGTTGTGGTTGATTTTAATGCCTAGAGTGGGACAAGCCTGGCATACATAGTTTTGAGCTGCTATCAGCAGAGGTTTGGTTGAGGCAGTTAGGAGCCAGTTGTTTAGGTATGGAAACACTCAGAATTCCTGCAGTCTGAAGTGAGCTGCTATTATTGCATACATTTGGTGAACACCACTGGGGGCCATGGTGAGACCAAAGGGCAGAACTCTGAACTGGTAAGTGACTGACTCCCAGCTGGAAGTGCAGACCTTTTCTTGACCATCTGTTCATTTTTATGTTATAGTACATGTCCATGAGATCTAATGAGCACATCCAGTCAACCTTGTGCATGAAGGGCAAAATGGACTGAACCGTAACCATCTGGAACTTGGTACATTGAAATGACTTGTTCAGAATGGTGAGAGCCAAGACTGGTCTCCAGTCCCCTGTTTTCTTTGGCACTAAAAAGAATCTTGAGTAAGTTCTGGATCCTTTCTGGTCTGGGGGAACATCCTGGGTACACTTTTTCTAATAGCTTTTGTATTTCCAAAGCTGCTGTTTTCCTTTGACTGGGTGGAACGTCAGGAAGTTTGTCCTGTAATGGTGGTGGTAGGGAAAAAGGCAATAATATAGCCTCTGGTAATCATCCTCTGCACCCAAGTATCTTTTGTTATGTCTAGTCAGGCTATCTGGTGCAATGATAAGAGACCCCCGACTGCCTCCAAAGGTGGGCAACTGGGCCTCCTTTCAAGAGTGCTGTTAGGGCCAGTTAGAGAAAGAATCTCCAGACCCTTGGTTCTGTGGGCCTCCTCTGCCATGTGAGCAGCGTCTCCCATTTGTGTTCCCCCTTCTGCCTCTGGAGGATCTCTCTGCACATGGATCATGGAATGGACTCTGGGATTTTTTGAACCACATCCTACAACCACCTCGCTGATTCCTGGAAAAGGTTCTTTGAAGGGTCAAAAAACATATGCCCAGAGCAGACAGGGTCTTACCACCTTTCTCACACCTGGAGAGTGTGTCTTTCATTTTAGGGCTGAATAATGAACTTCCGTCAAAAGAAGCATTAATGAATGATGACTTGAAGGGCTCCACAAAATCAAAGAGGCGCAGCCAAGCATGCCTCCTGATGGAAATGCCAGAATCCGCAGCTCTTGAGGCTCCTTAAGTTGCATGTGAAATAAGACTCATAGATCAGTTTGAAATGGATTGAACGGTTGCTAACTGTGAAGTAATAGAAGACTCTGCCTCAGAAGTATTAGTTCCTGAGAGGAATTTTGAGAGTTTGTCGAGCAAATCTCTCTGTAATCTGGCAAAATGTGCCAAGTAATTCAGGGACCCGAGTGCAAAAGTCACTGATGCACACATGCTTCCCGAACTCTGTTCCACAAGTTCTTTTCTGGTGGTCACCGCTAAGATCATAGCATCCACTGGTACTCCTTTGTTCCAAAATTCCCTTGCCTTTGGTGGTGCAAGGATCCTATGTGGTCTCTTGGGGATCGGCTCTACAGAATCCTGTTCCTTCCACACCTGCTGAGTCCCAGGAAGGAGATGGGCCAGTACCAAATGACTCCAGGAATACTGATTCCCCTTGACAAGGGTTGTCGGTAGAATATCCACCCCTCTATTCCAGGATTTTTAAAATGTCTCTAAATGAGATGCCATTGGATGGCAATCTTGGAGACCCTTCCCATTCAATGAAATCAGTATCTTCCGTGACTGATTCCTGAGGGTAAGTCCAAGTGTCTCCTCTTGCACTTCCTCTTCTTAGGGACTTCTTTAGTGGGATGTTCCAGAGAAGTATAGGAAGACATAATTATGCCCTGTGGGGTCACCTGGAGACTTTGTGCTGGCTACCCCTATGGAGTAGAATGCTGAGGCTCACAACACAAAGTCATCGGAGAACGACAGGGAAGATCCAAAGGGGGAGGAACCACCTGATCTCTACTGATCTCTAAAAGAGAATACTCTGTCCAGGGGAGAAGGAAACAGTCGGTGCCAAGAAGGAATGCTTCTGGACAGATGGGTCCCTCTGACATGAAGGCACCGCACCCTAGGCAGAAATTTGAATGGAGTTATCAAATGCTGAGGCTCCTAAGGGCAAAGACGGCTCCAGCAACTTCAGAGGTGACTCTAAACCCTTGGATCTGAAAACTAAGCTTCAGGTCTGGGAGCCGGCCGGCTCCGATACACTCGGAGCCAGTGTGCTCACAGAAGACATCGGACCTGAGGATGCAGGCATCTTCAGATCCAAAACAGATGGCTCCAGAAGTCTTGGATCTGAAGGCTCCAAAAACAAAGGACAGATCAGAAAAGGAGCCAGAATCGGTGGAGTTGTATGAGTAAAGGGCTGAGGACCTGTTGGGGTAGAAGCTGGTAGAACTCCTATCTGAATTTGTGTCAACAGAAACTTCCTCATCATTCTGTCCACATCCGCTTCTGTGAGACTTCTGGATGAATGGGAAGGGGCTATGGAGGGAGATAAGCATCTTTCCAGGAAGGGTGATAAGAGCCGAGAGGGTATAGGATCCAGGGAAGATGCATACCTTGTCCTAGGTACATGTTTAGGCTTTGAATAGGTTGGATCTCAAGAGATGGAGATCTGGTGTCTGAAGTCATAGGATCTGAAGATTTATGTGTCAGATCTGAAGTTTTTTGAGCCTTCTTTCGAGGTTCCAAGGTCGGATCCGAAGAAGACTGAGAGGATCTAGTATGTTTGGAAGGCCTCTTTTTTTGCTTCCTTTCTCTCAGGTTTGGAGGTTTGGTCTCCAGTCAGTGATTCTCCAAAGGCCTTGAGGATTAATTTAGTGCTCTTGGATTAAAAGCCTTACAAATAGAGCATAAAGCTTGCAAATGTTCTGATCCCACGCAATATACGCACAAATTATGGGCATCAGATAATGGGATCTTATGCCCGCATTTGCTGCACTTCTTAAAACCTGATTGTTTGTCTGTAATAATAATAATAATAATAATAATAATAATAATCTATAGCAACAACCACAGTACCACAGAAAAAGAAGATATAGATATACAGGGAAAACAACAAAAACTAGTCAAGAGACTACTACAGGTACTACTTTCTTTCTTTTTTATAAATAATATAATTAACCATAAATATAAAATAAATCATTTTTTTGTGTGTGTGTGTGTGTGTGTGTGTGAGAGTATAGAAAGGTTCCCCACAGGGGACTTATCTGCCAGAGAAAGGAGCTGAACTGCTGATTGCTGCTCTTAATGAGCCTCTAAGCTGCTTCTTCTTGAGATGGCAAAAAAGTACTGAAGATTTCCCACTCTGACTGCTGATTTTACCCGTTCAGGGCTGTCCAATCAGCAGTCCAAATGGATCTGTGGGAAAGCCCCCAATGCTTTTAGAAGCTGGCAGTTTGTTGCGTCCTGGGCAAGGCACAACCCATAGGCTAATAGGCTACTACAGCAGCAGGAATCATGAACATGTATTATTACAGAGTACAAAAAAATAAATGTGGATTAATTTTAATAGTAAATATGATAGGGAAACAGCAAGCGAGAATAGAGGGTTGAAGTAAAAGTGATGCAGGTGAGGAGGGAGTCAGGTGATGTGTTCAATGAAAAAGCACCTGCAGTCAGATTTTTGATGGAGACGTCTTTTGAGCTGGGGTCTGAAAGTAGGGAAAGATAAGACTCATTTTAAATGCATAACCCGCGGTGGTGGTGCTGTGGTAGCGTTGTCACAGTAAGATGCTGTCCAGTTCGATTCTCAGCTAGAGCATCTTCTGCGTGGAGACATGCGTGAATGGGTGTACCTTCGTTGAAGGTTGTGCATCAGGGCTGGCAACTCAGCACGTAAAAATCAACTACCAATCATTAGCAGACCGGAGTTCCGCTGTGGCGACCCCTAACCGGGAAAAGCCTAAAGACTCAACAACAACATGTGTGGGAGGGGGGGGGGGGTATGGGGATTGCCAGAGATTTCCAGAGTTTTGGTTCAAGAATGGAGAAGGTGTGGTTGGTACAGTGTAGTTTGGTTTGGAGGGTCTAGAGTGAGGGAGTTAAATGGGAGAAGTTATGCAGGTTGTAGAGAGTAGTTTTATTATGGAGTTTGGTAGCATGAGGTAGGAAGGCACTGTCTGAAGTAGTTTAAAAAGACGATCCTAGATTTTGTTTTCCATGTTCTGCAGAGTGGAAGATTTTTTTTTTTTTTTTTTTAAACAGGCTATGGTTACAATGGGTTGAGCAAGGCCGACTCCTTTGTCTATTGCAACACTAGCTGGTCTGGAGATAAAAGGAATTATTTTACAGGACCAGAATAAAACAGATTTGATCTTTTTCCTGGTATTCTCAGTATGGCTTTGGAAGTTAACTGACTGGTCTAGCCATACACACTGGAAGCTCTCTTTGCACTGGAAGATGCCAACATCTGTGCAGTCAAAGAAACTTGGTTCAGGGCTGCAGAGAGCACCACTGCCTTACTTGGCTAGACCTCATTCCACACATTCCAACCAGAAAATGAGGTCAGTAAGACTAACGGTGGTGGAGTCTCTATCTTCATTAAGGATAAGCACACCTTCAGACTTGGTTTGCCAGCATGATGCACTGGAACTACTCTAGGTGCAAATGACAGTTGACAAGACACCCATCCGAGTTATAGCCAGCTATAGACCCCCTTCAGTGACTCAGGATACCCACTCCTCATACCTGGACATAATTGACATGATCAAGGTACCCCCTAAAACTCTGATCCTTGCTGACTTCAACTACCCTACCATAGACTGGGTGAACTATTCCTGCACTAATGCGCTCACCCAACGATTCTTTGACTTCATCAGTTCTAACGCACTATAGCAGCTCATCCTCCACAAGGGGAGATAACATTCTGGACTTGGTTCTCACCAACATGGGTGACCGCTGCACCACTCCCATAGAATTTTCTTTCCTGGTGAGATCAGATCATTGGTCTGTCTTATTCGAAGTTTCTATCCCACCCTCCAGCTGTAACCAGGCTAAAAAAATTATCAAAAGCTGACTACAACCTCCTAAGGGAGGGTATAAGTAGCTTCACACCACCACCACCCTCAGAGGATGCAACTGGACTGATATTCCACAACAGAAATTCTTAATTGAAAGGGCACATTGTGTGTATGCTCCAAACCTGGCTATGAGAAAACAACCTAGACCTTGAATACTAAAAATGCAATCTTACCAGCTGAAGGAGTTGATTCTGAAAAAACAGTGGCAGAAGGACAAAGTACTAAAAGTGGGAGACAGCAGACTGTTTGCGGAGAATGACTACTCATTGTACACCAGGCAGAAGGGGAATAAACTTATTCCATTATATACTGAATGTTGAGAAGCAGGTGTGATATTCAAACTTCTTCAACATATTTTTCCCTGGAGGAACAAAACTTTTTTTGATGAAGTACATGCTAAGGAAGAAATACAAAAGTTTGTCCAACAAAAAGTGAGCTGTGAAACAGAGAAGATTCTGTTTCTTGTTCTTCTGGTAATAAAGACAACAGAGAGACTATGCCAGTGAAACTTTTCTCAGTGTTTCAACATAAAATGAATGAGAGAGGGGGAAAAAAGCAAAGGAGCTGACTAGAAGAATTAGGAGTGCACTGGAGATTAAGTAGAGAGTGGGTTTGAGAGATGGAGACGAACAGAAAAAAAACAAGAAAATCTGGAAATACTGGACTTTCATGGACTCTGTTAAACTTGTAGTGCTCTGTAAAGCAGATGTCCTACTTTGTGTCATTGATATTTGGACACTAAAATCAGTAACTTGGAAAATAACAAATGTGGAATTACAAAGCAATAATTATATTTGTGAAACAGGACAAAACAAGAAAATCTAGAAATATTGAATTTGTTTGGACTTTAGGGACTCTAAAGCATATACCCTACTTCATGTCATTAATGTTTGGAAAAATATTCAAGAGAGGAGAAGAGGAGGGAGAGAGTTAACTGTAAGTAAACAATTTTTTTTCTTAACAGCATTACTTAAGTGATGCATGATTTTCTCTGCGTGTTATAAAGTGATTTTTTTCAGTTGTTTTTGCGTGTAACTGGGATACTAATGTAAACAGGTGCTTCTGGCTATTCTTTTTGTTTATTTCTCCCTTCCTCTCTCTTCATCCATGTTCAGTTTTAAGAAATGTAGGCAGTGCAATGCACAAAAAAGAATATGGATAAAGAGCATGACAAAAGAAAAATTAGTGTGCTTTTTCACATTCTTGCATATGGGAATGACTGGCGTCAGGCCATCAGCTTTATACAGTAACAAGTTTTAACAGAAAGCATAAATAAAAAAATAAGTTATGTCTTACCATAACATTCTATCTGTGTTGTTGATATTCATTCATCCTTGACTGTGGGCTCAGTTTTGAGCCTCAGAATCAATTTGGCTGTTATTCCAGCTCACGCCTTCCAAAACTCTCACTACCCACAATGCTCCTCACCAAATTACTTCAGATCGAGTTTGCAAACTATAGCGACAAGACAAGAAACAATAGATAAGAGACCATATCTGTGTCCCTATTAAGAAGCCAGTCTTTGGGAATATGTGACCCACCAAGAGTTCTAAAGGTCAAGGGAAGGAGGGAAGGAATGTCAAGGATTAGTGAAGATTGACAACACAGATGGAACATTATGGTAAGACATAACTTCTTTATCTGATGTTGTCAATCTTCATAAAATTCTTGACTGTGGGACAGAGTCCCTAGCTACCTGAAACTTGGGAGGTCTCATGGAAGAATATTCCTGAGCACCATCAAGCTGAATGATACATGTCCCCCAGAGACCTAGTCCAGTTTGTAATGTGTAATAAAAGTATGAGGAGATGCCAATGTTGCTGCTGCACAAATACCATCTAAAGAAGCTATCGTATGAAAAACTGCAGATGCTGTTATAGCTCTCATTGAATGTGCTTTTACAGGACCTGGTGGGTGAAGTCCCTTTCTGTTGTAAACAAAGGTGATACAGTCCTTAAGCCATTTAGCAATGGTAACTTTGGATGCTGGACTGCTTAAAGAGACTGAAGAAAAGGCAATACATAGCTGGTCGGATTTTCTAATTTCCTTTGTTCTGTGAAGGCAGAAATGTAATTGCCTGTGTACATCTACTAAATGTAGACAGAATTCCCCAGTACTGGAAAAATTGGGAAAAAAGACTGGAAGATGTAAATTCTGATTGATATTTGACTCGGAAGCAACCTCTGGTCGGAAGAAGAGATTTGTCCGTTGGGAGACCCTGTTCTTATGAAAGATTAAGTAGGGGGTTTGTAGGGCAAGGCTTGTATTTCTGAAATTCTCCTGGCAGAAGGAATAGCCATATAGCCATTAAAAATAAGGTTTTCCAGGACACAAATTTGAAGTCACAACTTGCTGAAGGTTCAAAAGGGGGAGAAATAACAGACTGAAGCACCAAATTCAAATCCCACAGTGCAGAGGGGTTCTTTATATCGAGGTCTGAGCATTAAGGCTCTTTTTCAAAAAGGCTTTATAAAGTTTATGTGACATAAGTGATGAACCATTGAAACGAATATGGAAGTTAGATATCGCAACAAGATGCACCCGAATCATATAGGATGATGAGCCTGTCTCATAGAGTAAGGCTAAGAAGTCTAACACTTTGTCTACAGGTGCTGAATTACGGGTCAAGATTACATCCTAGCGAACACTTAGTAAAGTTTAGCCATTTGTTATGGTACAATTTTCTAGCTGAAAGTTTGTGGTGGGCCAGAATGATGTGTTGGACCAGGGAGGTGAGGGAGGGATGACTGGCAATCATGGGAACTGGAGAAGCCACACACTGAGCTTGAGATGTTGTAGAACCAGATGAACCAGTCCTTCTGGGTGGGAAAATAGGTCTGGAGCTGGGTCCAATATCCAAGGTTTCTGAAGCAGATGAGGCCATAGGAAGGGAAACAAGACCAGTCAAGGCCAGAATGGGGCACTGAAAATTCTTCTGTTCTGTGACCTGTTGGCTTTCTTTAGAAACTGATATATTAATGGAATCAGAGGAGAGACGTACAATAGACTGGGGGGAGCCAACTGTGATGGAGAGTTTCTCTGGGTGATTTCCCCCGTGGGGGGGGGGGTGTTAGGATAAAGTAACTGCTGTACTTGTTGTTCAGAAGGGACACAAACAGGTCGCAAGGTTGACCACAGTGGTAGAATTTCTTGTCCACCACCCCTGGATTGAGAGACCACTAGTGAGGCATGAAGATGGTTCTGCTCAATTTGTCTGCAGTCCCATTGGACATCCCTGGAATGTGCATTGCCGTCATAAAGCAGTCAGAGGAAATTGCCCATTGCCAAACTCTGAGCGCTTCTCGACCAAGAGGGCAAGATCTGGTTCCCACTTGCTTGCTGATGTACCACACTACTGACATATTGTTTGTTTGTACTGCAATCATTCTCAAGCAGAGGGTATCTTGAAATGTCTGCAACACTAAGAGCACTGCCCTCATTTCTAGAACACTGATATGCAAGTTGGCCTCCAGCTGGGACCAGGCCTTGGACTCTCTTTCCCAGATAATGCCCCCCCAACCTATCTGGGTTGCATCCGTGGTCACTGTGGCTTGGGGTTGAGGAGGGACAAAGGGATGTTCCAGCAGTATTTCGTTGGAGTGAAGCCACCAACTTAAATCTTCCTTGCATCGAGTGGTGATCACAATCAGATGGGACATTGGGTGATTCAATAAGGCCATTGGGAGGCCAAAAGCCATTAAAGAATTCGCATGCGTTATCTGGCCAGGGCAACAAGAGCAATAGAGGCTGCCATTGACCCTGTAGAATGTCTTGCTGTTACTTTCTTGCTTCGAATGATCTAGCTCACTTATGATCCGATACTTTGGATTCTTTCTAGGGGAAGTGACGCAAAGCCAGTGCTGTGTCGAGCATAGCTCCAATGAACTCCAGCTGTTGTGATGGCTCTAGATGAGATTTTTCATAGTTTACAGTGGTTCTTAAGCTGGAACAAAGGAGAAGAGTGTAATCTCGTGCCTTTAGGAGTTGATGCCTGGTGGGAGCGGTAAGGAGCCAGTAGTCTAGATATGGAAACACTAGGAATCGTAGCAGTCTGAGATGAGCTGCGACCACTGCCATGCATTTGGTGAACACCCTGGGGGCTGTGGTGAGACCAAAGGGCAGTGCCCTGAACTGATAATGACTGGCTCCCAGCCAAAAGCGCAGGAATCTTTTGGACCACTTGCCCATTTTTATAAGGTAATACTCATCCTGAAGGTCTATTGAGCATATCCAATCATCTTTTTCCATTAACGGAAGTATAGACTGAAACAAGACCATCTGGAATTTGGTTTGTTGAACTGATTTGTTCAACTATCTGCGGTTCAAAATCGGTCTCCAGTCCCCTGTTTTCTTTGGCACTAAAAAGAATCACGAGAAAATTCCAGATCCACTCTGGTCTGGTGGGACTGCCTGTATGACTCTTTTGTCGAGCAGTTTTTGAATTTCTAAGACTGCTGTCTCCCTGTGACTGGGTGGAATGTCTGGGATTTTTCTTGGTCTTTTTGGTACCTCTGAAAGGGGGATGTTGTAACCTCTAGTAATGATCCTCTGCACTCATTTGTCCATCGTTACTCCTAGCCAGGCAAATTATTGCAGGGATATTCGTCCTCTGACTGCCTCCAGAGGAAAGTAATCAGGCCTCCTTTCAGAAACGCTGGTAGGAATTGCCAGGTAGAGAGTCTCTGGAACCCTGATTCTGCAACCCATTTCTGCGTCTTGAATGGCATCTTCCATTATTAATCCCCCCATCTGCCCCGGGGGAAGTCATTACCATGTGAATCCTGGAAAGGTCCTTGGGTCTTTTTGAACCATAGCCTACCACTTCCCTGGTTCCTGTAAAAAGGTTGTTGAGGAGTGGAAAAGCATATGCCCATGGCAAAGAGGATCTTCCCATCCTTCTCACATCTGGCTAGAGTCTCCTTATCTTTGGGCCAAGCAGGAACGATCTGTCAAACAGAGCATTGACAAAGGAAGACTTAAATGGCTCTGCGAAATCACACAAGCCCATCCAGGTGTGTCTCGATAGATACGCCTAAACTTGCTGCTCTTGTGGTCCCTTCAGCAGCATGAGCAATTAGCCTCATGGATGAACTAGAGATCCATTCTAGGGTGGCGAGCTGAGAAGCAACTTTGTCTCAAACTCCTTTAGCTACTGCTCCTGGAAGAGTATCTGAAAGCTGTTTAATTAGATCTCTTCGAAGCCTGGTAAAATGTGCCATATAATTCAAAGACCTTAGAGTGAAGGTTGAAAAATCTTATATGCGCTTTCCAAATATATGTATTGTCTTAGACTTCTTGTTAGGAGGATGGATAGTAGGACTTTCGTCAGCAAGTTCCTTCTTGGTGATTGTCACAACCACCATGGCATCCACAGGAATACCTTTGGCCCAATGTTACTTATCTGTAGGGGCAGAGGGAATATGGTCAGGTCTCTTTGTGATCGGCGCAATAGAGTCAGGTAAATTCCAAGCCCGATGAGCACTCAACTTAACAAAGCTGTCAGTGGGCAGAGAGATCCAAGAGGTAGACGGTTGGGCATGAAAAGACCCTAGGTATACCAATTCCACCGAGGAAGGCTGGAGGGTAGTCCAGTCACCCCTCTGTTTAAGGATTTCCAAGACATCCCCAAAAGAAACATCTTTTGGGGGTGACTTAGGGGAACCTTGCCCTTCACTGAAATCAGTATCCTCTGTGAAGGACTCTTCAGGAGAGTCTAAGTGCTTCCTCTTGCACTTTTTCTTTGAAGGTACCTCTTCAGTGGAGTGCTCCGGAGCAGTATCCGAAGATGACACAACCAAAGTGGTTTAATCCTGAGACTTTTGTGCCCTCTGCCTCAGGGTAGAGACTGGAGGAAGCTCCGGTCAACGGGATGGAAATGATGTTTGGTTCAACAGGGAAGGCACAGACTGCATGCCTACAATGGACAAGAACATCGTCATAGCCTGGAAGGCAGGTACCCCATAGAGGGATGTTAGTCCAGAACCGAAATAGACTCCTTCGGAACCATGGTCCCATCCTGCACTGATGAGGCTGCCTCTGAAGCAAAAGCCAGGGTCGAGCCTACATATGCCGAAGCACCAAGGGGCATGGAAGGCTCTAAAAGCATCAAAGTCAAACCCTGCCACTTAGAATTGGCAATGAAGCCCCGACTCCAGGATGTCTCTGGATCTAACAAACCAGAAAAATTCAGGGTAACTATCGGTGATGGAGAAGGAGCTCGGACCAGCAGCGATACAGTCGAAGCCGGGAAGGTTGTTACCAGGGGCTCCGAAATCTCAGCTGGAGTTGAACAAGGAACAGGGAGAGGTGTGGAAGAAAGCAAGGTTCCATAGCTAACAAGGCTAGGAAATGTGGAAGGAGGTAATACCCTTGCAGTAAGGAGCTGGTCAACCAGTCTCATATCAGATTGAGACAAACACTTGGTGGATCGAACAGTGGAGGCCGATGGAGATCTTGCTGACTTTGTCTCCAAAAGGGGACTGGAAGCACAGCTCACAAAGGGATCCACTGACAGGAAAGTAAGTTGTGCGACGTAAGGTTATTGTCTGAGAGTCCTTCAGTTTCAAGTGGTGGGCTGGTACTAAATGGGGGGGGGGGGTTGTCTGCATTCGTACCAGTACTGATGGCATTGATGCTGAAGAGGTCTGTGCCAATGGCACCGATGACTGAATATCTTGGCCCACTGGTGTTGAGGAGGCTGTTGCCACCATGGGGGATTTGGCCATTTTAGAAGACAGTTCCGAGGAATGTGACAAAACAGAGTGACTTTGCTTTTTTAGTTTAGAAGAAGAAGACGAACTGGCTTCTATTTTTGGACCAGATAGGGCCTCTTTGAAATCCAACTTAAGAAAACCTTTTAAGATAAGTTTGTTTTTGCGATCTATCAGGGTTCTGGTACTAAACCCGTGACAGATCGCACAGTCTTCTTATAGTACACACAAAGAGTGTGTCTACCCGAGTTAGGCATTTTCCTTTCACATTTTTGGTACCTTTAGAGGGTTTGTCGGCCATAACAAAAAAACCAAGGCCACCATACAAACAGACACACAAACATGCACTGTTGTACTAGAAAGAAAGTGAATAGAGCTTTTTTTTAAGGTAAATAAAGGAGAAGAACGGAAAACAAATGGAAGGGAAATACCAACAACAATATGCAGAGTTACCCAAAGGTACAGGGGAGAAATTATCAATGGTGGTACTTGAGTCTACCTAACAGTAAAAAGGAGAGAAAACATATTCACTCACACACTAAAGGTTATCTAACAGAGGAGCAAAGTAGTATAGATAGGAGGAATTAAAGAAAGAATACAAAAAAAAATGACTTACAGTTTGAAGAATAAGCTAATGCTCGATGGAAAGAACGTGTCTGGCACTACAAAGCGGCAAACACGATCTAAGGTAATTTGGTGAGGAGCATTGTGGGTAGAACTTAGGTTGAGAGCTTTGGAAGGTGCGAGCTGGAATAACGGCTGAGTCGGTTCCGAGACTCGGAACCAAGCCCACAGCCAAGGATTTTGTGAAGACTGACAACATCAGATAGAATATTGAATATTGTATGGACTTTTTGTACTAAACAGTCCTGTATCTGGTTTTTGTGTCACTAGCTGACAACCTGATAAAGAGAAAAATGGCTTGGAGAAAATGCGTCTTAGCATGGATAATCTTTCTTTCTGTTTGGCTTGAGTCTGTGTGTGTGGCCGTCAGTTTGGAACTTGTATTCCTATTGGGAGGGTAAAACTTCAAAATTTAATGATGTACATAGTTTTGTGTGTTACTATTAAGTTAGTAGGTTTTAGGGGGTATTGTGTGTGTATTTTTATTTGAGGGTTTTCAATAAAACAAAAAGTTCTGCAAGATGTGACATAGGCTCAAATGGAGATGACAAGAAACAACTGTATACAAGATTAACCCGCCAAACAGTGCATGCATGTAACACAAAAGCTGGGACTAGACATTTAACAAAAAAGCTGTTATACATAAAATGTGGGAATAATAATCCGTCAAGAATATGACTATCTATAATGTCTTTAAATGTTAATGGTCTCACAGATAAATACAAAAAAGAAAGAGTACTGAACGATATTAAAAATGTGGAGTGCAAATTGCTATGCTACACGAGACACATTTTGAAAGAACTGAAAATGTGAATTTGATAAAGAAAGGTTTTCAGGATGGTTATTCAGCAGAATACATTGGACAAAGGAAGAGAGGAGTACTTATATTAATTGCAAGAGAGCTCCAATAGTAATAGAAGAGGGAAAAAAGACAACAATGGTAGATTTGCAGTAGTAAGGGGCTACTGGCAAGGGAGGAGGATTACACTGGCATGTATTTATATTCCACCAAAAACTGCTATAATAAAGACAATTCTGGGAGAAATAATCAGCCTTCAGCAAAGAATATTACTTATACTTGGGGAGTGGGGACTGGAATTTGATTTGCAAGAGTGAAGATATGCCTGGGAGGCCCAGAAAAGGAAATATAACAAAGGAAAGTAGATCTGTAAAGAAATTTACGAAAATATTTGGCATGGAAGATGTGAATTCAGCACTAGGAATTCAGAGTGAATTTACGTATTTCCCCAAGATACAAAAACTGGGCTAAGCTAGACAGAATTTACATTTCAGAGGAACATGTGAATTCAGTTGAAGGTCTTGATACGCACTCAATAACTATTTCAGATCATTTGTCAAGAACAACTAAAAAACACAAGGTAATGAAATATAAATGAGACTATGGCGCTTTCTCAACTAGCTGTTGAAAAGAAGGGAACTTAAGGAATGGGTAGTGGAAATTATTCAGGAGCTAAAAGGGAAAATATAAACTTTTTTCTGAAAATATAGCTAGGGAGAGGGATAAAATTAAAGTGGAACTTAAAAATAGGGTGGAAATAAAAGAAAGGGAGGTATGGTTAAGAAGTAACAAGAATTAATTAGAGGGACTGACAAATATTAATGTATTGCAAAATTGGGGGAATCTCACAGAAAAAGAAGAGAAGCAACTACAAAATGCTAAACAGAAAATAAAGGATTACCTTGATAATATGCATGATTTTAAAAAGACTGCTGTTAAGTAACTGTTTATTGATAATAACTCTAGAACACAAAAACTTTTAGTACGACGACTCAGGCAACAGAAAGTAGAAAGTGCTGTCACCAAGCTTAGGGAGCCTATAAGGAAGATAACAAGATCCTGTAGAAGTATTAGAAATATTTTGGAAATTCTATGAAAGTCGGTATAAAGCAGAGAAATATGTAAGTCAAGAAAGAAATACAAATGGAAATGTTTATGGTAGAATTAAATGTCAAGGCTAGAGGGAGGAGAGGCTCAATTACTAACAGGACAGGAGGATTATAAGTGATGTATAATGTTTGCCACTGGAGATGTGTCAGTATGGTTTGTGATGTAAAAT